>NC_090031.1:22874400-23191364 GCF_037176765.1 Anolis sagrei | reverse complement strand
AGATCATCCCATAAATGCAGATTGTTGTACCATACTTCATAAGAAATAAGGCCTCCCCTGAAAATAAGCCATAGTGTATCGTCTTGAGGAAAAATAAATATAAGACAGTGTCTTATTTTCGGGGAAACATGGTACTTCGATTGTATTTAAGGCATATTTATTTTGTCAACAAAAAATGACTTTATATCCGTCTTTCGCTGCACATGTACGCCTCCGGTTGCGTTGGCATTAACTTTTCCGCCACATCTCCTTCTTTCTCCCTCAATGATTTGGGGGGGGGGGGGGGAGAGAAAACCCCACATTTGGAATAAGGAGGTTGGCTCCTTCTCCCGCTCCCCCCCCCCCCCCCATATTTAAGTGTAACAAAAAGATTAAATTGTTTACGAGCGACAAGCTCCGTCTGGCGGGATGAGCTGCGAGAGACAAAGCCGGGCATTCCAATTCTCCAGCGTACTTTCGCAGAGCTGTTCCCAGCCCTGCCACTAATTCTTTTATCTGGCCTCAACACTCAAGGCATTATGCGCCTTCATATGAAAAAAAAATATATATATAGAAAAAGCTTCTGACTGAAGCAGGCAAAATTACTGTTCTCTCTGCTGTACCTCTGATAACAATCTCTTGAATACTGATGAATTCTCCCCCCTTTTTTTTTACACGCATCCCCCCTACCTCATCGTAGCGCAAAGCGACCAACACAGGTTGGTCTTTAACCCTTTATCTTTTGCAAGCAGAAAGACATGAGAAACATCTTACTCAGTCGGAGGAAGGGAAACGAGAATGGGGGGGAGAGAACCCGTGCAAAAAAAAAAAAGCATAGAGAAGAATTACTGTTATCTTCTAAGCAGAAGAGGAACAGCAGCGATAAGGAAAGCCGGAAGAATTAAAAGGAACGCAACATCCCGGCTGTAAATTCACACGCACAGCCAAGCTTCTATTTGTCTGTCACCAGGGCCCATAATTTTCCGAGGTTGTTTTGATAGACTTATTGTGAAGACTGCATAGGAAAGTCATCAGCATTTGTTGCCTGCGAGCGTTATTGTCGGGGGCGAACCGCATGGTTATAGACTGGAGGAAGATAATGGTTGGAGTATAAAAGAGATAAAGTCCGAACCTCTTCTCATTAAGGACTATCTCCGGCTCTGCAGACTCCACAGTATTGAATGACTGGTGGAGACAGACTGGGCATAAATTAAAGTGCGTTGGGGGTGAGGTTGCGGGGTGGAGGGAAAAAGCCAACCCCGAAAAGCAGCCTTGTGGGCTTCGAAGAAGGGGGGTCGTCGGTTCTAATTCCATGGCATCACCTCAAGTCCTATTCATTCCCAAGATGGGGAATTAATATGAAGAGCGGGCCTTCTGGAGTGGACAGCAGAGGCTCCGTATCGATTGTTTCACACGACGAGGGAGATACATCTATCAGGAAGCGGGGCCTCTTTGGCCTCCATCTTTTTTGTTTTCTGGGGAATGTGATATCAGGTCTCTCAAATAACGTGCATTCTTGGGGTTTTCTCAAATAAATAAAATAGCAACCTGCGTCTCTCCTTGCAATTACAAATCCATAACCCAGAGTTCTAGATTTGTACCTGTGCCGTATTCAGCTGCCCTATGTGTTGACAATCCTTGGCCATTGCTCACCAATGCTTCCTCTTCATCTTGGAAAGAAGTGACAAGTGGAGTGCCTCAGGGTTCCGTCCTGGGCCCGGTCCTGTTCAACATCTTTATTAATGAGTTAGACCAGGGGTCCCCAAACTACGGCCCGCGGGCCACTTCCGGCCCGCCAAGGGCCCTGATCCTGCCCACGGAGGAGGAGCGCCTCCCCCCACACACAGTGCCCCTCCATTGGCTGCTCCGTGTGGTCTACTTGCGCGTAAAGCACCTCGCGAGGTGCTTTACTCGCAAGTAAGCCGCGCGGGCCTGCTCCTCCCTTGGAAGGCTCACACTGTCCATCGGGCCTGATGGACAGCCTGAGCCAGCCAAGGGAGGCTGCTCCGTGTGGTCTACTTACGCATAAAGCACCTCGCGAGGTGCTTTACTCGCAAGTAAGCCGCACGGGCCTGCTCCTCCCTTGGCAGGCTCACGCTGTCCATCGAGCCCGATGGGCAGCCTGAGCCAGCCAAGGGAGGCTGCCCTGGCGCTCCATGCAGTCATGCTGGCCACATGACCTTGGAGGTGTCTACAGACAACGCTGGCTCTTCGACTTAGAAATCCAGATGAGCACCACACCCCAGAGTCAGACACGACTGGACTTTATGTCAGAGGAAAACTTTTAACCAGGAAAATTGTGGAAGATCCAGTGTGGGAGAAAGAACTCTTGTCTGTTGGAGGTAGGTATGAATGTTTCAATTGGCCACCTTGATTGACATTTCATAGCCTGACAGTTTTTAGGGAGAATCCTTTGTTGAGATGTGATTAGCTGGCCCTGATTGTTTCTTACCTGGAGTTCCCCTGTGTCTGAGTGTTGTTCTTTATTTACAGTTATAATTTTAGAGTTTTTTAAATACTGGTAGCCAGATTTTGTTCAGACTAGAAATAGGAAGATTTCCCATTCTCTGCTCCTGGAATTACTGCCTAAAGAGGTCTAGAAAGAACCCCCTCGAAGGGCCCTTCCACACAGCAAAATAAGATATGTGCGATGTGCATAGGAATTTTTTATTGATTTTTTTAAAAAAAATATAGTCCGGCCCTCCATCGATCTGAGGGACAGTAAACTGGCCCCCGGTTTAAAAAGTTTGAGGACCACTGACTTAGACGAAGGGCTAGAAGGCAGGATCATCAAGTTTGCAGACGACACCAAATTGGGAGGGATAGCCAATACTCCGGAGGACAGGAGCAGAATTCAAAACGATCTTGACAGATTAGAGAGATGGGCCAAAACTAACAAAATGAAGTTCAACACTGACAAATGCAAGATACTCCACTTTGGTAGGAAAAACGAAATGCAAAGATACAGAATGGGGGATGCTTGGCTCGAGAGCAGTAGGTGTCAAAAAGATCTCGGAGTCCTCGTGGACAAGAAGTTAAACATGAGCCAACAATGTGATGTGGCAGCAAAAAAAGCCAATGGGATTTTGGCCTGCATCAATAGGAGCATAGTGTCTAGATCTAGGGAAGTCATGCTACCCATGCTCTATTCTGCTTTGGTTAGACCACACCTGGAATATTGTGTCCAATTCTGGGCACCACAATTGAAGAGAGATATTGACAAGCTAGAATGTGTCCAGAGAAGGGCGACTAAAATGATCAAGGGTCTGGAGAACAAGCCCTGTGAGGAGTGGCTTAAGGAGCTGGGCATGTTTAGCCTGAAGAAGAGAAGGCTGAGAGGAGATATGATAGCCATGTATAAATATGTGAGAGGAAGCCACAGGGAGGAGGGAGCAAGCTTGTTTTCTGCTTCCTTGCAGACTAGGACGAGGAACAATGGCTTCAAACTACAAGAGAGGAGATTCCATCTGAACATGAGGAAGAACTTCCTGACTGTGAGAGCCGTTCAGCAGTGGAACTCTCTGTCCCGGAGTGTGGTGGAGGCTCCTTCTTTGGAAGCTGGATGGCCATCTGTCAGGGGTGATTTGAATGCAATATTCCTGCTTCTTGGCAGAATGGGGTTGGACTGGATGGCCCATGAGGTCTCTTCCAACTCTTTGATTCTATGATTGCTAGGATCATAAATATTCCCCACACCTCACCTCAAATTTTGGGGAACTGGTATGAAGCACGTTAAAATAATGGATTGTCTGTAGCTATCTCTTCTCAAAGCTTTTCAGAGTTGCTCCAATTTCCAGAGATGAGGCAGGCACAGCTGCCTATCATACCTTGGTCAAGAAGCTGATGGAAGTACTCCTGTCTATCTCAACTGCCACTGCCTTGGTCTCAAAGAGAGAGAAGAAGAAGCAGGCACAACTCCATCATGCCTTGGCCTAGAAGTAGATGAAAGTCCCTCCACACCAACTGCCACTGCCTTGGTCTCAAAGAGAGAGAAGATGCAGGCACAGCTCCGTCATGTCTGTGCCTAGAAGTAGATGGAAGTCCCTCACTCCACGCCAACTGCCACTGCCTTGACTCAAAGAGAGAGAAGATGCAGGCACAGCTCCGTCATGTCTCGGCCTAGAAGTAGATGGAAGTCCCTCACTCTACCTCAACTGCCACTGCCTTGGTCTCAAAGAGAGAGAAGAAGATGCAGGCACGGCTCCATCATGCTTTGGCCTAGAAGTAGATGGAAGTCCCTCACTCCACACCAACTGCCACTGCCATGGTCTCAAAGAGAGAGAAGATGCAGGCACAGCTCCATCATGCTTTGGCCTAGAAGTAGATGGAAGTCCCTCACTCCACACCAACTGCCACTGCCATGGTCTCAAAGAGAGAGAAGATGCAGGCACAGCTCCATCATGTCTGGGCCCAGAAGTAGATGGAAGTCCCTCACTCCACGCCAACTGCCACTGTCTTGGTCTCAATGAGAGAGAAGATGCAGGCACAGCTCCATCATGGTTTGGCCTAGAAGTTGATGGAAGTCCCTCACTCCATACCATCTACCACTCCCTTGGTCTCAATGAGAGAGAAGATGCAGGCACAGCTCCATCATGCTTTGGCCTAGAAGTTGATGGAAGTCCCTCACTCCATACCAACTGCCATTGCCTTGGTCTCAAAGAGAGAGAAGATGCAGGCGCGGCTCCATCATGCTTTGGCCTAGAAGTAGATGGAAGTCCCTCACTCCACACCAACTGCCACTGCCATGGTCTCAATGAGAGAGAAGATGCAGGCACAGCTCCATCATGCTTTGGCCTAGAAGTTGATGGAAGTCCCTCACTCCATACCAACTGCCATTGCCTTGGTCTCAAAGAGAGAGAAGAAGATGCAGGCACAGCTCCATCGTGCCTGGGCATAGAATTAGATCGCAGTCCCTCATTCCACACCAACTGCCACTGCCTTGGCCTCAAAGAGAGAAAAGAAGAAGAAGCAGGCATAGCTTCATCATGCCTTAGCCTAGAAGTAGATAAAAGTCCCTCACTTCACGCCAACTGCCACTGCCTTGGTCTCAAAGAGAGAAAAGAAGAAGAAGCAGGCATAGCTCCATCATGCCTTAGCCTAGAAGTAGATGAAAGTCCCTCACTTCACGCCAGCTGCCACTGCCTTGGTCTCAAAGAGAGAGAAGAAGCAGGCACAGCTCCATCATTGTCTGGGCCTAGAAGTTGAAGGATGTCCCTCACTCCACGCCACTGCCACTGCCTTGGTCGCAAAGAGAGAGAAGAAGATGCAGACACAGCATTCATCATGCCTGGGCATAGAATTAGATCGCAGTCCCTCATTCCACACCAACTGCCACTGCCTTGGCCTCAAAGAAAGAAAAGAACAAGCACAATGTGTTGTCAAAGGCTTTCATGGCCAGAATCACTGGGTTGTTGTGAGTTTTCCGGGCTGTCTGGCCATGTTCCAGAAGCATGTCTTGTGTCCAAATTTGGTGTCAATTCATCCAGTGGTTTTTGAGTGATGTTAATCCCACAAACAAACATAACATATATATATATATATATATATATATATATATAGACTAGCCGTCCCCTGCCACGCGGTGCTGTGGCCCAGTTTGGAGATCTGGAAAATAAAGCAATTAGAAAGTGTTGGTTTCTAATATATGTAATTTCTTAATGCTTGTGGGTAAACAGTATTTCTTATTGTTTCTTTGTCAGTGTTGATGCGGAGATTGTCTGATTTGCCTACTCTGGAATATCCAACATATAATTGTCCTTCTGTATGGGTCCCTTTCAAATCTAGATACTATATCTGTGTGTGTGAATCATATCTACCTATCTATATCTATGGCTGGATGGCTCTTTGTCAAGAGGGCTTTGATTATGTATTCTTGCCCTGGTGTTTAACTCGATGGCCTTTTTTGTTGGTCATGGGGGTTCTGTGTAGGAAGTTTGCCCCAATTCTGTCATTGTGGTATTCAGAATGCTCTTTAACTATAAATCCCAAATGTCAAGGTCTATTTCCCCCAAACTTCATCTGTGTTCATATTTGGGCATATGGAATATTTGTGCCAAGTTTGGTCCAGATCCATCATTGTTTGAGTCCACAGTGCTCTCTGGATGTAAGTGAACTACAACTCCCAAACTCAATGTCAGTGCCACCAAGCCCTTCTAGTGCTTTCTGTTGGTCATGGGAGTCCTGCATGCCACGTTTGGTTCAATGCCATAATTGGTGGAATTCAGAATGCTCTTTGATTGTAGGTGAACTATAAATCCCAGCAACTACAACTCCCAAATGACAAAATCAATTTTTTTGAGTGAAGGACATACATAGGTTTGTTAGGTGTCATGTGTCCAAATTTGGTTTCAATTCGTCCAGTGGTTTTTGAGTTATGTTAATCCCGCAAACTAACATTACATTTTAAATTATACTAGCTGTACCCACCACGCAATGCTGTGGCAAACCTTCCCTCCCTCTTTCTCCTTCTTTTTCTCTCTCCTTCCTTCCCTCCCTCTTTCCTTCTTTCCCTCTTTTTCTTTCTATTCTTTCTTCCTTCTCTACCTGTTTCTTTTCTCGCTTCCTTTGCTGTTTGGGTTCATCCTTCCTTGTCTCTTTCCTTCCTTCCTTCCTTCCTTCCTTCCTTCCTTCCTTCCTTCCTTCCTTCCCTCTTTCGTTCCTTCTCTCCTTCCTTCCTTCTTTCACTTTTTTCCTTCTCTCTTTCCTTCCTTCTCTACCTTTCTTTCTTTCTCTCCTTCTTTCCCTCCTCCTCTCTTTCCTTCCTTCTCTATCTTCCTTTCTTTCTTTCCTTCTCTCCTTCTTTCCCTCCTCTCCCCTTCCTTCCTTCTCTACCCTGCTTTCTTTCTTTCCTTCCCTCCTTCTTTCCCTCTTTCGCTCCCTCCCGTTTTGTGTCATTTTAGTTGCCCTCGGCGGGCCCCTGCAGCTCCCATGCCCTCCCCGAGCGTGAGTGCTTACATCGGTCTGGTGGGCTTTCTCAGGCTGGACTCATGTAGAGGGAGGGAGGCAGACAGCAGTGCGCATGCGGAGGGAGATTTGGGCGCGGGGGAAGCTGGGAAATGGAGTCCTTCCTCGCTGTATTCCTCCCGCGGCAGTGCACATGCGGAGGGAGATTTGGACACGGGGGAAGCTGGGACATGGAGTCCTTCCTCATTGTATTCCTCCCGCGGCAGTGCGCATGCGGAGGGAGATTTGGGCGCGGGGGAAGCTGGGAAATTGAGTCCTTCCTCATTGTATTCCTCCCGCGGCAGTGCGCATGCGGAGGGAGATTTGGGCGCGGGGGAAGCTGGGAAATGGAGTCCTTCCTCATTGTATTCCTCCCGCGGCAGTGCGCATGCGGAGGGAGATTTGGACACGGGGGAAGCTGGGAAATGGAGTCCTTCCTCATTGTATTCCTCCCGTGGCAGTGCGCATGCGGAGGGAGATTAGGGCACGGGGAAAGCTGGGAAATTGAGTCCTTCCTCATCGTTTTCCTCCCGAGGCCTCTGCGCATGCTCCGTGTTTTTCGGGTATTGTGCGTTTGTGTTGTTGCGTATTGGTGTTTTGAGGGTTGTTGGTCATACCTTGGGGGAAGAGGTATGAGCAGGGCAAATGTGGACAGGGCCTTCTCCATGGCGGCCCCCCGACTCTGGAACGCCCTTCCAAAAGATCTCCGACAGGCCCCCTCACTAGCAGTTTTCAGAAGGAATTTGAAAACTTGGCTGTTCCGTTGTGCCTTCCCGGATTAGGAATCCCTATCCCAAGTCCTAGTAGCACTTTAGCACAATTAACATTGCTGCACACCGTACTTTAATTCCTACGCCCCTCCTGCCATTTCAGCACTTTTAACCTTGTACCCCTCTCGCCGGCCGAACCAGTTTTAATATGTCTTGATGTATTGTTATTGCTGTCTCGCTAATTTTTGATTTTGATTTTGATCTTGATTTGCTTTTTGATTTTTGATTTGCTTTGTTATTACTTGTTATGTTTTCTATTGTATTGTGTTTTATGGCTTCGGCCTGTGTAAGCCGCATCGAGTCCTTCGGGAGATGCTCGCGGGGTACAAATAAAGTTAATAATAATAATAAATAATAAATAATGTGGTGAGATTTTGTCCGGTGGTTTAGCCATTTTTGACCGCCTAATTACGACCTTAAGGTTCTTATATATATAGATAGACTAGCTGTCCCCTGCCACATGTTGTTGTGGCCCTGTCTGTATATATGTGTTTTGTGTGTATATATATTTGTGTATATATGTGTGTTTGCATCTTCTGCTGTGTTTTCCCATGTTTTTATGAGTGATGGTCACTCGTTGGCCTGAGAGGTGTCTTGTGTCCAAATTTGCTGTCAATTCATTCAGTGGTTTTAGAGTTATGTTAATCCCACAAATGAACATTACATTTTTATTTATTGAAAAACTAAGGCCAGAGCAATGTTTTTTCTCATTCTTTTTCTTGTTATATATCGAACACAAATAAATGGTGATGATGATTATGACAATACCCGCACACCAGCCTTGCTTTGTACAGGACTCTCTTCCCTGCCATTTTGCTTCTCCGTCCCCTGGATATGGCACTGAGCTCCGAAATCCGCCTGGAGGAAAGGGAGGGACGCTGGCTCATTCAAATTTCAAAAAACAAAGGTCATAGTGGAGATGTGATGTCAGATGTACACATTTCTATGGAGCCGAGTTGTTCTGAAATAAGAGATATCCATTATAGGCTGCCCTTGGGGACGAGAGCAGGCCGTTATCAGCCCAGCCACCTGGTTTCGGTTTTGTCACGGTTTCCCACAGAGCGCCTTCAACACCCCGGGAATGCTGGAGGGAGGGCGACTCGGCAGCCATGTTGCAGGTTCGACAACGAAGGCCCCCTGATGTCGGACAAAAGGCGGCCCTCTTTGGCTGGCTCTGAATCTTTGCCGGTTGCCTGAAGCAAACGTTTCCCACGCAACGCATTCAGCGCATGACCTTACAGATGCTGAGATGACTCGGACATCTCCTCCAGGAAAGCGTCCGCATCGGCTTAAAATGTGTTTTTGTATTTGAAAGGCCAAAAAGGAACTGCTTATCTCTGCTCCCCAGTCTCTGCGCATTCTGTCACTCTTGACACAGCCCGAATCCGGAGCGCCACTCAAGTCCATCCTATTTATTTACTATATTTATATCCCGCCTCTCTCGACCTGGAAGGGGACTCAAGGCGGCTTACAGCAGAGGCAAAATTCAATGCCTTAAACACAGTTTCTCAACCTTCCTCATGCTGCGACCCCTGAATACAGTTTCTTATGTTGTGGTGACCCCCAACCATAAAATTATTTTTGTTACTACTTCATAACTGTAATTTTGCTACTGTTATGAATCTATATAAATAAAAATGTAATGTTCGTTTGTGGAATTAACATAACTCAAAAACCACTGGACCAATTGACACCAAATTTGGACACAAGACACCTATCAGGCCAACGAGTAACCATCACTCATAAAAACACTGGAAGACACACTGGAACAGACTTAAAGGACCAAAAAACACATTACAACGCATGTGCAAAACCACATATATACCAAAACACACATATATATGCACATACACTAATATATACACACAAAACACGTATACACAGACTGGACCACAGCAAAGCGTGGCAGGGGATGGCTAGTCATAATATAAATATCTGATATGCAGGATGTATTTTCATTCACTGCATCAAATTTGGCACAAATATCCGATACCCCCAAATTTGAATACTGGTGGCCTTGGGGGATTCATTTGGGAGTTGTAGTTGCTGGGAATTATTATTATTATTATTATTATTATTATTATTATTATTATTATTATCTTTATTTGTACCCCGCTAGCATCTCCCGAAGGACTCGATGCGGCTTACAAAGGCCAAGGCCTCAAAACACAACATAACAATACAACACCTAAGCAAATTAAAAACAGTTAAAACAATATTAAACAACAAACAATAAACAATACATCAAGACACTATAAAAACTGTGCCGGGCCAGGGTAATGGGTACAAGATTAAAAGTGCTGATGTGATAGGTGGTATGTAAGGATTATAGGGTAAGTGTAGTGTGCAGAGTGCAGCAATCTTAGTTCTAATAAAGTGCTTCTAGGACTTGGTATTGGAGATTCCTATTCTGGAAAGGCACATCGGAACAGCCAGGTCTTCAAGTTCTTTCTAAAGACTGCCAATGTAGGGGCCTATCTAAGATCTTTGGGGAGGGTGTTCCAGAGTCGGGGGGCCACCACAGAAAAGGCCCTGTCTCGCATCCCCACCAAGCGCGCCTCCAACGCAGGCGGGATCATGAGCAGGGCCTCTCTGGATGAACGAAGTGAGCGCGTGGGTTCATAAATGGAGATGCGGTCACGCAGGTAGGATGGTCCCAAACCATTTAGGGCTTTGTAGGTAAGCACCTGCACCTTAAATTGGGCTCGGAAAATAAACGGCACCAAGTGGAGCTCCTTGAACAGGAGGGTTGACCTCTCTCTGTAAGGAGCCCCTGTTAACATTCTGGCTGCTACCCGTTGGACCAGTTGGAATTTCCGAGCCGTTTTCAAGGGCAGCCCCATGTAGAGTGCATTACAGTAGTCCAATCTAGAGGTGACCAAGGCATGGACCACCCCGGCCAGATCAGCCTTAGCGAGGTACAGTCACAGTTGGCGCACGAGTCTTAATTGTGCAAAGCCCTCCCGGACACTGCCGACGCCTGAGCCTCAAGCGTAAGCGATGAATCCAAGAGGACTCCCAAACTGCGGACCTGTGGCTTCAAGGGGAGTGTAACCCCACCCAACACAGGTTGCCACCCTATATCACCGTCTGGTTTGCGATCGACCAGGAGGACCTCTGTCTTGTCGGGATTGATCTTCAGCTTGTTCTTCCTCATCCAGATACAGCGGCCAGGCACTTGTCCAGCACCCGAGAGGCCTCCCTGGAGTTGGGTGGAAAAGAGTAGTAGAGTTGTGTGTCATCTGCATAGAGGTGGCATCTAACTCCAAAACTCCGGATGACCTCTCCCAGCGGTTTCATGTAGATGTTAAAAAGCATGGGAGACAGAATAGAGCCTTGCGGGACCCCACATGTCAAAGGCCAGGGGTCCGAGCAGCCATCTCCCAGCTTCACCATCTGGGTTCGTTCCTCCAGGAAGGACCGGAGCCACGACAAAACCGTGCCCCCGAGGCCCATCCCAGAGAGTCGACCCAGAAGGATACCATGATCGATGGTATCGAAAGCCGCTGAGATGTCCAAGAGAACCAACAGAGTCACACTCCCCCTGTCCAGCTCTCTGCGGAGGTCATCCACCAAGGCAACCAAGGCTGTCACGGTGCCGTGGCCAGGCCTGAAACCAGACTGTGACTGATCTAGGTAGTTGTCATCTAGAAAACCCTGGAGCTGGGAGGCAACCACCCGCTCCAGCACCTTAGCCAAAAAAGGGAGATTGGAGATTGGTCTGAAATTGTTCAGCACCGTGGAGTCAAGGGAAACCTTTTTAAGGAGTGGACGAACCACAGCTTGTTTCAGGTGAGATGGAAAAATCCCCTGCTCCAACGATGCATTAATGATCAACACAAACCAATCAACCAACCCCTCCCTGGCCGATTTAATTAGCCAAGACGGGCAAGGATCTAGAGCCGACGTGGTTGCCCTCACAGCCCCAAGGACCTCTTCCATGGTCTCAGGAAGAACAAGCCTAAAAGAATCCCACAAAATCGGACAAGCAGGTGCCCCAATCACCTCTTCTGGCACTGTGATGAAATTGGAGTCGAGCTCAAGGCGTATCTGAGCGACTTTGCCTGCAAAATGGTGTGCGAACTCCATTTGACCTACAGTCAAAAAGCATTCCAAACTCCACCAATGATGGAACTGAACTGAACACACAAATCCCATGACCAACAGAAAATACTGGAAGGGTTGGTGGGAATTGATATTGAGTTTGAGAGTTGTAGTTCACCTACATCCAGAGAGCACTGGGGACTCAAACAATGATGGATCTGGACCAAACTTGGCACGAATATTTCATATACTCAACTTGGAACACAGATGGAGTTTGGGGAGAATAGAACTTGACATTTGCGAATTGTAGTTGCTGGGATTTATAGTTCACCTACAATCAAAGAGCATTCTGAACCCCACCAACGACAGAACTGGGGCAAACTTCCCACACAGAACCCCCATGACCAACAGAAAATACTTAAGGCCATCCAGTCGCAACTCCCTTCACTGGGACAAGAAAACGTAATCAAAGCCCTCCTGACAAAGAGCCATCCAGCCATAGATATAGATTGATATATATGATTCACAGATATTTATATATTTATCGTGTCATCAGCAACCATTGTATTACAATTCTAACAGAGCAAAACAAACACACAGATTAAAAAGAAAAAGGAAAAAAACACACAGATTTTGCAAATTTGGTATTTGGTTAAATGTCCTTTGACCAGTATCTGGCCACTTGGAGTGCCTCTGGTGTTGCCGCAAGAAGGTCCTCCATCGTGCATGTGGCTGGGCTCAGGGTGCATTGCAGCAGGTGGTCAGTGGTTTGTTCTTCTCCGCACTCGCATGTCGAGGATTCCACCCTGTAGCCCCATTTCTTAAGATTGCATCTCGTGGTGCCAGAGCACAGTCTGTTCAGTGCCTTCCAAGTCGCCCAGTCTTCTATGTGCCCAGGGGGAGTCGCTCATCTGGTATCACCCATGGATTGAGGTGCTGGGTTTGGGCCTGCCACGTTTGGACTCTCGCTTGCTGGGGTGTTCCAGCGAGTGTCTCTGTAGATTTAAGAAAACTATGTCTTGATTTAAGTCGTTGGCGTGCTGGCTGATACCCAAACAGGGGATGAGCTGGAGATGTCTCTGCCTTGGTCGTTTCTGTCGTTCATCCCTGTGTGTTTCTTGGACACACAGCATGTCACATTTCTTATCTCGGCACAGTTCATAGAGCAGTTGTTCTTTGGCAGCTGACATGCCTTCGATGTTGATTGAGATTATTGTCATGGTTGGTCCTGAAAAGGACCGTTGGTTGTTTTGCTTCCTTGTTTGCATGCTGCAAGTCGTCTTGGTTGCTTCTGGATCGAGAGAATCGGCCGTCTACGAAGACGTTGCCCAGGGGATGCCCGGATGTCTTGCAATCCTGCGAGGAGGCTTCTCTAATGCCCCCGATTCACAGATACATATGGATATGACAGATGCAGTATCATAGATACTGGAACAGATGGAAGTCAGATGGTGCCAAATCTGAACTGTACGGAGAATGTCGTACAGTGGTGAGATCCAGTCTCTGAAGTTTCAAGTCTGTGCACTTTCATTTCAGGCGTCACCATACTGGGTACCCATCGTGCACAGATCTTCCGATAGCCAAGCAAAGCAATAATGTGACCCGTATGTTCTTGTGAAATGCTGATTATGCTTGAAATTTCTCTCTGAGTGATACGACAGTCATCCTGAATCAATACGTCAACCTTTTGCTTGTGAAGCTCAGTGGTTGCTGTCACAGGACGTCCAACTATTTGTTTGTCTAAAGAAGGACAGTAATATGTTCCGTGTTCCAGAGTGCGCAAACCAGACAATCTCCACATCAAAACTGACAAAGAAACACTGTTTACCCACAAAACATAAAGAAATTACATATACTAGAAATCAACACTTTCTCATTATTTTCCAAATCACCAGACTGGTCCACAGCAACGTGTGGCAGGGGACGGCTAGTAAATACATAAAAATAAATTAAGAAAAACAAATAAAATAACTTGAATCCTTGTTGTTTCCAGTATAATTAAAAATAAGAGAGAGAATGGAGAGGAAACGCGCCTTTGTAAGAAGGAGACGTTGGTGAGCAGCAAATGTGGACTGGCAAACCCTCTCCAGCACTGTCCATTTTCTCATCCCGTTTGTAATGAAAAGGGGAAACGAGTTAATCATGCTAATACGTTTCAGATTAAGGGACAAGGAGCCCCCCGTTTAAGCGTCAAAGGTTGAGCTCCTGAAAGAGTTGGTGGTAGGAGCGGGGACAGAAGCTATGATAACGGTTAATTTTAGGTGCTCTTCCCGGCGTCTATCCACTCCTGCGTTCATTGCATCGGCAGCACTGCTAATGAGCGACTTGGTATTCAGACGGGTTCCTCCGTGTTACTTAGCCGTCTGATCTCTCCTAATGGAAAAGCTGATTTCCATCAGGAAGTTGTGGGGAAATATTTAAAAAGAAGCAAAAGAGGGCAGGAAAGAAGGAGTGGAATGAGAACGAAGCTGCGGAAGAACTTTTTAGGGGGTCACAAATGCTCCTGCCCCGAGCGCGGAGGTCAAATAGATTTGGGCTGTTAGCAAGCTCCAGAACTGAAGTGCCACTTTCCTTTATACGAGGGTTGAATGAAAAGTAATGCCTCCACCTTCGTTACTTGGGTTTGGATGGGAATATTTTAATAAAGCAAACACAGAAATAATCCTTAGAATGTGCTCTTTAACTACCACAATTCACTTTTCCACAAAATCACCAGATAATTGGATACATTTCTGCCAATGGTGAACAAGTTTTCTGAAGCCATCACGGCGATATCGAGCTAGAATTTGGAGGCTCCTGCCCAGGAGAGAGGAGCCCTTAGACCCACCAAAGAGAGTCCGAAACCCTTGGCAAGCAAAAGAGGAGAAAGGCCCAGAATTTTCCCTGATTTTTCCCAAATAAATCCCACCAAGGTTGAAGAAATGGCCACCGAGGCTTTTATTAGCAATTCAGCTGAAAAGGATGCATTCGCCAGCAGAGCATAAGGAAATACACCAATACAGTCATAGTTATAGCAAATTCAAAGTTGTAGAGTTCATACTTCCCGCCCCGGCTTCCCTGACGTTCCCCGCCGTGATTGGGCGACGGGCGAACAGCTGGGAGGTGGCCCTCCCGCCCCCTGGGCTTCAGGACCAATCAGGAAGCTTCAGCGGTGTGTTGGATCCAATGGGAAGGCTCCTGCTGCCTAGCGGCGACAGCGAATCAGGGGAGAGGGAGGCGGGATGATAGAACACAAAGGAATCTGTGAATGAGTTTTGAAAAAATAATGCCATGTGGCTCACGAGACAAAAAAGGAAGTCTCAAGCAGGGCTGATCTATTGTGTTTTGAATGGAATGAATCAACATGTGTAAAGGAAAATCCGTCCAGCAAACATGAGGACAATGAGGGCGAAACTGGGGTGAGTGTTCCTTAGTGGAAAGTTAGTTAAATCAACCAGTGTGAAGGTGGGGTTTTTTCGAAGGTCCCCTGACCTCCAGGTAGAAAAATGATTAAAGTTTTGCCAGGGGGTGGCAACTTTGTTGGGCGATCTTCCGAGAACAAAGGGCAGCTGCCAGGATATTGTTTATGCAAAGTAAATTCTGGATTAAAGTTCTTTAGTGAATGCCTGGGCTCTGCAGTTTCCTGGGGGGATTTCTTCATGAGGAAAAGGGGGGAAAGGTCAAATGGGGGGGGGGGAGCCTCTGCCACGAGGAAACCAGGAAGTACATGTGTCCATAGTTCATAAGGCTGGAAATTCATAAGGGTTTGTCCTTGTAGAGGAAGGAAAATGTTTGGAAAATGATAAAAGTATAAAATTCATAAGAGAAAGTTTCAGAGGTTCCACTAAGCCAGCTAAGGGGGACCCACCACATTGAGATCAACTCTGGTCCTTTGTCCTTGGAAAACTGTAACTCTTTCCAAGGGCTGGAGCCCAGGGACCAATCTGCTCCCTGAAAACCTCCTGAGGTCTTTGCTGTTGTTAGTGTCTTGGCAAATTGACCAAGGCTTAACCCCTATTGTGCAGTCTTGTGCCCTTGCCCTTTGCAGAACTATAAGTTACCATCCCTTATTTGGGGGGGGGGGGGATGCTCGGCTTCAACGGAAGGAGTCGACACTCTGTTTCTGAAACCAGCGTCTCACAGATTTAGGCACTAGACGCCTATTTATGCAGGTCAAAATCCCATTGGCTTTTTAAGCTGCCGCATCACATTCCCGGCTCGTGTTCCCCTTCCTCACCACGAGGACTCCAAGATCTTTTTCCCACGTCCTGCTCTCGAGCCAGGCCTCGCCCCCTATTCTGTCTCTTTGCATTTCTTTTTTTCTGCCTAAGTGGAGTATCTCGCATTTGTTCCTGTTGACCTTTGCTTTGTTAGTTTTGGCCAATCTTCTCTCTCATCTGTTGAGATCATTTTGAATTCTGCTCCTGTCTTCTGGAGTATTGCATCTGCAAACTTGATGATCATCTATATATGTAAAAATGCTCTGTTCGTTTTGAGTGACATCTTAACTCAAAATCCGCTGGATGAATTGCCTCCAAATTTGGCCACAAAACACCTACTAAGCCAAAACCCTGATTTTGTCATTTGGGAGTTGTAGTTGCTGGGATTTATAGTTCACCTACAATCAAAGAGCATTCCGGACTCCACCAATGATGGAATTGAACCAAACTTGGCACACAAAACTCACGTGACCAACAGAAAAGACTGAAAGGGTTTGGTGGGCATTGACCTTGAGTTTAGGAGTTGTAGTTCATCTACATCCAGTGAGCACTGTGGACTCAAACAATAAGGATCTGGACCAAACCTGGCACAAATACTCCATATGCCCAAATGTGAACACAGATGGAGTTTGGGGGAAATAGACCTTGATCTTTGGGATTTGTAGTTACTGGTATTTATAGTTCACATATGTAGTGAAATTGCTACTCTATGTTAAAGTTTTGGTGTATAGCTCTATGTTTACATATGGCAGATAGGGAAGAATAGGTACAGAGAGATAGCAGAGATAGGATTCATTTGCATATGTGAAGCCGATTGGTCATATGCAGATTAGTGTAGGCCCAGGATTTGAAAAGGCTGCTAGGCCAAAATGACAGTTGGGGAGAGCAGAGCTTAACATTTCAAAGGGGCGGAGCCAAGGTTCTGAAAGAGGCAGTTAGAGTGAGGGAGTTTGAAAATGACAGTTTGGAATTTGTGTGTGATAAAAATAAGCAGTTATGAAGATGTGTTAAAGACTTCTGATATAGAGAAGCAGTTAGTTAAATAGAGCTCGAGTTTTAAGGAACATAAAGAAGGCTAGTGTTGCCTTAGTTCAGAATATATAATTCAGCCAAGAGTGTGTAAAGCAAGTAACATGTTTGTGAATATGAAACATTGATAGTTTATTCAGAAAAGTTAACCAAGTAAATGATATTGACTGTAAGCCTCAAGATTGCAGCAAAACGCAAATGTAACCACAAGCGTTGGAGCCAGAAGTTATAAATAAACTGTGTTACTTTGTTATACACAAGAGTGTTTCATTGCCTGTGATATAAAGTACAATAGTTCAACAGCACAAAGAAAGTCCCAGCCAATATAAAAGAAGAAACTGAATCAGTTTAAGGCAGCATAGAAGTTTTTAAAAGAAGAAATAGTCTTTCTCCCTCGCCTCAACATACAATCAAAGAGCATTCTGAACCCCCCCCCCCCCCAATGATAGAATTGGCCCAAATTTCCCACACAGAACCCCCATAACCAACAGAAACCAACACTTTCTCATTACTTTATTTTCCAGACTGGGCCACAGGAACGCATGACAGGGGACGGCTAGTAACTTCTAACCCTTCATGGGATCTACCTCAAGGTGGGACCTATATTTGCCATACCCCATTGTCAGTGGTTTCATCTCCAAAAAAACAGAGCTGAGGGTATCAACCTGAGATCCAAAGGATCAAACGATGGTTTGGCTCAGTTTGGGAGAGGTCACCTCTTTTTCCAATGATGAGACAGGGCAACGTGGCCAAAATGCCGCCGGCGAAGCCCAACCTTCATCCCAGATCATCTGTGAAAACAGCTGGAGCAAAATTACTTCTGGTTTCCACCTAGGGAGAAGCCCGGCATCAGAGGGTGCCGAGGCTTTTGCCAAATCTTCATGCATGATGTATATATTTGAGCTGGCTTTGGCATTTAAATCCAACTTGATTGCAAAGATCAGTCGGGATGAATAGCAGCAGGGGTTGTGCAAGGCTCACGTTTCCTTCTTTGCTTCACCTGCTAATGCTGTGCCTTTCTCCTCCTCCCTCTTTCTTGCTGTTTAATTTAGTGAAAAGATTGTTCAGGAGGGAAAAGTAATTGTTACCATTTTCTCTTTGCGGGAGCACATAGTCCGGAGTGATGGTGCTGAAGAGGATGTTCCTTCCCCTATAACTCTTGGAGAAATTTGATGACCATAGAATCCTAGAGTTGGAAGAGACCTCATGGGCCATCTAGTCCAACCCCCTGCCAAGAAGCAGAAAAATTGCATTCAAAGCACCCCCAGCAGATGGCCATCTAGTCTCTGTTTCAAAGCCTCCAAAGGAGGAGCCTCCACCATGTTCTGGGGCAGAGAGTTCCACTCCTGAACAGCTCTCATAGAATAAAAACATAGAATCCTAGAGTTAGATGAGACCTCATGAGCCATCCAGTCCAATTCCGAGCACAATTCAAAGTGCTGGTTTTGACCTACAAAACCCTATACGGTTCCGGCCTAGTGTATCTGTCCGAACGGATATTCCCTCTACGTCCCACCTCAGACTATAAGATCTTCTGGGGAGGCCCTGCTCTCAACCCCGCCCCTATCACAAGTGAGATTGGCGAGGACGAGGAGCAGAGCCTTCTCGGTGGTGGCCCCTCACCTGTGGAATTCACTCCCTGGGGAAATTAGATTGGCGACATCCCTCCTTTCCTTTAGGAAAAAAAATGAAAACCTGGATTTGGGACCAGGCATTCAGACATTCTGGAAGTTAAAGAAAGGACTTTGACAATGGACAGGACTTGACTAAGCGGAATGGAATTATGGAACTCTGAACGCTGAGCATGATATTAGTTTTACTGATTGTGTTATGTACCAATTATTTTTAACTTGATAATTGTTTTAATTGCTGTTTTGTATGTATGTATGTATATCTTGTGTAGGCATCTAATTGTGCCTTTTTGTAAGCCGCCCTGAGTCCCCCCCCCCCCCGGGGGGGGGGTTGAGAAGGGCGGGGTAGAAGTAACCGAAATAAAATAAATAAATAACCCCATTCTGCCAAAAAGCAGGAAAATTGTATTCAAAGCACCCCCGACAGATGGCCATCCAGCCTCTGTTTAAAAGCCTCCAAAGAAGGAGTCTCCACCACACTCCAGGGCAGAGAGTTCCACTGCTGATGACCTCTAACAGTCAGGAAGTTCTTCCTCATGTTCAGGTGGAATCTCCTTTCTTGTAGTTTGAAGCCATTGTTCCATTGCATCCTAGTCTCCAGGGCAGCAGAAAACAAGCTTGCTCCCTCCTCCCTATGACTTCCTCTTACATACTTATACATGGCTATAATGTCTCCTCTCAGCCTTTTCTTCTTCAGGTTAAACATTACCTGCTCTTTAAGCCACTCCTCATTGGGCTTGTTCTCCAGACCCTTGATCCGTTGAGTTGCCCTCCTCTGGACACATTCCAGCTTGTGAACATCTCCCTTCAATTGTGGTGCCCAGAATTGGGCACAGTGTGATTCCAGGTGTGGTCTAACCAAGGCGGAATAGAACATGGGGAGCATGACTTCCCTGAATCTAAACATTAGACTCCTATAGATGCGGGCCAAAATCCCATTGGCTTTTTTTGCCTCCGCATCACATTGTTGGCTCATGTTTAACTTGTTGTCTTCAATCACATCCTGAGACCACTGTAACCCACACCAACGACTGATCAAGTCCAAACTTGGCACACAGAGCCCCCATGACCTACTCAACATTCTGGTGCAGTTTGGTGGAGGATGGACCATGAATGATGGGACACATATCTTCACTCACTTCCTGAGACCAGTGCGACGCTCATCCAATGACCAATAAAGACCAAACTTGACACACAGAGCCCCATGACCCACTTTACATCCTGGTGCAGTTTGGAGTAGTGTGGAGCATGGATGATGGGACTTGCAGTACTCTCACACACTTCCTAAGATCACTGCAACCCACACCAATGCTTGACCAAGAGCAAACTTGGCACACAGAACCCCCATGACCCACTCTACGTCTGGGTGGGGTTGCGGACCAATGGACCAGGAATGATGGGACTTGCAGTAGTTTCCTTCATTTTCTAAGACCATTGCAACCCACACCTATGACTGATCAAGACCTAACTTGGCACCCAGAGCCCCCATGATCCATTCTACATTTTGGTGCGGTTTGGAGGAGGATGGACCATGGAGCTATAATTCACCTGCACCCACTGAACCCAGACAACATTGGATCTATTCTAGAGTAAACTTGGACCACAGACAAACAATGCCTTTCTGAAATAACCCGGGCAGTGCCTGGTTCCCAAGCTAGTCCATATAAATAAAAATGTAATGTTCATTTGTGGGATTAACCTAACTCAAAAACCACTTGACAAATTGACACCAAATTTGGACACAAGACACCGATCAGGCCAACGAGTGACCATCACTCATAAAAACACTGAAAAACACAGCAGAAGGGACTTAAGAAGCCAAAAAACAAAAAATACATTACAACACAAGCACAAAACCACATATATGCACACACAAAACATACACAGAAAGGGGGAAGGAAGGAGAAAGAGAAAGATGGAGAGAAGGAGAGAAGGAAAGAAAGTGGTAGAGAAAGACGGAAGGAGAGAAGGAAATAAAAAAGTGAAAGAGGGAAGGAAGGAGAGAGGAAACGAAAGAGAAAAAGAGGGAGGGAGGAAAGGAAGGAAGGAAGGAAGGAAGGAAAGAAAGGAAGGAAGGTAGGGAAGGAAGGAAGGAAGCAAGGAAGGAAGGAGAGAAGGAAATAAAAAAGTGAAAGAGGGAAGGAAAGAGAAGGAACAAAACAGAAAGAGGGAGGGAAGGAAGGAAAGAAAGAAAGAAAGAAAGAAAGAAAGAAAGGTAGAGAAGGAAGGAAAGAGAGAAGGAAATAAAAAAGTGAAAGAGGGAAGGAAGGAGAGAAGGAACAAAAGAGAGAAAGAGGGGGGAAGGAAGGAAGGAAGGAAAGAGGTAGGTAGAGAAGGAAGGAAGGAGAGATGGAAATAAAAAAGTGAAAGGGAAGGTAGGAGAGAAGGAACGAAAGAGAGAAAAAGGTAGGGAAGGAAGGAAGGAATGAAAGAAAGGTAGAGAAGGAAGGAAGGAGAGAAGGAAATAAAAAAGTGAAAGAGGGAAGGAGGGAGAGAAGGAATGAAAGAGAGAAAGGGAGGAAGGGAAAGAAGGAAAGAAAGGAAGGTAGAGAAGGAAGGAAAGAGAGAAGGAAATAAAAAAGTGAAAGAGGGAAGGAAGGAGAGAATGAACGAAAGAGAGAAAGGCGGAGGGAAGGAAAGAGACAAGGAAGAATGGACCCAAAGAGCAAAGGAAGTAAGAAAAGAAACAGAGAAGGAAGAATGAAGAAGGGAAAGAAAAAGAGGGAAGGAAGGAAGGATTGAAGGAAGGAAGGAAAGAAAGAAGGAGAGAAAGAGGAAGGGAAGGTTGGCCACAGCAACACTTGGTGGGTACAGCTAGTAATTAATAAAAATAAGACATCCCCTAAAAATAAGCGATAGTGTGTCTTCTGGAGGAAGACAGCGTCCTATTTTTGGGGAAGCATGGCAAAGAAGGAGATCACATTAGATCTTCACACAGCAGTGGATGAGTGGGTCTCTTGGAGGCATCGCATATTTTCATAGAGTTTTCACCCATTGAAGCTGATGTGATGACAAATAACAACAACACAAGAGAAGAGGGCAGTACGGGTATTGCCAGCTTGTGAAATCTCCCAAACAAATCATAGTTCCGTCACCCGATTGTCAATTGTACGGCAGTCCAAGTTTGTCTTTGTTCTGGGACAAGAGGGCTGTGGGTCTGCCTATAGGAGTGCATGTATCTTCCCTCCTGGGCACCCTCAATTGCTCTCATCTGCTTAATCCGTTGGGTGTGAAAAATCTCACCCATGTTGCCAGGTTTTCCTTTAGAGCTGTTAATAAGGGAGACAGGCAAATGTCTGCTTTCCTCCCAGACATGTGCAGAAGAAAGCTTTCTCCCCCTAGACCTCCCCTTTGGCTGCTCCCCCACAACCCATGTACACACAAAACTGAAAAACCTCCATTTCTTTTCCACAGTCTCTCTCAAAATGGCAGCAGGAAATGATATTATATTGCTACTGAAGTCGAACATGACACCCCCCCCCCCCAGAGATAGTAACTTATAGTTTTGCTAAGGGCAAGGACTCCAGGCTGGATAACAAAGGTTAAGCCTTGGTCAGTTTGGTGGGTATCATTTAATCAAGGCTTTATGTTCTATTCTCCTATGTTTACAGCAGAAAGTAACCCATTTATTACTGAAAATCATGCCACAAAAGTATTTGAATTTTCCCATCTGAGGCACATCTGGGCTCCTGATGGTCTCCAGGAGCATCTCACAAACAAGGGACTCTCTTTCCCCCTCATGGATATTTCCCTTTATGGACACTGGGGGAACGTAGTTGGGTGTACTCTTTGTATTATGATTTCTATATTTTCATATTTTCTACTGTATTTCTATATTTCCCCTCATGTTTCCATGTATTCCTGACCCTTTGCCCCCTTCTCCCTCCAAAGAAGAACCTGGCCTTCAGAAACAAAAGCCATTAGCGATTACTGAAACCTCCAGCCAAAGGCACACTTGCATGGATAATAGGAGGAGATTCTTATCTCTAGCATCGGAGATGGCCCACTAGAGTAAATAATTGTTTGGCAAAGTTTCTATCACTCTTCAAGTAAGATAAGGGGAAATCTTCCCCTCTGCTTTTTGTTTATTTCCCATTGATAGCATTAACCCCAGGCTGCCCTCATTGTTTTCCTGTCTCACAGCCAGGAAGGATCTGGATATTTTTACACATGTTGATTTGCAACACTCATGAACACAATAGATCAGCCCTGCTTGAACTCTTTGTCTCGCAGGCCACATGGCATTTCCTTTGTTTAAAGACTCCTTCCCAGATTCCTTTGTGTGTTCTATCGTGGTGCCCAGAATTGGACAAAGTATTCCCTCTCCCTCTCTCCTGATTTGCAGTCGCCGCCAGGTGGCAGAGGTCTCCCCGTTGGATCCTACGGACCACTGGAGCTTCCTGATTGGTCCAGAGGCACCGGGGTGGGAAGGCCGCCTCCCAGCTGTTCGCCCATTGCCCAATCACGGCGGGGAACGTCAGGGAAGCTGGGGTGGGAAGTTTGAACTCTGCAATTTTGAATTTACTATAAATATGACTGTATTGGTGTATTCTCTTCATGCTCTGCTGGCGAATGATTGCAGCTCTGCATCCTTTTCAGCTGAATCGCAAATAAAACCTCGATGGCTTTTCTTCAACTTGGTGAGACCTTTCATTGGGAAATCAGGGAAAAATATTGGGTGCTTCTCTTCTCGCCAGGGAAAAAGAACTTTTTGATGAGTCTGATTGGTCTCTGCCTCCTGGCAAAGACCCCTAA
Source organism: Anolis sagrei (assembly GCF_037176765.1). Lineage (NCBI taxonomy): Eukaryota > Metazoa > Chordata > Lepidosauria > Squamata > Anolidae > Anolis > Anolis sagrei. Next base: position 23,168,015 of record NC_090031.1, on the reverse strand, counting down.
ATTTTAGCCCTAGATCACTACCTGTCACCATTTTGAGAAGGATTACAGAGGAGTTTAGGAGTGCTTCTATGTTTATATTTTTGTGTACTTTCATTAGTTGGGGGAATTTTTTGTATTGTTTGGGGGACAAAAAAAAAATCTGAAAATCACACTAATTTTATTATTTACTAGCTGTCTCCTCCCACGCATTGCTGTGGCCCAGTCTGTGTATATGTGTTTTGTGTGTACTTACTCACCTAGACAATCCCTCATTGTCTGCGGATTATGGTCCTCCAGAGTCAGTGTGCAGTGTGCGGTGGATCCGTGGGTGACTGTGGAGCCCTATTCTTGATCTGCATCTTCTCCCACAGTGAGGGCATTGGTTTTCAGGTGGAAGGCGGTTCCGGTCAGGGTTGGCTTGACGCACCTTCCTCTTGGCACGTTTCTCTCTTTCGCCCTTCATTCGTGCCTCTTCAAATTCTACAGCACTGCTGGCATAGACACTGAGGACTGGCTTCCCACTTCTCAGTATCTATGCCAGAGTTTTTAAGGTTGACTTTGAGCCCATCTTTCAATCTCTTTTCCTGTCCACCAACATTCAGGTTTTTTTTTGTTTTTGTTTTTTTGAGTTTGGAGTAGAGCAACTGCATTGGGAAGACGGTGGTCAGGCATCCGGACAACGTGGCCGGTCCAACGGAGTTGATGGCGGAGGACCATTGCTTCAATGCTGGTGGTCTTTGCTTCTTCCAGCACGCTGACATTTGTCCACTTGTCTTTCCAAGAGGTTTGCAGGATTTTCCAGAAGCAGTGCTGATTGAATTGTTCCTGGAGTTGTATGTGACATCTGTAGATAGTCGACGTTTCATAAGCCTCATAGGGCTTGTTCTCCAGACCCTTGATCATTTTAGTCACCCTTCTCTGGACACCTTCCAGCTTGTCAACATCTCCCTTCAATTGTGATACCCAGAATTGGACAAAGTATTCCAGATGTGGTCTAACCAAAGCAAAATAGAGCATGGGGAGCATGTTTCCTCTCTGCCTTCTCTTCTTTGGGCTTGTTCTCCAGACCCTTGATTATTTTAGTTGCCCTCTTCTGGACACATTCCAGCTTCTCGACATCTCTCTTCAATTGTGGTGTCCAGAATTGGACAAAGTATTCCAGATGTGGTCTAACCAAAGCAGAATAGAGCATGGGGAGCATGTCTCCTCTCTGCCTTCTCCTCTTTCGGCTTGTTCTCCAGACCCTTTTTTTTTTTTTTAATTTTTTTTATTGAGTTTTCACCAAAATTAACATTCACAGTAACAAAAGAGAAAGAAAAGTATAAGCGTATAGTCCCCTTCACCACGTATAGATAAGAAACCCTCCAGCCCCGCAGAAAACACCAAGAATTAAAAGAAAAACAACATTCTACTCTACCCCCCTTGTGTGACTTCCCTTCTTCTTACTTTCCTCCAGATTGTTTAGTTCCCCCCCCCCCTTTCTCTCTTCTTTTTCGTTCAAACGTCGTTTGTTTATATGTTAACCAGGGGGGTTTTATGCAGTCTTTCCACCCTCTTATTTAATTTTCTTTTATCCAGTCTCTTCTTTCAATATATTCATCCACAAGTTCCCAGTCCGTTGGTTTACTACCTTGTCCATTACTTTGTCTTAACCAATATGTTAGCTCATCCATGTCTTTAATATCAATAATTTTTTTAATCCAATCCATTTTTGGAGGAATTTTCTCCTGTTTCCACAATTTAGCTAAAACCATTCTCGCAGCTGTAGCGACAAAGGTAAACAGTTTTTCCTTATTTTTGTCTTTAAATATATCCGAATCGAACATACCCAATAGGTACATCTCTGGCCTAAGTGGGAATTCCATTTTTAGGATTTTTTTGCACTCTGTATGAATCATTTTCCAATATTTGTTAATTTTATCACACGACCACCAAAGGTGGTAGAATGATCCTTCATGGTTTTTACACTTCCAACACTTATTATCGATCTGTTTGTACATCTTATTCAATTTTTGGGGAGTCATATACCACCTATGTAGCATTTTTAAGCAATTTTCTTGAAGATCGGATGCATAGGTATATTTCAGTCTCTTTGTCCATATTTCTTCCCATTCCTCAAGTCGAATTGTCCTCCCAATATTTTTGGCCCATTTTATCATTGAGTCTTTAATAACTTCCCTTTCAGTCGCCCATTCTAACAATTTGTTATAGATTTTGGTGATTGTCTTTTTCTCCGCGTTCTGAATTTTATCCCAAAAGTCCTCTTTATTCCCAAATCCTTTCTCTTTATCTCGGTTGAATGCTTCCTTCACTTGCCTGTAATGGAACCATGAGACATTCTTAAAGTTGCCCCTTATTTCTTCCTGTGACTTCAGTTCAAAGGTGTTTCCTTTTTTAATTAACATATCATTATATGTCGGCCATTGAGTCCAGCCTAGAAGTCGCCTCTGATTTGCTTCTAGGGGCGAAACCCATTGAGGGATTTTTTCGAATAAGTAATTTTTGTATTGTTCCCAAACTTTTATCAACGATGACCTAATAAAATGATTACCGAAATTTTTTTCTTTATGTTTCCCTTCATACCACATGTATGAATGCCACCCTTTTCTTAGGTCGAAACCTTCTAATGTTAAGATTTTTATTTTATCTAATTTACTCCATTCTATAGTCCACATTAATGCTGCTGCTTCATAGTACAATTTCAGATTGGGTAGACCAAAACCTCCTCTTTCCTTCGGTGTATTCATTATTGTTACATTGATTCTTGGTTTTTTATTTTTCCAAACAAATTTTGTAATATCTCTATTCCATTCCTTAAAATATTTATTATTCCTTATGATCGGCAAATTTTGGAAGAGATAGAGCATTCTAGGCAAGATATTCATTTTTATCGCTGCAATTCTTCCCAGCATGGATAAATTCAGCTTCTCCCAGTTTGTCATTTCTTTTTTTATTTCTTTCCACTTATTTATATAGTTATTTTCTAATAATTGGAGATTTTTGGCTGTTACCCATATCCCTAAGTATTTAATTTTTGGTACCACTTTAATTCCCGCTATTTCTTCAAGTCTTTTTTGATTTTCCCGTGTAATGTTTTTAGTAAGCAGCATTGTTTTTGTTTTGTTTATTTTCAGACCTGCTACTTCACCATATTCTTCTAGCTTCTTAATCCATTTCGTAATATTGTCTCTCGGGTTTTCAATTATCCCTATGAGGTCATCGGCAAAGGCCCTAATCTTGTATTCTTGTTTATCGATTTTTATACCTTTCAGGGAGTCATCTTTTCTAATATCATTCAACAAGATTTCTAGGGCGAATATAAAGATCAGAGGTGATAAGGGACACCCCTGTCTTGTTCCCTTTTCTATCTTAATGTCTTCTGTCATACACCCATTAATTATTAATTTAGCGTTTTGACCCTCGTAGATTGCTTCAATAGCATTTTGGAAATGGAAACCAATGTCTATCTCTTGAAATATAAATTTGAAAAAATCCCAATTCATATTGTCAAACGCTTTCTCAGCGTCTACTGCTAATAATGCCATTTCTTTTTGGTGGTGAGTTTCAAAGTATTCCAATGCGTCTAAAATAGTTCTGACATTGTCTTTTATCTTCCTATTCGGTAAAAAGCCACTTTGCTCCTCTCCAATCCAGTTTTTTAGAAAGTCCTTAAATCTGTTAGCCAATATACTCGTGAAAATTTTGTAATCTGAGTTCAATAATGATATGGGTCTATAGTTTTTCATTTCTTCCTTATCAGTCCCCTCTTTGTGAATCAAAATAATATTTGCCGCCTTCCATGAGTCGGGAATTTCGCGGTTTATTAGGGCATTGTTCATAACCTTTTGAAGAACTATTAGAATTTCTTCTTGCATAGTTTTATAAAAACAAGCAGTGAATCCGTCGGGTCCTGGAGCTTTATTATTTTTGAGATTTTTAATTGCCTTTTTAATTTCCTCCAGTGTGATTGGTTTGTTTAGTTTTTCCCTTTGTTCTTCTGAAATTCGCTCTAGTTTTCGTTTGTTCAGGTACCCCATGATTTTTTCCTTATCTATTCCTCCTTTAGCGTAAAGTTCTTTGTAGAAATTGCTAAATTCTCCCATGATTTCTTTTTCATTGGTTAGCACCTTCTCTCCTAGTCTTATTCTATTAATGATTTGGATTTGTTTCTTTTTTCTTAGTTTCCTTGCCAACCACCTCCCGATCTTATTTGCGTTTTCAAAAGTTGTTTGTTTAATAAACTTTAATTGTTTTGCCATTTCCTCTATCTCTAAATTATGTTTCTTCTTCTTAAATAGTTCCAGTTCTTTATTTACTTCTTTATTCTCTGGGTCTTTTTTTAGCTCCTGTTCTTTCCTGTAAATTTCGGATTTTAAGTCTCTCATTTTGGAGTTCTTAATTCTATTTCTTATTGTGTTATGTTGAATCAGATGACCCCTCATGACTGCTTTGTAAGCGTCCCATATCGTTTGAATTTTAGTCCCTTCTTTATCATTTATCTCAAAATAGTCTCTAGATTTCGCCTTATATTTATCTATGTCTTCTTGTGTTTTTAGTAAGTTCTCATTGAGTTTCCACCTTCCACTTGGTTTTTTATAATTAATATTCATTATTATTGCGCCATGATCTGATATGTCCCTTGGTAAAAATTTTATTTCATCTACCTTCGCTGTTAGTGATCTTGTTGTCCAAATCATGTCGATTCTAGACCAGACCGCGTGTCTGCTAGAATAATATGTAAAGTCCTTTTGTTGAAAGTTATGTAGTCTCCACGTATCATCTAAGTCAAATTCTTCCTTTAGCGTGAGGAAGTTTCTGGGTAAGGTACTTTGATTTCCCTTATTTTGTCTCCCTTTGTGTCTTGTTCTATCCATTTGAGAGTCCATTATACCATTAAAGTCCCCCATTATTATCAAATGGTTGATTTGTAGATTTAATAAATTTTCTTTCAGTGTTTTAATAAATTTTGTTTTCGGGCCATTGGGAGCATATATGTTGCATATTATTACTGATTCCATACCTAGTGTTATTTTTACCATTACGATTCTTCCTTCCTGATCTCGATAGGCCAATTCCGATGGGAGTTGCTCATCGATATATAAAGCAACTCCTTTTTTCTTTTCTGCTGTTGATGAATAGTATAATTTCCCTAATTGTTTTTGTTCAAGATGGGATATATGTTTTTGTGTTATGTGCGTTTCCTGTAAGGCAATAATATTATATTTACCACGTTTTAATTGTTTGAATAATTTTTTCCTTTTATTAGGGGAATTTAATCCATTTACATTGTTAGAGTAACAATTTATTTGATATGTAAACTCTGCCATTCTATTCATCTGTTGGTACTACCTCCGATTCTTCTCCTTCTTCCTCGTCATCTCCATCTTCGTTAGTTGATTGCATTTCTGCTGTGGCTCCCTTTATTTCCGGCGATTTCGATCTTTTCCTTTTTGGTTTCTTTCCTCTTTCCGCTGACTTAGGTGTTGTCTTTATTAATTTTTCTTTTTCCAATCTTTTGTAAAAATCCTTAGCCTTTTCCTCAGATGTGATCCAAAACTTTTCTCCCTTATACGTTGTCATGATTCCTTCGTTTTTTTCCCACCTGAATCTTATATTGAGTCTTTTAAGTTCATCTGTCAGAAAAAAATATTTTTTACGTTTATTCAGAACCGTTAGGGGATGTTCCTTGAGGATCAGGACCTTCGTATCATTGAAGAAGGTTGGTTTTAGCGCATTCTGTTTCAAAATATCATCTCGAGTCTTTTTCTTCACAAATTTTACAATAGTGTCCTTGGGTACCTTATATTTCTTGGCGTAGCTAGTTTGAATTCTGAAGACTCTATCGATTCCATTATCCATTTCTTGTTCTGAGCAGTCCAGTATTTTTGCTGTTATTTTTATCATTGTCCCTCTTATGTCTTCATTTTCAGTTTCTAAAACGTTTCTGAATCTTAATTGATACTCCATCTCGCTCTGTTCCAATTTCTCCTGCAGTTTTTCTAATTTTGTATTCTTATTATCTATTTGTTCTACTTTTTTCTGTATTTTTCCTTGAGTTTTTTCTATTTTTGTTTTATCTTTTTTGAGGTCACTAATTTCTTTATTTATTTTCCCTAATTCTTCCCTCAAATCCTTCTTAATTTCCGCCATTTCTTCCCGAATCAATTTCTGTTGTTCTTCATGTCTTATTGCTCTCGTTTCGAAGTCTTTTTGTAGGCCATCCTGTTTTTCCGACAGTTTTTGTATTTCTTTTAAAATTTCTTTCCATCCCGTTGGTCCAGTCGGCGCTGTTGTTCCAGCTGTGATTGCTGTACCTGTCTCCTCTTGTCCTGAACCCCTTCTCGCGAGACCTTTCATATCTCTCAATTCTTTTTCTGTTTTCTGTTTTGGGGTTGTCATGCTGTATCTTTTTGTTGTGTCTAAATTGGAATGTACTTCTTCTTCAAGATAATTATTTCTTTTAAATTGATTGCTTGTTTAATAAACAATAATTCGTAATTAATTGGTCTTTTTTTTATTTTATTTTATTGAATTTTATATTGTAATTATTATTTTTATTATTGTTTATTATTTTTATTATTTCCCTATTTCTCTATTTATTGTTTGATCTATTTATATTCAATTAATTGATACTTGTCCGTTAACTTTAATCAGCTTTACTTCACCAATTAATTTATTGTAATTTATATATATATATATTGGCCTTTAATATTACTGTATTTATTTATTTTGGATAGATTCTTTTATTCTTAGTTTAATTAGGCTTCAATGGCTTCAATCTGATCTTCCCTCCTTCCTTTTTTAATTTTCCAACTCGTTAGTCTATTGTTCCTTGGGTATTTGTAATCCTTATATAGTGATCGTCTGCTTCTCTTCCGGGTCCGGCGCACGTCTTCTTCTCCTCCTGGTCCGCCGCCCGTCTTCTTCTCCTCCTAGTCCGCCGCCCGTCTTCTTCTCTTCCTTGTCCGCCGCCCGTCTTCTTCTCTTCCTGGTCCGGCGTTTTATTTTTATTTTATTTTCTTTTAATTTTATTGGTTAGCGTTTTTCTTGGTTTTACTAGCTCTATTTTCTATATTTTTATCCACGTGACTTTCATTTCCGCTTCCGTTCTCCTCTGCAGCCACTTCTATGATTTCGTAGCTCTATATCCTCGGGTTTTTATAGTTTCCGTTTCCGTTTCTTTTGGATCCGCCTCTTCCTGTCTTCTTCTGATCGCCAGTCCTCCTGCTTTGTTTACAAGAAGGCTCCGTCGTAGACTAAACAACAGAGCCTTTCAAGGTCAGTGCTTGCTATTGATGCCGCCTCTGCGCCTTCTTAAGCCGCCATAACCGCCATTTGCCTCCCGTTCCTTCCCTCCTCCAATATATTACAGTTGTTTTAAAATCTTCTATTGGTCAAGCCTTTGTTTGGGGGGGGGGGGGTATTTTTGGCTTATTTTTCAATCTTCAGTATTGCTGCACCCTTTCCCCCGTTTTCAAATTTTCTAGGACGCCAATGAGACTTCTCCGAGTCTTATGGGTCCTATAGTAATTTTTATCCCTCCGTATAAAGGCTTTCCTTCTCCTCACCCGCGTTTTACACGGGTCTTTATTTAGGTAAGCTTTTAGTCTGTCTATTTATTGTCACACCCCACGGGGGTTTCGGGGGCGGATTTTTGGTCCGTAAGAGAAATTATTTTTTTGAGAACTTACGTGTCCTCATTGCCAGTTCTTCTCCGGCACTTTTTGAAATTCCCTTCACCTTCACCTTTTAAAATGGGTGCGAAGGCAGTTTGTGCGGGGGTCTCTCGTCCGCCCGCATCCCGATCTTCGGTCCGCTGCCTGACCTGTCTCTCTCAACCCTCTCGTCTCCCCCTCCTTGAGGGTGGGGAAGATTTTGGGGCCGAGAAAGGGGTCTACTGGCCTTGCGGCTCTTCCCGTTTCAATCCGCGGGTCGAGGAGAGGATTCCTATCCTCTCGATCCTTGAACAGATCGGGTGGCTTGAGGAGAGCTCCTCAAGTCGTGCCTGTCTCCATTTTCCACCCACCGGAAGTCCACCCACCGGACTTCCTCTTTCGGCTTGTTCTCCAGACCCTTGATCATTTTAGTTGCCCTTCTCTGGATGCCTTCCAGCTTTTCAACATCTCCCTTCAATTGTGGTGCCGAGAATTGGACAAAGTATTCCAGATGTGGTCTAACCAAAGCAGAATAGAGCATGGGGAGCATGTCTCCTCTCGGCCTTCTCTTCTATGGGCTTGTTCTCCAGACCCTTGATCATTTTAGTCACCCTTCTCTGGGCACCTTCCAGCTTGTCAACATCTCCCTTCATTTGTGGTGCCCAGAATTGGACAAAGTATTCCAGATGTGGTCAAACCAAAGCAGAATACAGCATGGGGAGCATGTCTTTCCTGGATCTATACTCTAGGCTCCTATTGATGCAGGCCAAAATCCCATTTGCTTTTTTTGCCGCTGCATCACATTCCTGGCTCATGTTTACCTTCCTCCCCACAAGGACTCCAAGATCTTTTCCACACATACTGCTCTCGACCCAGGCATCGTCCCCTGTTCTTTATTGTGCCATCACACCCAGACACTATAAAGTTAAAAGTAAGATGTGCTTCTCTCTTTATCCGGGTGAACTGCGAGTGTCTTACTTAGAAGCTCAGGATTCTCAGCAACTGAGGCCACTCCAGGTTTGAACATCAAACAGAATATTTATTTCTCAAAATCCTTGTCAGACTTGGCACAGCTTGATGAAGTTACAAACACAAACAGTCAACTTGTGGAACCATATAGATGTTCTTTCCTTCCCTTTTCCTTCAGCTGCTGAGTTAACTTTCCCCAATGGTAGAAAAATCCTGGGATCTTTTACCCTAACCCTGAGCTGCTGTCTTTTAGAAAGAGCAGGTCTTTCCCTATCCAAGTTCAAGGTTAGTTTGGGGATGAAGTAATGGAGCCTCTCCCAATGGCAGAGAAATCCTGAGATATTCTCTGCCCCAGCGCTGAGCTGCTATCTTTTAGAAAGAGCAGGTCTTCCCATATCTGAGCTCAGCACCAGTTTCAAAGGCAAGAGGGCAACCGTACTCACGATGGCCTGTCTGAGCTGCCTAGCTTGGCCACCAGCACATCTGAGGCTTTTTCTATACTGAAGAAGGCAGGAGAGCTTCTTCAAAATGGAGATCTCATCCCCAGGAAAAAGGGCGGTCTCTGGACCAAAGAGATACTTTTCTAAGCCAATAGCTGCTAAAGGCTTGCAGGCTGGCTTCCAGCCTCTGTTAATGTTTGACTATTAGGGTGCTGCTAAGACTGTAGCAACCCTGGGGGAAATGCACAGGGATTCTATTTCATGCAACTAAGGAGCAATGCAAACCAAGCTCCTGGATGACTGAACATTTATCTTTGCATTTCATTTTTTCTACATAAGTGGAGTCTCTTGCATTTGTCCCTGTTGAACTTCATTTTGTTAGTTTTGGCCCATCATCTCTCTAGTCTGTGAAGATCATTTTGAATTCTGCTCCTGTCTTCTGGAGTCTTGGCTCTCCCTCTCAATTTGGACCCGTCTGCAAACTTGGTGATCATGCCTTGATGATGCATTACAAGCTGGATAGATGTGGGGAATACCGTGGATGTAGCATACCTGGATTTCGGTAAGGCCTTCGAAAAGGTCCCCCATGACCTTCTGGCAAACAAACTAGTCCAATGTGGGCTAGGCAAAACTACGGTGAGGTGGATCAGTAATTGGTTAAATGGACAAACCCAGAGGGTGCTCACTAATGCTTCCTCTTCATCCTGGAAAGAAGTGACGAGCGGAGTGCCATATGCAGGGTTCCGTCCTGGGCCCGGTCCTGTTCAACATCTTTATTAATGACTTAGATGAAGGGTTTAGAAGGCAGGATCATCAAGTTTGCAGACGACACCAAATTGAGAGGGAGAGCCAATACTCCAGAGGACAGGAGCAGGATTCAAAATGATCTTGACAGATTAGAGAGATGGACCAAAACTAACAAAATGAAGTTCAACAGGGACAAATGCAAGATACTCCACTTTGGCAGGAAAAACCAAATGCAAAGATACAGAATGGGGGACAATGCCTGGCTCGAGAGCAGTACGTGTGAAAAAGATCTTGGAGTCCTCGTGGACAACAAGTTAAACATGAGCCAACAATGTGATGTGGCGGCAAAAAAAGCCAATGGGATTTTGGCCTGCATCAATAGGAGCATAGTGTCTAGATCTAGGGAAGTAATGCTACCCCTCTATTCCGCTTTGGTTAGACCACATCTGGAATATTGTGTCCAATTCTGGGCACCACAATTCAAGAGAGATATTGACAAGCTGGAATGTGTCCAGAGGAGGGCTACTAAAATGATCAAGGGTCTGGAGAACAAGCCCTATGAGGAGCGGCTTAAGGAGCTGGGCATGTTTAGCCTGAAGAAGAGAAGGCTGAGAGGAGATATGATAGCCATGTATAAATATGTGAGAGGAAGCCACAGGGAGGAGGGAGCAAGCTTGTTTTCTGCTTCCTTGGAGACTAGGATGTGAAACAATGGCTTCAAACTACAAGAAAGGAGATTCCATCTGAACATGAGGAAGAACTTCCTGATTGTGAAAGCTGTTCAGGAGTGGAACTCTCTGCCCCGGAGTGTGGTGGAGGCTCCTTCTTTGGAAGCTTTTAAACAGAGGCTGGATGGCCATCTGTCAGGGGTGATTTGAATGCAAAATTCGTGCTTCTTGGCAGAATTGGGTTGGACTGGATGGCCCATGAGGTCTCTTCCAACTCTTTGATTCTTTGATTCTATGATTCTATGATCATATTTTGTCCTACAACTCCCAGAAAATGTATTGTCGAAGGCTTTCATGGCCGGAATCCATGGGTTGTTGTAGGTTTTTCCGGGCTATATGGCCATGTTCTGGAGGCAATTTTTCTCCTGACGTTTCGCATGCATCTATGGCAAGCATCCTCAGAGGTAATGAGGTCTGACCTCATTACCTCTGAGGATGCTTGCAATAGATGCAGGCGAAACGTCAGGAGAAAAATTGCCTCCAGAACATGGCCATATAGCCCGGAAAAACCTACAACAACCCAACTCCCAGAAATCCCATCCAGTTTACCAGCTGTTAGAAATTCTGGGATCTGAAGGCCAAAATACCTGGGGATTCACAGGTTGATAACCGCTGCTGTACATTCTGGGAAAATGTCATTTACGGGTTACTGTTCTCATTCGAGGGACAGTGCCCTTCTTTTGTTTTTGACGTCGTGACCCCCTTGCCTTGCGTGTTGATGGATCGGTGCCGTTCTCAGCCTCTCCCCCGTTTTGGCCTAGTCTTGAGACCTGGAGGGAGGTTCACAGGCGATGTTAAATAATATAGTTGATAACTTCAGGGCTGTCGGCTGAAGGACCTGCAGACTTTTGAAAACCAAGCGGCGGAGGCAGTTGAGGGAAAAGGGGAAAATTACAGGCTACACAAAAGCCGGGGAAAGTGAAAAAAATAAATAAAGACGAAGAAAAAGAAGGGGAAAAAAAGTGTACGCTCCATAAAAGAAAGTGGGCAACTATTATGGAGCAAAATGCCAACTCATTACAAAACAGCCAAATAAGAGAGAAATACAGCTTTGCCCGTAATGGCAGTTTACAAGGGAACATTGTATTGCAACATAACGGTGGCGCTATAATTTGCTCTAACAACTCCAATTATGCCTTTTATTGATTTGGCAACACATTTAATAGGAGTAGCCACACCTCTTGTGTTACAAATCATTAAAGGTGTTGAACAGTGTAATTTTAAAATTGTCCTCCTCCTACAGATGTCAGTATGACAGCGTAATTTCCCCTCCCGATTTCTGCCATGTAAACACACCGCGCCGGAGCAATTTCCCCTTTACAAAGCCAAGATTGTGGCTCGCTGCCGGGTTTATTTTATTTATATATTTGGGGAAAGGGGGGTGGGTTGCGCCCATGTGCGAGGAGCAACATCCATTTAATATTTCTTTGAACCCCTGAGTCTGTCCCCCTAATTGCAAGGCCTTCGTCGTCCCCCCTGCATATCTTTTTCCTCCTTACGAAAAAAGCATCGTCAAAAACAACCCTCTTCCCCATCCACTTTAATTGCGTCTTCAATATGCACTTACGGCGGAAGATTTGTCTTCTCGTTATTTTTGAAGAAATACAGGTGGTTCCTCCCCAAACAGGTTTCATTTGAGATGCCCTTTCTTCTCTCAAATGAGAATTTTGGAAACTGGGGGGGTGGGGGGGGGGAGAAATAACCCACTGTGGCGGGATTTTTAGGTAACTGTATTTGCTGTGAGTTTTCTAGGCTGTATGGCCATGTTCCAGAAGCATTCTCTCCTGATGTTTCACCCACATCTATGGCAGGCATCCTCAGAGGTTGTGAGGACTACAGGTTGAGAATCACTGATGTACACTTGAATGCTGGTTGCTTCTGCAAGTGTACATCAGTGATTCTCAACCTGTAGTCGTGACCCCCTTGCCTTGTGTGTTGATGGATCGGTGCCGTTCTCAGCCTGTAGTAATTGACTGGCTGCCCTGACACGAGAAATAAATAAATAACTGATGTACACTAAAAACAGGGAAATTCCAGATAAGAAACAATTAAGGCCAGCTAATCACCTCCCAACAAAGGATTCCCCCTTGATTAGCACTGAATAGTAAGGCTCAAACAGACAAGAGTTCTTTCTCTCACCTTGACATTCCACAGATAGATAGATGGATGGATGAATAGATAGATAGACAGACACACATACCCCACTTGCCTAGTTTCCAACAGACTTCACAAGCTCTTAGGATGCCTGCCATAGATGTGGGCGAAAAGTCACCCGAGAATGCTTCTGGAACATGGCCAGACAGCCTGGAAAACTCACAGCAAACCAGACAAGAGTTCTTCCTCTCACCCTGACATTCCAGAGATAGATAGATGGATGGATGGATGGATGGATGGATATATAGATAGATGGATGGATGGATAGATGGATAGATAGATAGACAGACACACACCCCACTTGCCTAGTTTCCAACAGACCTCACAACCTCTGAGGATGCCTGCTACAGATGTGGGTGAAACGTCATCTGAGAATGCTTCTGGAACATGGCCAGACAGCCCGGAAAACTCACAGCAAACCAGACAAGAGTTCTTTCTCCCACCACAGACATTCCACAGATAGATAGATGGATGGATGGATGGATGGACGGACGGACGGCGGACGGACGGACGGACAGACAGACAGACAGACAGACAGACCCCACTTGCTTAGTTTCCAACAGACCTCACAACCTCTGAGGATGCCTGGCATAGATGTGGGTGAAATGTCAGGAGAGAATGCTTCTGGAATGTGGCCATACATCCTGTAAAATTCACAGCAACCCAGAGAAGAGTGTTTTCTTCCACCCTGGACATTCAACAGACAGATAGATAGATAGATAGATAGATAGATAGATAGATAGATAGATAGACAGATATTGCCCTTGCCATGATAGATAGATAGATAGATAGATAGATAGATAGACAGACAGACAGACAGACAGACAGACAGACAGACAGACAGACAAACATACCCCACTTGCCTGGTTTACTTGAGATGTAACAAGAGTGTGGACCACAGTGGCCAAGTTTGACTTCCCAAGGTACGGGCACAACGGACGCACAAGTATGAGAGCTCTCCTGGCCACCACAAAGACCTAGGGTTCGGGGCTCAATGATGACTCCAGGAAAACTCCCAAGCTGTGAACTTGCTTCTTCAGAGGGAGTGTGACCCCGTCCAGTACAGGCTGTAATCCTATATCCTGTTCGGCCTTGAAACCAACCAGGAGGACCTCTGTCTGGATTCAATTTCAATTTGTTCACCCTCATCCAAACAGTCACAGCTGCCAAGCACCAGTTCAGGACCTGGACAGCTGCAGCAGGTGGACACATACGAACATCCATGAATAGAGCATCCCCGACAGATGGCCATCCAGCCTCTGTTTCAAAGCCAAGCCTCCACCACACTCCGGGGCAGAGAGTTCCACTGCTGAACAGCTCTCACAGTCGGGAAGTTCTTCCTAATGTTCAGATGGAACCTCCTTTCTTGTAGTTTGAAGCCATTGTTCCACATCCTAGTCTCCAGGGTAGCAGAAAACAAGCTTGCTCCCTCCTCCCTATGACTTCCTCTCACATATTTATACATGGTTATCATGTCTCCTCTCAGTCTTCTCTTCTGAAGGCTAAACATGCCCAGTTCTTTAAGCCGCTCCTCATAGGGCTTGTTCCACACCCTTGATCATTTCATTCGCCCTCCTCTGGACACATTCCAACTTATAGTCAACATCTCTCTTCAATTGTGGTGCCCAGAATTGGACACAATATTCCAGGTGTGGTCTGATCAAGGCAGAATAGAGCATGGGGAGCATAATAATAATATTTATTTATACCCCGCCACCATCTCCCCAAGAGGACTCAGGGTGGCTTGCATGAGGCCAAGCCCAACAACACATCACTAAAAAAAAACAGTAAGCAAATAAAGCAGTACAATTAATATAACTTACATATAAACAATAACACACAGCGTTTAAAGCCTTATGCATGACTTTCCTCCTCTTGATTCAGACCAAAATCCCATTGGCTTTTTTTGCTGCCGCATCACGTTGTTGGCTCATGTTTAACTTGTTGTCTTGAAGGACTCCAAGCTCTTTTTCACATGTTCTGCTCTCAAGCCAAGGCATCGTCTCCCATTCTGTATACTGTATCTTTGCATTTCTGAGTCCACATTGCTTTATGTCTTAGTTCAAAGCAGATAATGTGGGATTGTATTCAGTTGTGTGGAAGGGACCTTAGAGATCTCTCACTCACAGGGGTCACCATAAGTCAAAGTCAACCTGATGGCAATTAATCTATATAAATAAAAATGTAATGTTCGTTTGTGGGATTAACAGAACTCAAAAACCACTGGACAAATTGACACCAAATTTGTATACAAGACACTTAACCCAATGTATGTCCGTCATTCAAAAAAATTGATTTTGTCATTTGGGAGTTGTAGTTGCTGGGATTTATATTTCACCTACAATCAAAGAGCATTCTGAACCCCACCAACAATGGAATTGAACCAAACTTGCCACACAGTTCTTCCATGACCAACAGAAAATACTGGAAGGGTTTGGTGGGCAGTGTCCTTTGGTTTTGGAGTTGTAGTTCACCTATATCCAGAGAGCACTGTGGACTCAAACAATGATGGATCTGGACCAAACTCTGCACGAATACTCATCATCATCATCATCATTTAATACCTTATTAATCGCCCTCCATCCGAGAATGCTCCAGGCGATTTACATAGATACAAAAATTAAAAATCAACAGAGATCGAATGCTCTAGTAAAAAGCCAAGTCTTAAGTGCGAGAGTAAAAGGCCCTAATACACGCATGGCTTTCATGTAGGGCGGCAAGGAATTCCACAAGGCAGGGGCAGAAACAGAAAAGGCCCTGCGCCTGGTCCTTTCCAAGTGCACTTCTCTAGGACTCGGTATATGGAGTAAGTCACGTTGTGCTGGTCATTGCGACCTCCGATGATGGGAGAAGGAGAGGCAGTTCCTAAGGTACGATGGACCCTGGCCGTAAAGAGTTGTAAAGGTCAGAACTAGCATCTTATACAGGCCACGGTACTCAGTTGGAAGCCAATGTCAATGTTGCAGCACTGGTGTTATATGGCATTTCATGGGCGTTCTTGTGAGTAGCCTGGCTGCCGCATTCTGAACAATACGAAGCTTTCGGGTCATAGACATTGGAAGGCCCACATACAGGGCGTTGCAATAGTCCAGCCTAGACGTGACCATTGCCAGAGCTCCGTCAGATAGGTAGGGTGCCAGTTGCCTCGCTTGTCGTAGATGGAAAAAGGCCTGTTTGCTGGCAGCAGCGACCTGAGCTTCCATTGTCAGCTGTGAATCCAGGATGACACCTAAGCTCTTAACAGTGGTCGATGGAGATAGGGCGGCACCATCGAAGGTGGGTAATGGAGGAGTCAGACCTGCCAGGCGGCCATGCCAGAGAATCTCAATCTTTGCCGGGTTCACCTTCAGTCTGCTAGCACATAGCCAGTTTGACAGAGCTTCCAGACATAAGGGGAAATTGTCTGGAATTGACGTTGCTCCAGGCTCCAGATGCAGAAGGAGTGGGTATCGTCTGCATATTGGTAGCAGTCCAGGCCGAAACTCCGAGCCAGACGTAGGAGTCTAACGTAGATGTTGAAGAGAAGAGAGAGAATTGCACCTTGGGGGACCCCACATAGGAGGGGGGATCTATCGGAGACTTGATCCATGTACTCCACGCGTTGACTCCGGTTCCGGAGAAATGAGTTGAACCAATTGAGGGCCTGACCACGAACTCCGGACATGGCAAGACGGACATGCCCAAATGTGAACACTGGTAGAGTTGGGGAAAATAGAATCTTGACATTTGGGAGTTGTAGTTGCTGGGATTTGTAGTTCACCTACAATCACAGAGCATTCTGACCCCACCAACGATAGAATTGGGCCAAACCTCCCACACAGAACCCCTATGACCACCAGAGTAGGTCACAGCAACGCATGGCAGGGGACGGCTAGTAATATATAATTTTATTTTTATACCCCGCCAATCATCTCGGGGCTGCTTACAAGGGACAAGCCCAAAATGTACATATAGAACACAACCAATTAAAAACATCACAATCACAATTGTAAACATCAAAACAATATGGCTGAGAAAAAAAGAGCATAGCTGAGGTACAGATTCAATGAGTGCAAAACATTAACTTGCTTGGCACTCTACACCAAAGCTCGGAATTAAGAACAAGGAAATCTACATGTATATGACTTTGGAAGCACAAACGGGAAAATGTGAAAGTTTAAAAATCTAGAGAAGAGTCCATAATGTTGGAATCGTGATGCTTCCATCAAACTGGGCTCTGTTTCTTTCCCCATCATGTGAGACTGGGGTAATTCTGTGTAAAAAAACAACACTTTGTCTCTTTCTCCTGAACTCTCTAAAGATACCAATACAATCCACATCTTTCTTTTTTCTATTTTTTGGTAAAGCTGCAACTACTACCAGCCGAGCCTGGCCTATTTCTGGGGATCACCCAAAGGGGCCCGCAACCCTGCGTTCTCCTGTTTGGCAGGTGCCGGGCGATCCCAGCCTCCCTCCATTTTCAGGCCAATGCGAACGTCGCTCTGAATTATTTTCAATGAGCACTTCTATAGCTCATGTCAGCTCCCAGTTCGAACCCATCACCTAGTGGCGAGGCTGTTGACGTGCCGTACATGTTGATGAGGCCTCCGCCTGCCACTTCCCCGGCTTTCCTATTAACCTTTCCTTTTACCAGCGCACCCCTCCTCTTCCCCCTCTCCCACCCACCCTTCTCACGGCTTTGTCCTGCCTGCCGTGGGCTGCGGTGCTGGAGAGAAACAGCTGCCCACGGCTGAGCAGAAGGGGACATTTCCATTGAACCAAAGCATGAGCTGAAGAGAGACCGAGGGCATTCTCCAAACCCACGGTGCCCAGCATTACCCCCTATAGACCCCTTTTTAGTACCCTAAAACAGGAGCACTAAGGCCAGTGAGAATAAGTGTTGCAACCAAGGTTTGGTAATTGTGTCCTGCTGGGTATTGATGGACTCATGACACTCTGAGGATGCTTACCATAGATGCAGGCGGAACGTCAGGAGAGAATGCCTCTAGAACATGCCCATATAGCTTGAAAAAACCTACAACAACCCACGGACTCACAACATACTTCAACTTTGGTATGGTTGCTTAGCTGGAGAAGAACTATCAACCAAAACTACCCTGTTTTCCTGAAAATAAGACGTAACCATAAAGTAATCCATAGCAGGATTTCTAAGCATTTACGCAATATAAGCCATACCCCGAAAGTAAGACATAGTAATAAGTGTGGCTATGTAGTGTACAAGGTCGGCTCCCCTGCCAGGTCCCAGTCGTTCTGTGCATGGTGGGAGGGAGACATAGACACTGAAAGTAAGGCTTCTTAGTGAAGTGAAGAACAGGATGCTCTGCTTTAGGTATTGTGTGTCCTCAGGGGAAAGAAGTAAAGCTGTGGCTACCGTTTTACTCAACACTGTGGGTCTCTTTCCCACAGCACCAACCAGCAACACTCTGTGGTTGTCTCTCACTCCCCACAAATACCAGTAAAGCTTCTGCTCAGGACGCTCTGCTTTAGGTATTGTGTCTCCTCTGGTGGAAGAAGTAAAGCTGTGCCTGCATTTTACTCAGCACTGTGGGTCTCTCCCCCAGCACCAACCAGCAATAATCTGTGGGTGTCTCTCACCCCCCGCAAACACCAGTAAAACCGCTGCTCAGGACACTCTGCTTTAGGTATTGTGTCTCCTCAGGTGGAAGAAGTAAAGCTGTGGCTGTGTTTTACTCAACACTGTGGGTCTCTCCCCCCCAGCACCAACCAGCAACAGTACGTGGGTGTCTCCCATCCCACACAAACACCAGTAAAGCTGCTGCTGAGGACGCTCTGCTTTAGGTATTGTGTCTCCTCAGGTGGAAGAAGTAAAGCTATCACTGCATTTTTACTCAGCACTGTGGATCTCTCTCCCCCAGCACCAACCAGCAACAGTCCGTGGGTGTCTCTCATCCCACACAAACACCAATAAAGCTGTTGCCTAGGATGCTCTGCTTTAGGTATAGTGTGTCTTCAGGTGGAAGAAGTAAAGTTGTGGCTGCATTTTACTCAGCACTGTGGGTCTCTCTCCCCCAGCACCAACCAGCAACAGTCTGTGGGTGTCTCTCATCCCACACAAATACCAGTAAAGCTGTTGCTCAGGATGCTCTGCTTTAGGTATAGTGTCTCCTCAGGTGGAAGAAGTAAAGCTGTGGCTGCATTTTACTCAGCACTGTGGGTCTCTCTCCCCCAGAACCAAGCAGCAACAATCTGTGGGTATCTCTCACCACCCACAAACACCAGCAAAGCTGCTGCTCAGGACACTGTCCTTTAGGTATTGTGTCTCCTCAGGAGGAAGAAGTAAAGCTGTGACTGCATTTTACTCATCACTGTGGGTCTCCTCAGGTGGAAGAAGTAATGCTGTGGCTGCGTTTTACTCAGCACTGCGGGTCTCTCTCCCCCAGCAGCAACCAGCAACACTTTGGGTCTCTCTCAGCCCCCACAAAAACCAGTAAAGCTGCTGACCAGCACTGACCAGCAACAGTCTGTGGGTCTCTCTCACCCCACACAAACAACAAGGTGATAGGGGAAGAGCTTCAGCAAGCAGTCTGCTACTGACCCCAGAGAGATCATCCCATACATGCAGATTGTTGTACCATACTTCATAAAAAATAAGACACCCCCTGAAAATAAGCCATAGGGTGTCTTCTTGAAGAAAAATAAATATAAGTTAGCGTCTTATTTTCAGGGAAACATGGAATCTGAATGGCAATGGAACATATACGCATCATGTGTTTTAAGGACGGTGTGTAGTATGGTTTCTGGGCTATATGTCCGTGTTCCAACAGCATTTTCTCCTGACAGTATCCTCTGAAGATGCCAGCCCAGATACAGGTGAAACATCAGAACATGACCATACAGCCTGGAAGCCACAAAACACCCCAGTGATTCCGGCCGTGAAAGCCTTCGACAATATGTTGTAAGGAATGTCCGGGGGGACACACTGTTGGAAAGGGGTCCCAAAATATGATGAATTATTTGACTTCTGGCTGATTTTTTTTTCATATGGGCTCACTTGTCAAAACCCTTAATGTGTTTTTTTTTCCCTCTGATACCTGGATTATCTGGGCACCATTCTCATCCCGTGAAGGAAAGCTCCAAAATTATTCCCATCTGTGTTGGTCCTCCAAAGTGAGATGATTTCAGAAATGACTGTCCGGATGAGTCTTCCAGGGGAATGAAGCAGGGGCATCCTGGATTTACAACCCTCTGGCCGAAAACCATGCTTAAGACTCATAAATCTATGGAGAGTTAATCATGCCTTCATTTTCAGCTCAGTTTTATGAGGTCAGAGCCACTGGTCTGGACCACTTCTCGCAACTGAGACCTGGTCAACTATTGACTGCACCGAAGTGAGCAACCATACCTTTTTCTGCTGGTGAGAGGCAGAGCCGCCAGCAAAACTGAGCTTGTCCTCGTCGGCTAACCCTTCAACCATTGTGCTGTCTTTGTGCTGTAGTCTTGGGTGCATAGCTTAGAAGGACTGTTTGCTTCTTCAAAATCTGTGGCCTGGATACATACTTACTTACTTAGGCGATTTCTCGTTGTCTGACTAAGATTGTCCCTCAAGGTGGGTGTACTGGTGGTGGGTCCGTAGGTGACTGTGGAGCCCTATTCTTGACCTGCATGTTCTCCCGCCGTGAGGGTATCCGTTTCCAGGTGGAAGGCGGTCCTGGTCGGGCCTTCCTCTTGGCACATTTCTCTCTTTTGCCCTCTTCAAATTCTACAACACTGCTGGTCACAGCTGACCTCCAGCTGGAGCGCTCAAGGGCAAGGGCTTCCCAGTTCTCAGTGTCTATGCCATTGTTTTTAAGATTGGCTTTGAACCCATCTTTAAATGTGTTTTCCTATCCATCATTCTGTTTTCCATTCTTGAGTTTTGAGTAGAGCAGCTGCTTTGGGAGACAGTGGTCGGGCATCCGGACAATGTGGCTGGTTCAGTTGATGGCGGAGGACTATCACTTCTGTTGCAACCCAGAGCAGGAAACTGGACCCTTAGACAACCATCCACCACACTTACTTCAGGAAAACAATCCTTTTTTATTTATGACGGATGAATACAAAATAGAGGAAAAATGCAAAGGTAAAAAGTCACAGTAAAAATCAGCAACAAGAAATGTCCATAAACAAGATCATAAAACCCACAGCAAAACTGCTGAATCCTGGAACCTGTTAGCAATCCACTAACCGTACTTGGAACAACTAGAAAACCTCCGAGGAACAAGGCCACTTGAATCAGGAGACCTGCAAAAGCTTGTACGTGAATCTGGAACGATGCCTGGTGCGAAGCTGCATTCAGGCCAGGCATACTTAAGGCTGAGAAATCTATTACGAGACATGCCTGATGTTTTTGTTTGCATTTCTTTCAATCTGGCTGACCTACGTAAACTTTGTGCTTCTCCCCGGCTCTGCCAAATCTGCCCCCACCTATCCTTATTAGGCAGACCTGGTGTCACATTCTCTGGAGAACTAAGACTGGGAGGAAAAGGGAGTGAAACTTCTCTGCTCGGCTCGGAATGCATGTTCTCATGGGAATTTTGACTTTCACTTTCCAAGGCTGTAGGATTTTCACTACTCAAACCATCATCATCTAAGTTGGCCTCAGAATTCACATTGACATCTATATTGGCATCAGGGAATACAATCAGAGAATCAGGTTCAGGTTCACACACAGGCTGAACCCCAACAGCTTCAATGTTGGTGGTTTTAACTTCTTCCAGCATGCTGACATTTCTCTTGTCTTCCCAAGAGATTTGCAGGACCTCACAACCACTGAGGATGCTGGCCATAGATGCAGGAGAAACATCAGAAGAGAATGCTTCTAGAACATGGCCATATAGCCTGAAAAACCTACAACAACTTGGATGAGACCTTGCTATTGTGCTGCCTTTCAACCTTGGTGAATTCCCTTGCTTACCTATCTGTGGCTTGGACAGAGGGCCCTTCCACACAGCCCTATATCCAAGAATATCAAAACAGAAAATCCCACAATATCTGATTTGAACTGGGTTATCTGAGTCCACATTCAGATAAGGTGGGATTTTCTGACTTGGGGTGTAGGACTGTGTGGAAGGGCCCAGACTTGAATTCCTTGTTAGTTCTCTCTTTCTCTGCATTCACTTTCCCTTCCCTTCTTTTGAAATCTTCCTCTCATTCTTCCTTCCTCTCCCAACACTGGAAAGCTATCTTCCTTCCTTCCCTCCCTCCTTCCTTCTCTTCTTCCTTCCCTTCCCAACTTGCAAACAGGATTTCACTGAAATGCAGCACAAATACAACTGCGTAGATCTATAGCCTTGGATTCCCCAATGGATTTTTTCACCTGGGTTGAATTTGCCCCCTTTTCATTCCTTTCCCTGGGAACTCTGAGAACAGAGAAGCATTTGTTATACTTAAGCAATGATGCCTCTTCACTCTTGTGGGCTTTCGGGCGCCTATATCACAGCTAATATGAATGTGTGTATTAGATGGAGAAATGAACCCAGGCTCCCCAACAGCCATTAACAATTTGACTGGGTTTATTATTCTTTGTTATACTTGTTGTTGTTGTTTGCAGTTGGGGGAAAAGGGACGGACAATGTGACAGGCTCCTCAGTGCAGTTCAATATTTGTTTCCCCTCTCTTAGGTTGATTTGGCCCTGTTTCATTTTGTGGTGTGTGTGTGTGTGTGTCCATTTCGGACAGTGTCAGAGGGGGTGTCAGAGGGGTCACCAAAGTCCATCAGATAACACAGTATTTTCTGTTGGTCATGGGGGTTCTGTGTGCCAAGCTTGGTTCAATTCCATCATTGGTAGAATTCAGAATGCTCTTTGATTGTAGGTCAACTATAAATCCCAGCAACTACACCTCCCAAATGTCAAGATCTATTTTCCCCAAACTCCTCCACTGTTCACATTTGGGCATATTGAGTATTTTCGCCAAGTTTGGTCCAGATTCCCCATTGTTTGAGTCCAGAGTGCTCTCTGGATGTAGGTGAGCTACATTTCCAAAACTCAAGGTCAATGCCCACCAAACATTTCCAGTACTTTCTGTTGGTCATGGGAGTTCTGTGTGCCAAGTTTGGTTTAATTCCATCATTGGTTGAGTTCAGAATGCTCTTTGATTGTAGGGGAACTATAAATCCTACCAACTACACCTCCCAAATGTCAAGATCTATTTTCCCCAAACACCACCACTGTTCACATTTGGGTATATTGATTATTTGTGCCAAGTTTGGTCCAGATCCATCATTGTTTGAGTCCAGTGCTCTCTGGATGTGGGTGAACTACAACTCCAGAACTCAAGGTCAATGCCCACCAAACCCTTGCAGTATTTCCTGTTGGTCATGGGAGTTCTGTGTGCCAAGTTTCGTTCAATTCCATTGTTGGTGGAGTTCAGAATGCTCTTTGATTGTAGGTGAACTATAAATCCCAGTATCTACAACTCCCAAATGTCAAGATCTGTTTTCCCCAAATTCCACCAGTGTTCACCTTTGGGTACATTGAGTATTTGTGCCAAGTTTGGCCCAGATCCATCATTGTTTGAGTCCGCAATGCTCTCTGGATATAGGTGAACTACATTTCCAAAACTTAAGGTCAGTGCCCACCAAACCCTTCCAGTATTTTCTGTTGATCATGGGAGTTCTGTGTGCCAAGTTTGGTTCAATTCCATCATTGGTGGAATTCAGAATGCTCTTTGATTTTAGGTGAACTATAAATCCCAACAACTACAACTCCCAATGACAAAATCAACCCCCCCCCCAACCCCACCAGTATTCAAATATGGGCATATTGGGTATTTGTGCCAAATTTGGTCCAGTGTACAACAATATATCTTGCATATCAGATATTTACGATTCATAACAGTGGCAAAATTACAGTTATGAAGTAGCAACGAAAATACTTTTATGGTTAGGAGTCACCACCACATTAGGAACATTGAGAAACACTGATTCGAGGCATTGTTGTTGTTGTTGTGTGCTCTCAAGTCATTTCCAAACTCCGACAACCCTGAGGCGAGCCTGCTAAGGGGTTTTCTTGGCAAGGTTTGTTCAGAAGAGGCATGCCCCCACCAACTCAATAGATATCTTGAGCAAAGATTCATCAATTTGCCCCAAAGAAATGGGAAATTATTATTTCCATTTGATGTTTGATGTTTCGTCTTATGACTCCCTTCCAACTGGTTGGCCATCTGTCGGGTAGACTTTGATGGTGTCTTCCTTTACTGCTCAATGAGGTTGGACTGGATGGCCTTTGGGGCTCCCTTCCAACTGGTTGGCCATCTGTCAAGTAGACCTTGATGGTATTTTCCTTTACCGCTTAATGAGGTTGGACTGGATGGCCTTTGGGGCTCCCTTCCAACTGGTTGGCCATCTGTCAAGTAGACTTTGATGGTGTCGTCCTTTACCGCTCAATGAGGTTGGACTGGATGGCCTTTGGGACTCCCTTCCAACTGGTTGGCCATCTGTCAAGTAGACTTTGATGGTGTCGTCCTTTACCGCTCAATGAGGTTGGACTGGATGACCTTTGGAACTCCCTCCCAAGTGGTTGGCCATCTGTCGGGTAGACTTTGATGGTGTCTTCCTTTACTGCTCAATGAGGTTGGACTGGATGGTCTTTGGGACTCCCTTCCAACTGGTTGGCCATCTGTCGGGTAGACTTTGATGGTGTCGTCCTTTACCGCTCAATGAGGTTGGACTGGATGACCTTTGGGGCTCCCTTACAACTGGTTGGCCATCTGTCAAGTAGACTTTGATGGTGTTATCCTTTACCGCTCAATGAGGTTGGACTGGATGACCTTTGGGGCTCCCTTCCAACTGGTTGGCCATCTGTTGGGTAAACTTTGATGGCGTCTTCCTTTACCACTCAATGAGGTTGGACTGGATGGGCTTTGGGACTCCCTTCCAACTGGTTGGCCATCTGTGAAGTAGACTTTGATGGTGTCTTTCTTTACCACTCAATGAGGTTGGACTGGATGGCCTTTGGGACTCCCTTCCAACTGGTTGGCCATCTGTCAAGTAGACTTTGATGGTGTCGTCCTTTACCGCTCAATGAGGTTGGACTGGATGGCCTTTGGGGCTCCCTTCCAACTGGATGGCCATCTGTTGGCTTTGATGATGTCTTCCTTTACTGCAAATAGTGGTTGTGCTGGATGGCTTTAACTACCGTGGCTCAATGCTGTGGAATAATTCCGTGGTGTAGACCGGGTAGGGATAAACTTGGGCCCAACAGTGGTTTTGGACTCCAACTCCCATAATTCCTAACAGCCTTCCTAACAGCCTTTTGGGGTTGGAGTTGTTTTTGTCACTGTGTTTTTTGGTGTTTTTCTGAATGATGGTCACTCCTTGGTCTGTTAGGGGTGTAGTGTCCAAATTTGGCATCACTTTGTCCAGTGGCTTTTGAGTTATCTTAATCCCACAAAGTGAAAGTACATTTTTATTTATATAGATTTTTTATTATTATTATTATTATTATTATTATTATTATTATTATTAGAAACACAACAAGACAAGTCCACAGCAGACAAGATCACTCTGCTGGCTATTGTGTTGGATCACACATCAGACACTTGCCAAGTGTCTAGGAGTGTGTGATGTATTGGCAAATAATGTGTGCAGATCCCAGTAAGGTGGCCTTCTGCAGCTGGCAGATGGTAATTTTGTCAGCACTGATTGTGTTTAAGTGCAAGCCAAGGTCTTTAGGCACTGCACCCAATGTGCCAATCACCGCTGGGACCACCTTTGTCTGTCTTGTGCCAGTCTTTGCAGTTCGATCTTTGAATCCTCATATCGTGTCAGCTTTTCCAGTTGTTTCTCTGGACTGCAACATCAACAATCCATACTTTGTTTTTTAACACGATCGCGAGGTCAGGAGTATTGAGCTCCAAAACTCAGAAGTGCCAGAGGAGTTTGACATGCTCATTTTATGTAACTTTTTCCAGCTTGTGATCCCATGACTTCTTTGTCGCAGGCAGATGGTCTTTGTGGCACAGGTTCCAATGAATCATCTGAGCAACGGTGTTGTGCCTCTGCTTGTAGTCTGTCTGCGCGATCTTCTTGCAGCAGACAGACTACAAGCAGAGGCACAACACCGTTGCTCAGATGATTCATTGGAACCTGTGCCAATGAATCATCTGAGCAACGGTGTTGTGCCTCTGCTTGTAATGTGATGTATTGTTTCATCTGCTTCCTTGCAGAGTCAACATTTGGGATCTGTTGTCGACTTTTCAATCCTGGCTTTGATGGCGTTGGTTCTAATGACTTGTTCTTGGACTGCCAGAATTATTATTATTATTATTATTATTATTATTATTATTTGAAACACAACAAGATGAGTCCACAGCAGACACTCTGCTGGCTGTTGAATTGGATCACACGTCGGACACTTCCCAAGTGTCTAGGACTGTGTGATGTATCGGTGAATAATGCATACAGATCCCAGTAGGGTGCCCTTCTGCAGCTGCCAGTGCCGATTGTGTTTAAGTGCAGGCCAAGGTCTTTAGGTACTGCACCCAGTGTGCCAATCACTACTGGGACCACCTTGACTGGCTTGTGCCAGACTCTTTGCAGTTCACAGTTTGCAGAATTATTATTATTATTATTATTATTATTATTATTATTATTATTATTTCTCGGAGTTGAGAGAGTGTGGCATGCCCACCTTTAAATGGAAACCAAATCATTCAAGAGGAGCGGGAAGGATGCAAATTGCAGTTCTCCTCGATGTGCCAGCTAGGAAGTGCCAGAGCACAGTTGGATTGCCCGATTTCAGAGCCACTTTGCCCACTCGCCAGCTTGGATTCGAGCGTGTCATGCTTCTGCCCCCTTGTGTGCTTGTGTAATTATAATTATTAACAGAAACATAAGAAACCTTTCATTGGCTGTGCTAGGCCTAGTGAGCTCCATTCTGTTCTCCTAGGCTGCTCAAACTGGAGACACTGATCTCACTGGGCTTAGTTTTCTCTCCAAGGTCCTGAAATGTGTCTTCTAATAGTCTCCTCTGAAGTTCAAAGTAAAAGAAAGAGGGGATTTTCTCCTCTACTTACATGCCAGGCAAACCACCCGTAAGGTTGTGGAAGGAGATAGTAACCCTCTTGAAATACTCCAAGGGCTGTGACAGAGAGGAGGGGGCAGGTATTCCTTGACCCAACTCCAAGATCTGGAACTTCGGGATGGGAAGCCTTCATAGAAGGAACTTCCACCACACGCCGAGGCAGAGAGTTCCACTGCTGAACAGCTCTCATAGAATCTATATAAATAAAAATGTAATGTTTGTTTGTGGTATTCACAGAACTCAAAAACCGCTGGGAAAATTGACACCAAATTTGGACACCTAACAACCCAATGTATGTCCTTCACTCAAAAAAGTTGCTTTTGTCATTTGGGAGTTGTAGTTGCTGGGATTTATAGTTCACCTACAATCAAAGAGCATTCTGAATACCACCAACTATGGAATTGAACCAAACTTGGCACATAGTTCTCCCATGACCAACAGAAAATGCTGGAAGGGTTTGGTGGGCAGTGTGGTTTTGGAGTTGTAGTTCACCTACATCCAGAGAGCACTGTGGACTCAAATAATGATGGATCTGGACCAAATTCTACATAAATACTCAATTTGCCCAAATGTGAACACTGGTGGAGTTTGGGGAAAATAGAATCTTGACATTTGGGAGTTGTAGTTGCTGAGATTTGTAGTTCACCTACAATCACAGAGTATTCTGAACCCCACCAACGATAGAATTGGGCCAAACCTCCCACACAGAACCCCCATGACCACCAGAGTGTGCCACAGCAACGTGCGGCAGGGGACGGCTGCTAGAATCATAAAAACCTAGATTTGGAAGAGACCTCCTGGGCCATCCAGTCCAACCCCCTTCCAAGAAACAGGAAAATTGCATTCAAAGCACTCCCAACAGATAGCCATCCAGTCTCTGTTTAAAAGCTTCCAAAGAAGGAGCCTCCACCACACTCTGGGGCAGAGAGTTCCACTGCTGAACACCTCTCACAGTCAGGAAGTTCTTCCTAATGTTCAGATGGAATCTCCTTTCTTGTGGTTTGAAGCCATTGCTCCATTGTGTCCTAGTCTCCAGGGCAGCAGAAAACAAGCTTGCTCCCCCCTCCCTATGACTTTCTCTCATAGACTTATACATGGCTATTAGGGCTGGGCGGTTTCGTTTTGTAATTTCGTAATTCGTTAAAAATTCGGGGTTTTTTTTTTTTGTTACGAAGCGATAACGAACCATTCAGGAGCATCTAAAAAACAAAACAAATTTTTCAATTCATTTCGTAATTGCTTCGTATTCATTTCGTATTTGTTTCGAAATTGTTTCGAAATCGTTTCGTTATTATTTCCGCATGTCTGGGGCAAGTTTTATAGCTGTTGTTTGTTTAATCAGTGAAAAAAAATTATAAATATCACACCAACAGTCAACAACAGAGGGAGAGGGAAGCTTCAGAAGTTCCCCCTGTCCCAAATGGAGGTTTTTTAGCGTATTGCGCGGTCACATCCACCATTAACGAATCGATTTGTATTCGTTTTGTATTGTTTCGTAATTTTACAAAATTTCGTAAATATCGAACTTTTTTAAAGAAAAATTTCGGAATTCTTTTAAATATCGAAACGCAAAAAACCCCAAAAAACGAATCGAGTTTAGAAACAAATTTTTCCGTGGTTGCCCAGCCCTAATGGCTATCATGTCTTCTTTCGGCCTTCTCTTCTTCAGGCTAAACATACCCAGCTCTTTAAGCTGCTCCTCATAGGGCTTGCTTTGAGTCCCCTTCGGGGTGAGAAGGGCAGCATGTAAATGTTGTAAATAAAGAAATAAATAATAAAATGTGTTACCATCCTGTTGGGGGCTTCTCTCATGTCCCCGCATGGGAAGCTCCCATAGCATCACGTTCCCTTGCCGTGGCTTTGTGTTGCTGGATTTCGGCCTCTGAGAACGACCCATAGCTAGTTCCCCCCAGTATCTGAAGACATCCTTTCTGCACTGGCTTTGGACACCTCTTCACCCCTTTGTAGAATCGAACACAGAGCCATTCGGGAGGGCCAAGGTGGGGGAATTAGCAGCTTGCTATTATCTCTCTTCTCATTAACACCTCCTTCTTCCTCCCTCCTTCCTTCCTTCCCTCTTTCCCTCCCCACCCCAACCCTTTCCCAGCCTGGCTCCCGCCTATGAAAAATCAGCAAATAAAAAGTTACATTAACCCCAACCTGACCTCTCCAATATAATACACTGTAGGCTGATGGGCCTGCCTTTGGACGGCTGTGCACAAGCTGTCATTCTCCGCCGAGCCAAGTACAGCCAGGGGAGCATTTACTACATAATTAATATATTAAATGCATGAAAAATAGTTACACAGATCGGCCCCCTTCCCATCCCTCCCCTGCGCCGCCCCTGCCGCCTCCTCCTCTTCGCGCCACGCAAAAAAAAAGAAGAAAGAGAAAAGGGGAAAGATTTGGAGAAAGTGATGGTGGTGGTAGGGGGTGGATGTTAGAGGAAGATAGATACACCCTGTGTACCATCAATATAGGAGCATCTCTTGAATAGCCATCATAAAAACTGTTCATAATTTTATAGCTTCATTCGGGTTGGAGGGCCATAAAGGAAAGTCATATTTTTCACACTCAGGATGCTCATAAAAAAAGGAAGAAGAAGAAAGAGAAGAGGAGGAGCAGGAGGAGAAATGGCTGGGGAGAAATGTTGGGGAGATAACAATAGGGTGCCAACACCTGAAATTGACAAGTCAAGCTGGTAAGAAAACAAGGCGGGTTGTGGGTTTGTCCTCCTTGACCCACAACTCTCCAATTCCTGATGAACCCAACACAATAATTATTAATTGAGGTGTCTTTGTCACACTTTTTCGTCTTCTGGCATCATATTTCTCGCTATCTATATATATATAAATGCTCTGTGCATAATGAGTGCCTTGAAAACAAAAGAAGCAATGAATGAAATCACACCAAATATGGCAACAAAACATCTCACAACACAAGGAGTGACCGTCACTCAAAAAAATTATGATTTTGTCATTTGGGATTTGTAGTTTACCTACAATCAAAGAGCATTCTGAACTCCCCCAAAAATGGAATTGAACCAAACTTGGCAAGAAGACGAGCCGCCACATTTTGCACCAACTTCAGTTTCCGGATCACTGACAAAGGAAGGCCAATGTAGAGGGCATTACAGTAGTCAAGCCTTGAGATGACCGTCGCCTGGACCACCGTAGCCAGGTTGTTCCTAGATAGGTAGAGAGCCAGTCATTTGGGAGTTGTAGTTCCTGGGATTTATAGTTCACCTACAATCAAAGAGCGTTCTGAACTCCCCCAAAAATGGAATTGAACCAAACTTGGTGAGAAGACGAGCCGCCACATTTTGCACCAACTTCAGATTCCGGATCACTGACAAAGGAAGGCCAACGTAGAGGGCATTACAGTAGTCAAGCCTTGAGATGACCGTCGCCTGGATCACTGTAGCCAGGTTGTTCCTAGATAGGTATGGAGCCAGTCATTTGGGAGTTGTAGTTCCTGGGATTTATAGTTCAACTACAATCAAAGAACATTCTGAACTCCATCAATGATGGAATTGAACCAAACTTGGCACACAGAACTCCCTTGACGAACAGAAAATACTGGAAGGGTTTGATGGGCATAGACCTTGAGTTTGGGAGTTATAGTTCACCTACATCCAGAGAGCACTGTGGACTCAAACAATGATGGATCTGGACCAAACTTGGCACAAGCACTCAATATGCACAAATATGAACACAGATGGAGTTTGGGGGAAATAGACCTTGACATTTGGAAGTTGTAGTCACTGGGATTCACAGTTTGCCTACAATCAAATTGCATTCTGAACCCCACGAATGACAGAATTGAGCAAACTTCCCACATAGAACCCCCGTGACCAACAGAAAATACTTTGTTTCCTGATGGTCTTTGGTGACCCCTCTGACACCCCCTTTGTGACCCCCTCAGGGGTCCCAACCCCCAGGTTGGCAAATGCTGTTTTATTCCCATGTAGGCATTAAAATAGTTTCAAATCCAGTGTTTCTCAAACTTCCTAATGTCACGACCCCTTAATACAGGCCATCCAATCCAACTCCCTTCATCAGGGCAAGAAAACGTAATCAAAGTCCTCCTGACAAAGAGCCATCCAGCCATAGATCAATATAGATAGATAGATAGATAGATAGGGAGTTGTAATTGTTGGGATTTATAGTTCACCTACAATCAAATAGCATGAATTGAACCACCCGGGGCATACAGGACTCCCATGACTAACAGAAAACACTAGAAGGGTTTGGTGATCATTGACCTTGAGTTTGGGAGTTGTAGTTCACCTACATCCAGAGAGCACTGTGGACTCAAACAATGATGGATCTGGACCAACTTGGCAGGAATATTCCATATATCCAAATATTAACACAGATGGAGTTTGGGGGAAATAGACCTTGACATTTGGGAGTTGTAGTCACCGGGATTTATAGTTCACCTACAATCAAAGAGTATTCTGAACCCCACGAACGACAGAATCAGGGCAAATTTCCCACACAGAACCCCCATGACCAACATAAAATACTTAAGGCCATCCAATCCAAATCCCTTCATCAAGGCATCAAAACATAATCAAAGTCTTCCTGACAAAGAGCCATCCAGCCATAGAGATAGATAGATAGATAGATAGATAGATAGATAGATAGATAGATAGAGGAGATAGGTAGGTAGGTGGGTAGAGATAGGAAAGATAGGTAGGTAAGTAGGTAGGTAGGTAGGTGGATAGATAGAGTTGTAGTTGCTGGGAATTGTAGGGAGTTGTAGTTGCTGGGATTTATAGTTCACCTACAATCAAATATCATGATAGAATTGAACCACCCGGGGCATACAGGACTCCCATGACCAACAAAAAACACTAGAAGGGTTTGGTGAGCATTGACCTTGAGTTTGGGAGTTGTAGTTCACCTACATCCAGAGAGCACTGTGGACTCAAACAATGATGGATCTGGACCAAACTTGGCGCAAGCACTCAATACGCACAAATATGAACGCAGATGGAGTTTGAGGGAAATAGGCCTCGACATTAGGGAAATGTAGTCACTGGGATTGACAGTTCACCTACAATCAAAGAGCATTCTGAACCCCACAAACGACAGAATCGGGGCAAATTTCCCACACAGAACCCCCATGACCAACAGAAAATACTAAGGCCATCCAATCCAAATCCCTTCAACAGGGCAAGAAAACGTAATCAAAGTCCTCCCAACAAAGAGCCATCCAGCCATAGATAGATAGATAGATAGATAGATAGATAGATAGATAGATAGGGAGTTGTAGTTGCTGGGATTTATAGTTCACCTACAATCAGATAGCATGATAGAATTGAACCACCTGGGGCATACAGGACTCCCATGACCAACAGAAAACACTAGAAGGGTTTGGTGAGCATTGACCTTGAGTTTGAGAGTTGTAGTTCACCTATATTCAGAGACTACCATGGACTCAAACAATGATGGATGTGAACCAAACCTGGCAGGAATATTCCATATGCCCAAATACGAACACAGATGGCGTTTGGTGGAAATAGACCTTGACATTTGGGAGTTGTAGTCACCGGGATTTATAGTTCACCTACAATCAAAGAGTGTTCTGAACCCCACCAACGACAGAATTGGGCCAACCTTCCCACACAGAACCCCCATGACTAACAGAAAATACTCAAGGCCATCCAGACCAACTCCCTTCACCAGGGCAAGAAAACATAATCAAAGCCCTCCTGTCAGAGAGCCATCCAGCCATAGATATAGATAGATATGATTCACACACACACAAATATAGTATCATAGATTTGAAAGGGACCCATGAAGAAAGACAATGATATGTTGCATGTTCCAGAGTAAGCAAACCAGACAATCTCTACATCAACACTGACAAAGAAACAGCAAGAAATACTGTTTACCCACAAGCAGAAAGAAATTACGTATATTAGAAACCAACACTTTCTCATTACTTTATTTTCCAGATCAACAGACTGGGCCACAGCAACGTGTGGCAGGGGATGGCTAGTTTTAAATAAAATAAAATACCAAGGATGATAGAAAATGGTGAGGCAACTCCTCCATCCTCGAATCCTCGCCCTTCACCTTTCAAAGGGGCCAGCATCCTTTTCCCCCCTTCCCTCCCACCTTCCCCCTTTTTTCTTTCACTCTCTCTCTCTCTCCTTTCCTACCTTCCAAACACAAAATTCATGAGCTGGAGAGCACATTAACAAATAAATTACAAGCCAAGCAAACGGGGGGGGGGGGGGGGGGGTGCGATGAAACAATAATAATCATCATAAAATCGGGCTCTTCACCTTCATAAGTGTCAGCTCTTGGCTTCAAGCAGCCGAGGCAAAGGAGCCATATTTAAATGTTCTTGGCAGGCAAAAATAGTCCACGAAGCCAGAGAATTGGCCAGGTGGATTCCATCTTACTCTGCGTCCTGGCATATTATCTTTCTGAGTGCAAGGTTTCATTAAAGCAGTGGTAACCAAACTTTTTTTGACCACTTTGACCATGGACCACTTTGACCCGAGACCACTTTGATCAGGAACTACTTTGACCAGGGACCACTTGACTAGGGACCACTTGACCAGGGACCACTTGACCAGGGACCACTTGACCAGGGACCACTTTGACCAGGGACCACTTTGACCAGGGACCACTTTGACCAGGGACCACTTTGACCAAGGACCACTTTGACCAGGGACCACTTTGACCAGGAACCACTTTGACCAGGGACCACTTTGACCAGGGACTACTTGACCAGGGGCCACTTGACCAGGGACCACTATGGCCAGGGACCACTTTAACCAGGGACCACTTGACCAGGGACCACTTTGACCCAGAGACCACTTTGACCCATAGACCCCTTTGATCAGGGACCACTTTGACCAGGGACCACTTTAACCAGGAACCACTTTGACCAGGAACCACTTTGACCAGGAACACTTTGACCATGGACCACTTGACTAGGGACCACTCTGACCAGGGACCACTTGACTAGGGACCACGTTTGACCAGGGACCACTTTGACCAAGGACCACTTTGACCAGGGACTACTTGACCAGGAACCACTTTGACCAGAGACCACTTTGACCCGGGACCACTTTGACCAGGGACCACTTTGACCAGGGACCACTTTGACCAGAGACCACTTTGACCAGGGACCACTTTGACCAGGGACCACTTTGACCAGGGACCACTTTGACCAGGGACCACTTTGACCAGGGACCACTATGACCAGGGACCACTTTGACTAGGGAATATTGTGAAATTCTCTAGGAATTTCTTGGTCATCCAACACAAGTCTATGGTATTCAGTGGCGTTGGGTCATATCCATAGTTTCAGGCAACCACGGTCTGGCTGTGGATACAAGGGTGTTACTATAACATCACTGGAAAGCCACTGTGGAAGCAGAATGTGGGCTACATAGAACAGGACCTATGGTTCTAGGACAGTGGTTCTCAATCTTCCTAATGCTGTGACCCCTTAATGCAGTTCCTCATGTGGTGGTGACCCCCAACCACAACATTTTTGTTGCGACTTCATAACTGTCATTTTGCTAATGTTATGAATCATAACGTAAATATTTGATATGCAGGATGGATTTTCATTCACTGGACCAAATTTGGCACAAATACCCAATATGCACAAATTTGAATACTGGTGGGGTTGTGGGAGGATTGATTTTGTCATTTGGGAGTTGTAGTTGCTGAGATTTATGGTTCATTTAAATTCAAAGATCATTCTGGACTCCACCAAGAATGAAATTGAATCAGACTTGGCACACATAACTCTCATGACCAACAGAAAATACTGGAAGGGTTTGGTGGGACTACTGACCCATTGACCTTGAGTCTGGGAGCTGTAGTTCACCTACATCCAAAGAGCACTGTGGACAAAAACAATGATGGATCTGGACCAAACTTGGCACAAATACTCAATATGCCCAAATGTGAACACTGGTGGAGTTTGGAGAAAATAGACCTTGACATTTAGAAGTTTTCGTTGCTGGGATTTTTAGTTCACCTGTAATCAAAGAGCATTCTGAATCCCACCAATGATGTGTTTGAACCAGACTTGGCACACATAACTCTCATGGCCAACAGAAAATACTGGAAGGCTTTGGTGGGCATTGACCTTGAGTTTGGGAGCTGTAGTTCACCTACATCGAGAGAGCACTGTGGACAAAAACAATGACGGATCTTGACCAAACTTGCCACAAATACTCAATATACCCAAATGTGAACACTGGTGGAGTTTGGGGGAAATAGAGCTTGACATTTGGGAGTTGTAGTTGCTGGAATTTATAGTTCACCTACAATCAAAGAGCATTCTGAACCCCACCAATGATGTGTTTGAACCAGACTTGGCACACATAACTCTCATGGCCAAAAGAAAATACTGGAAGGCTTTGGTGGGCATTGACCTTGAGTTTGGGAGCTGTAGTTCACCTACATCGAGAGAGCTCTGTGGACAAAAACAATGACGGATCTGGACCAAACTTGGCACAAATACTCAATATGCCCAAATGTGAACACTGGTGGAGTTTGGGGGAAATAGAGCTTGACATTTGGGAGTTGTAGTTGCTGGGATTTATAGTTCACCTGCAATCAAAGAGCATTCTGAAATCCACCAATGATACAATTTGGCCAAACTTGGCACACATAACCCCCATCACCAACAGAATATACTGGTGGTATTTGGTGACCCCTCTGACACCCCCTTGGTTGAGAAACACTGACCCCCCTGGTTGAGAAACACTGCTTTGGGATCTATTTCCATTGAGTCATGAAAGTCACTGGGAGATGCTGAAGAGAGAAGCTGAAGAGGAGAAGTAGAGGCTGAATATTCTTTTGAATAAATATTTCACAACCCCCTTTAAATTTTACTCCCACTCTTCTGTTGCACGCATATTGTAGAGGCAAAGGGAAGTCTTAAAATCGAGACCCTACCCAGAAAACCTTATGGCTCCCGGTTGACGGTAGAGCAAGGCATCCAAAGGCCATTTAGGATTTCCCACCTCGCCCATTTGAGATAAGGCATTGCTTCGATCTTTTGACCCACTTTTTATGGGACAGATCTCACTGGGGCAATGGAATAAACATCTGGGGCACCCTCCGTGACCCGATCTATCAGTTCAAGTATTGATCCAAACAGGGCCGGGAGATTCATTTGTCTTTAAATGCCTGAAAATGGCCATTGCAAAAAAAAAAAGGG
This sequence comes from Anolis sagrei, assembly GCF_037176765.1. Taxonomy (NCBI): domain Eukaryota; kingdom Metazoa; phylum Chordata; class Lepidosauria; order Squamata; family Anolidae; genus Anolis; species Anolis sagrei. The sequence goes on along the minus strand of NC_090031.1, from coordinate 23,132,112 downwards.
GGGGGGGACAGAAAAAAGTATTACGTTAACAACAGAGGGGCAAAAGATGCTGGAGAAGTGTGCTTAATCCACATACAGGCAGTGATTGAGACTTCCGAAGTAAATAATAATAATAATAATAATAATAATAATAATAATATTTATTTATACCCCGCCACCATCCCCCCAATGGAGACTCGGAGCGGCTTATATCGTGATATATTGTCGAAGGCTTTCATGGCCGGAATCACTGGGTTGCTGTGTGTTTTCCGGGCTGTCTGGCCATGTTCCGGTAGCATTCTCTCCTGACATTCTGCCTGTATTTATGCAGAGGTTGTAAGGTCTGTTGGAAACTAGGAAAGTGGGGTTTATATACCCAGGGTGGGAGAAAGAACTCTTGTCTGCTTGAGGTAGGTGTGAATGTAGTAATTGGCCACCCTTGATTAGCATTTAATGGCCTAGCACAATGTTTCTCAACCTGGGGGTCACGAGGGGGTTTTAGAGGGGTCCCCGAAGACCATCAGAATATACATTATTTTCTGTTGGTCATGGGGGTTCTGTGTGCCAAGTTTGGCCTAATTCTATCATTGGTGGGGTTCAGAATGCTCTTTGATTGTAGGTGAACTATAAATCCCAGCAACTACACCTCCCAAATGTCAAGATCTATTTTCCCCAAACTCCATCACTGTTCACATTTGGGCATACTGAGTATATTCACCAAGTTTGATCCAGATGTCTCATTGTTTGGGTCCAGAGTGCTCTCTGGATGTAGGTGAACTACAACTCCAAAACTCAAGGTCAATGCCCACCAAACCCTTCCAGTATTTCTTGTTGGTCATGAGAGTTCTGTGTGCCAAATACAAGTCCCAAGTGTCAAAGTCTATTTTCCCCAAATTCCACCAGAGTCCACATTTGGACATATTGAGTGTTTGTGCCAAGTTTGGTCCAGATCGATCATTGTTTGAGTCCACAGTGCTCTCTGGATGTAGGTGAACTACATTTCCAAAACTCAAGGTCAATGCCCAACAAACCCTTCCAGTATTTCTTGTTGGTCATGGGAGTTCTGTGTGCCAAATACAACTCCCAAATGTCAAGGTCTATTTTCCCCAAACTCCACCAGAGTCCACATTTGGACATATTGAGTGTTCATGCCAAGTTTGGTCCAGATTGATCATTGTTTGAGTCCACAGTGCTTTCTGGATTTAGGTGAACTACAACTCCAAAACTCAAGGTCAATGCCCACCAAACCCTTCCAGTATTTCTTGTTGGTCATGAGAGTTCTGTGTGCCAAATACAACTCCCAAATGTCAAGGTCTATTTTCCACAAACTCCACCAGAGTCCACATTTGGGCATATTGAGTGTTCGTGTCAAGTTTGGTCCAGATTTATTGTTTGAGTCCACAGTGCTCTCTGGATGTAGGTGAACTACAACTCCAAAACTCAAGGTCAATGCCCACCAAACCCTTCCAGTATTTCCTGTTGGTCATGAGAGTTCTGTGTGCCAAATACAAGTCCCAAGTGTCAAAGTCTATTTTCCCCAAATTCCACCACATTTGGACATATTGAGTGTTTGTGCCAAGTTTGGTCCAGATCGATCATTGTTTGAGTCCACAGTGCTCTCTGGATGTAGGTGAACTACATTTCCAAAACTCAAGGTTTTAGGCCACCAAACCCTTCCAGTATTTCTTGTCGGTCATGGGAGTTCTGTGTGCCAAATACAACTCCCAAATGTCAAGGTCTATTTTCCACAAACTCCACCAGAGTCCACATTTGGGCATATTGAGTGTTCGTGTCAAGTTTGGTCCAGATTGATTATTGTTTGAGTCCACAGTGCTCTCTGGATTTAGGGGAACTACAACTCCAAAACTCAAGGTCAATGCCCACCGAACCCTTCCAATATTTTCAGGTCTTATTCAATTCCATCATTGGTGAAGTTCAGAAAGCTCTTTGATTGTAGGCGAACTATAAATCCCAGCAACTACAACTCCCAAATAACAACATCAATCTTCTCCAACCCCACCAGTATTCAAATTTGGGCGTATTTGGTATTCGTGTCAAATTTGGTCCAGTGAATGAAAATCCATCCTGCATATCAGATATTTACATTACGATTCGTAACAGTAGCGAAATTACAGTTATGAAGTTGCAACAAAAATAATGTTATGGTTGGGGGTCACCACAACATAAGGAACTGTATTAAGGGGTTGCGGCATTAGGAAGGTTGAGAACGACTGGCTAGCAGTTGTCAAGGTCTGGAACAATATTATATCAATAAAATCATGCAGTGACTTTGTTCCTATTGGCTGGCAGGTAAAGTCACTGTTGCAAATGGGCGAATTCTGCTGATAGAGATGGAATCCAAAGAATTCCTCCCCTTCTTCTTCCTCCTGCCCCTGATCTATGGTTCCTCAAGGGCCTCGATCTGAACCTTTGCACTCGAGTCCTGGCCTTGTCTCCACTTCATCAGCCATCTCAGAGTCGAGTCCTTTCTTCTGATGATTGTCGCCTGACTCTCGGTGTCAGGGAAATACTTACTCTGTGATTTCCGTTCTAATCACTGATCTGCTATCGGTGCCGGCGGCCTGTGGAACTGTTCAAATTGTAATTATCGGAAGCTCCTCGGCCGCCGTCCACAAAGCAGGCCTTACCGTATGCATTGAAAGGGGGACTAATATTGAAAAGGGAGATGGCACTCTTTTCCTCCTGCCTTCTTGTCCCTTAACAAGACGAAGACTGCAAATTTTGGCCTGCATCAATAGGAGCATAGTATCTAGATCCAGAGAAGTCATGCTCCCCATGCTCCATTCTGCCTTGGTCAGACCACACCTGGAATATTGTGTCCAATTCTGGACGCCACAATTGAAGGGAGATGTTGACAAGCTGGAATGTGTCCAGAGTAGGCCGACTCAAATGATCAAGGGTCTGGAGAACAAATTCTATGAGGAGCGGCGTAAAGAGCTGGGCATGTTTAGCCTAAATAAGAGAAGGCTGAGAGGAGACATGATAGCCATGTATAAATATGTGAGAGGAAGCCATAGGGAGGAGGGAGAAAACTTGTTGTCTGCTGCCCTGGAGACTAGGACACAGAACAACAGCTTCAAACTACAAGAAAGGAGATTCCATCATTAGGAGACCTAAAGCAATATCAAGTGCTTTGTAGGATAAAGTGCTATGGGATCATTATTCTGGGAAGGCACACTGGAACAACCATGTCTTCAAGCTCCTCTTAAAGACTGCCAGAGTTGGGGCATGCCTGATGTCCTTAGGAAGTGAGTTCCAGAGTCGTGGGACCACCACCGAAAAGGCCCTCTATATATAAGGCCCTCTATATATATGTGTGTGTGTGTGTATACACACACACATATATACATATATATACATACACACACACACACACACACACACACTAGCTGTCCCCTGCCACGCATTGCTGTGGCCCAGTCTGCATATATGTGTTTTGTGTGTGTATATATTTGTGTATACAATAATAATAATAATAATAATAATAATAATAATACTTTATACCCCACTCCATGTCCCCCAGGGGCAGTACAGTACACACAATATAACACAAAAACATAACAAAACCAAAAAATAAAATACATAAAATAGAAAATATATGTGTATATATGTGTGGTTTTGCACATGTGTTGTAATATGTGTTGTTGTTTTTTTTTTTTGGCTTTTTAAGTCTCTTCCGCTGTGTTTTTCAGTTTTTTTTATGAGCGATGGTCATTCGTTGGCCTGATAAGTGTATTGTGTTCAAATGTGGTGTCGATTCACCCAGTGGTTTTTGAGTTATGTTAATCCCACAAACGAACATTACATTTAGATAGATAGATAGATAGATAGATAGGAGATAGATAGATAGATAGATAGATAGATAGATAGATAGATAGATCTAGATTTGTCTATCTATCTGTGGAATAATGGTCAGGGTGGGAGAAAAAGCTCTATGTATTGTCGAAGGCTTTAATGGCCGGAATCACTGGGTTGTTGTAGGTTTTTTCGGACTGTATGGCCATGGTCTAGAGGCATTCTCTCCTGATGTTTCGCCTGCATCTGTGGCAAGCATCATAGGATGCTTGCCACAGATGCAGGCGAAACGTCAGGAGAGAATGCCTCTAGACCATGGCCATACAGCCCAAAAAAACCTACAACAACCCAGAAAAAGCTCTGTCTGTTTGAGGCAAGTGTGAATGTTGCAATTGGCCAGGTTGATTAGCATTGAATGGCCTTGTAGCTTCAAAGCCTAGCACTTTGGTCGTTCAATGGCTGGATTCTCTAGGTTTGAGAGAGGTGTTCAAAATGGTATGTCTCCGTGACATTGGTACGAAACTGGGAAATTGCAGTTCCCCAAGCGGGCGCCATCTTATCTTTGATACATGGTCTCAAAACGCTGTAAAAGAAGCACAAATTGGACCCCAAACTTAGCATTAGGGTGTTATTTGAAGCTCTGGGGGTGAAATAAAATAGAAAAAACGAACACGAGAAGCGAATGGTTCCAGTTTGCACATCCCCAGCAAACCATCAGTGGGTCCCCCAAGCCGCCCCTGTTTGTGCAAGCCGGGCCTGGTGATGTATAGACTGACAAAAGCCGTAATGCTTTGAATATATAAAAGGCCCGGCTTGAGCACTGAAGGGTGACAGTTGCCCTTTAATGTTCTGCTTTTTAAAGATCAGGGTAGAGTTCAGGAGGCATAGTCATGAGCTTTAATGATTTAATGGGGCCGACTGGGGAGATGCAGTAGTTACCGCACCCCGGGGAGAGCGGGCGCCTTCATACATATTACTTTAGCCTAATGGCCTATGAACGCGTCTTCGGTGACACAGGGAGAGTGTCATGGAACATAGACTCTATAATATCGAATGGGTTGATTAAATGCATATTAAACAATACTAAATTGGAAAGAAAACGGGGAGCGAGGGAAGAGGCCGTTGTGTGCATCTTGGGCGGTGTGGTTGCGCATTCCATTCTCCCCCTGGGCAGCTTCCAGGCACCGAGTTTTGGTCCGAACTTGGAAAGACTTCTCTCTGTCGTGTGAAACCTGGATCTTGGGTTTGGTAATCATTTGGTGCCTTAGAATCCTAGAGTTGGAAGATACCTGGTGGGCCATCCAGTCCAACCCCATTCTGCCAAGAAGCAGGAAATTTGCATTCAAAGCACCCCCAACAGATGGCCATCCAGTCTCTGTTTCAAAGCCTCCACCACACTTGGGGGCAGAGAGTTCCACTGCTGAACAGCTCTCATAGAATAGAATCATAGAATCCTAGAGTTGGAAGAGATCTCATGGGCCATCCAGTCCAACCCCCTGCCAAGAAGCAGGAAATTTGCATTCAAAGCACTCCTGACAGATGACCATCCAGCCTCTGCTTAAAAGCCTCCAAAGAAGGAGCCTCCATCACACTCAGGGGCGGAGAGTTCCACTGCTGAACAGCTCTCATAGAATAGAATCATAGAGTTGGAAGAGACCTCATGGACCATCCAGTCCAACCCCCTGCCAAGAAGCAGGAAATTTGCATTCAAAGCACTCCTGACAGATGACCATCCAGCCTCTGCTTAAAAGCCTCCAAAGAAGGAGTCTCCATCACACTCAGGGGCAGAGAGTTCCACTGCTGAACAGCTCTCATAGAATAGAATCATAGAGTTGGAAGAGACCTCATGGGCCAGCCAATCCAACCCCCTGCCAAGAAGCAGGAAATTTGTATTCAAAGCACTCCCGACAGATGGCCACCCAGCCTCTGCTTAAAAGCCTCCAAAGAAGGAGCCTCCACCACAGTCCGGGTCAGAGAGTTCCACTGCTGAATAGCTCTCATAGAATAGAATAATAGAGTTGGCAGAGACCTCCTGGGCCATCCAGTCCAACCCCCTGCCAAGAAGCAGGAAATTTGCATCCAAAGCACCCCCAACAGATGGCCATCCAGCCTCTGTTTCAAAGCCTCCAAAGAAGGAGCCTCCACCACACTCGGGGGCAGAGAGTTCCACTGCTGAACAGCTCTCATAGAATAGAATCATACAGTTGGAAGAGACCTCATAGGCTATCCAGTCCAACCCCTTGCCAAGAAGCAGGAAATTTGCATTCAAAGCACCCCCAACAGATGGCCAACCAGCCTCTGTTTAAAAGCCTCCAAAGAAGGAGCCTCCACCACACTCCAAGGCAGAGAGTTCCATTGCTGAACAGCTCTCATAGAATAGAATCATAGAGTTGAAAGAGACCTCATGTAAGGAGCACCAATTAACAACCTGGACACCGCCCGTTGGACCAGTTGGAATTTCTGGGCCGTTTTCAAGGGCAGCCCCACGTAGAGCGCATTACAGTAGTCCAATCTGTAGAGTAGATCAATAGGTACCGCTCCAGCAGGAAGATAACAACGCTCCATGCAGTCATGCCGGCCGCATGACCTTGGAGGTGTCTACAGACAACGCTGGCTCTTCGGCTTAGAAATAGAGATGAGCACCACACCCCAGAGTCAGACATGAGTGGACTTAATATCAGGGGAAAACCTTTACCTATGTTTTTTTAATCCTAGATTCAGTAGCAAAAAAGGTAAACAACTTGTCTTTATTGATATCTGGGATTGTCTCTTTCTCATACATTCCCAACAGATAATTTTCAGATTTCATTGATAATTTTTAAAAAAAATGACATTTGCATGTTTTCAAACTGCTAGGTTGGCAGAAGCTGGGGCTAACAGCGGGAGCTCACCCTGTCCCGCGGATTTGAACCTCCGATCTTCTGGTCAGCAAGTTTCGCAGCTCAGCGGTTTAACTTGCTGTGCCACTTTTTGTATAAGGGCAAAATCAAAAAAATTGGAAAAAGTGCTGGTTACAGAATCCGTGGATACAGAATCCGTGGATAACAGAGGCTAATGGCCTTTTTAAAACAGGGTTTCTTAATCTATCACCTTCTACAGGAGGGGTTCTCAAACTTTTTAAACAGAGGGCCAGATCACAGTCCCACAAACTGTTGGAGGGCCGGATTATAATTTGGAAAAAAAACAAACATGAATGAATTCCTATGCACACTGTAGTGCATAAAAAAACTTAAAAACAATGCAATAATTAAAATAAAGAACAATTTTAACAAATATAAACTTATTATGGCCATCAGATTGGAAAATATCAACTTATCTCCCTATACCAAAAAAGGGAAATGCGAAAGACTGCTCCAACTTCCGTACAGTGGCCCTTATTTCTCATGCCAGTAAGGTAATGCTCAAGATCCTGCAAGGAAGACTCCAGCAATACATGGAGCGAGAGCTGCCAGACGTTCAAGCTGGGTTTAGAAAAGGCAGAGGAACCAGAGACCAGATTGCCAATATCCGCTGGATAATGGAGAAAGGCAGGGAGTTTCAGAAAAACATCTACTTCTGCTTCATTGACTATTCTAAAGCCTTTGACTGTGTGGATCATAATAAATTGTGGCAAGTTCTTAGTGAGATGGGCATCCCAAGCCACCTTGTCTCTCTCCTGAGGAATCTGTACAAGGACCAAGTAGCAACAGTCAGAACTGACCACGGAACAACAGACTGGTTCAAGATTGGGAAAGGCGTCCGGCAAGGCTGCATCCTCTCACCCAACCTTAACTTGTATGCAGAACACATCATGTGATGTGCGGGGCTGGATGAGTGCAAAGCTGGGGTGAAAATTGCTGGAAGAAACATTAACAACCTCAGATATGCAGATGACACCACTCTGATGGCCGAAAGCGAAGAGGAGCTGAGGAGCCTTCTAATCAAGGTGAAAGAAGAAAGCGCAAAAGCTGGGTTGCAGCTAAACGTCAAAAAAACCAAGATTATGGCAATAAGAATGATTGACAACTGGGAAATAGAGGGAGAAACCGTGGAGGCCGTGACAGACTTTGTATTTCTAGGTGCAAAGATTACTGCAGATGCAGACTGTGGCCAGGAAATCAGAAGACGCTTCCTTCTTGGGAGGAGAGCAATGTCCAGTCTCGATAAAATAGTAAAGAGTAGAGACATCAGACTGGCAACAAAGATCCGCCTAGTCAGAGCCATGGTATTCCCTGTAGTCACCTACGGATGTGAGAGCTGGACCTTAGGGAAGGCTGAGCGAAGGAAGATCGATGCTTTTGAGCTGTGGTGTTGGAGGAAAGTGCTGAGAGTGCCTTGGACTGCGAGAAGATCCAACCAGTCCATCCTCCAGGAAATAAAGCCTGACTGCTCACTGGAGGGAAGGATACTAGAGACAAAGTTGAAGTACTTTGGCCACATCATGAGGAGACAGGAAAGCCTAGAGAAGACAATTATGCTGGGGAAAGTGGAAGATAAAAGGAAGAGGGGCCGACCAAGGGCAAGATGGATGGATGGCATCCTTGAAGTGACTGGACTGACCTTGAAGGAGCTGGGGGTGGTGACGGCCAACAGGGAGCTCTGGCGTGGGCTGTTCCATGAGGTCACGAAGAGTCGGAGACGACTGAACGAATGAACAACAACAAACTTATTATTATTTCAATGGGAAGTGTGGGCCTGCTTTTGACTGATGTGTTAGTATTGTTGTTGTTGTTGTTGTGTGCTTTCAAGTCGTTTCTGACTTATGTTGACCCTGAGTGAGGGCCGGGTAAGTGACCTTGGAGGGCCGTATCCACCCCCCCCCCCCCGGGCTTTAGTTTGGGGACCCCTGTCCTACAGCGAAGGCGAGGGATTACATTACAAACAGGCCTGGCTTTGTCCTGCGTCGGGCAGGTTGTTTTCTTCCCCTCCGTTCATGCATCGCCCATTACAACCCGGCCGCGGCGTCTCCGAGTATTTTGCTTCCCAATTGTGTCTCCTGCCATTCCTGTGTCACATTTAGAATGCTAACAGTACAGAATGTCATTTACAGAATCGGGGCGGTTTGGTGCGGAAAATTAATTTGACTTATTCCTTCTGCCTCTTCCTATCTGCAGGCCAATATTATGCTACGCATTCTACAAGAGTAATACTTAATGAATAGGACTATTAATAATGTCAAGGTCTAAAGCGGGGAGGGGGGGTTGTCTTATGGGGAATGGAGAGGCGTTGAGGGTTGGGGAAGCGGAGGGGGGGGAGTCACCTGACTCGGGTTAATATACCATGGAAATATCAGGCCGTGCAGTATAATTACGGTGCAGAGGAGAGTTTAAAAGAGTCCATATAGACACATAGAGACACAAATCCTTGCACTTCCTTCCAATTATTTACTCCCACCTTCTGGCCAAAAGTCAGATTCTGACAGCATTCTCATTTTTGTAAGGGCATCTCAGGTCCTGGTTGAGGTGAGGAAGTCATTTCAGTTGGCTTTCCGTGAGAATTTCTGAAACTACATTTATTTCTACCGGGGGGTGGAACTAACATGCATTGGGAACCAAGGCAAACGGAGATGTGGTTGGGTTGATGTAGGTTTTTTCGGGCTGTATGGCCATGGTCTAGAGGCATTCTCTCCTGACGTTTCGCCTGCATCTATGGCAAGCATCCTCAGAGGTAGTGAGGTCTGTTGGAAATAGGAAAAAAGGGCTTGTTTGATCGTGTTCGTTAGTTTCTAAAGTCATTATTAATTCATATTTAAATTAGCTTACGATCCAGTATCGAGCTATGCAGGAATAGTGTGAAGAGTAATTAAGAATCGAAACAATTTTTCCAAATTTTCGTAATTATTTCGTAATTATTTCGTAATTATTTCGTAATTATTTCGTAATTATTTCGTAATTATTTTGTAATTATTAAGATGGGAAAGAAGGAGAGAAAAGGTGCCAGCGTTGCCTTTCCTCCCCATCCTCCTCCTCCTCCTCCTCCTCCTGGAGATATTTTATTATCTTATTACTTATTTTATTATTTTATTATTTTATTATTTTATTATTTTATTATTTTATTATTTTATTATTTTATTATTTTATTATTTTATTATTTTATTAATTTTAAGTGATTTTAGTTTGTATTTTTACTAACTTAATGTATTTTAATTTCATCCTGAATTTCAGAAGTTCCCCCTGTCCCGTTTGGAAGTGTTTTTAGCGCATTGCGCAATCGCGTCCGCCATTAACGAATCGATTCGTAATTAACGAAATTTCGTTAATTTACGAAATTTTGAAATCTTAAATTTTGGAAGTCCTCAGAAATTCGAAACGCTGGCGCCCCCTGGAAACAAAGTGAGTTTAGAACCAAATTTTTCCTTGATCAAACAAGCCTAGTTTATATATCTGTGGAATGACCAGGGTGAGACAAAGGACTCTTGTCTGCTGGAGCTAGGTGTGAATGTTTCAGCTGACCACCTTGATTAGCATAGAATGGGCTGACTGTGCCTGGAGCAAACTTTTGTTGGATGGTAATTAGATATCCCTGCCTGCTTCCTCTCTGTTGTTATGCTGTTGCAATTTTAGAGTTTTTTAATACTGGTAGGCAGATTTTTTTCATTTTCATGGTTTCCTCATTTCTGTTGAAGATGTGGTTGCCAAAGATTTCCCATTCATAAACAAAGAGTGGGATTTTTAAAATATACACATCGAGTTTCCTGTATTTGGAATTCTGAATTTTCAAAATTGGGTGAATGGGATAGTGATACTTTTGTATTGTCGAAGGCTTTCATGGCTGGAATCACTAGGTTCTTGTGGGTTTTTTCGGGCTGTAGGGCCATGTTCTAGAGGCATTTCTCCTGACGTTTCGCCTGCATCTATGGCAAGCATCCTCAGAGGTAGTGAGTGATACTTTTGCTTTTGAATGGTTCAATGTGTGCAAATGTATTAGACATTGCTTTAATCTATATAAATAAAAATATAATGTTTGTTTGTGTGATTAACAGAACTCAAAAAGCACGGGACGAATTGACACCAAATTTGGACACAAGACACCTATCAGGCCAACGAGTGACCATCACTCATAAAAAACACTGAAAAACACAGAAGAAGGGACTTTAAAAATCCAAAAAAATCAGGCCAATGTATGTCCTTCACTCAAAAGAATAGATTTTTGTCATTTGGGTGTTGTAGTTGCTGCAATTTATAGTTCACCTACAATCTAAGATCATTCTGAACCCCACCAATGATGGAATTGAACCAAACTTGGCACACAGAACTCCCATGACCAACAAAAATTTCTGGAAGGGTTTGGTGGGCATTGACCTTGACTTTTGGAGTTGTAGTTCACCTGCATCCAAAGATCACTGTGGACAAAAACTATGATGGATTTGGACCAAAATTGGCATGAATACTCAATATACCCAGATGTGCACACTGGTAGAGTTTGGGGGAAATAGACCTTAACATTTGGGAGCTGGGATTTATAGCTCACCTACAATCAAAGAGCATTCTGAACCCCACCAATGACAGAATCGGGGCAAACTTCCCACACAGAACCCCCATGACCAACAGAAAATACTTAAGGCCGTCCAGTCCAACTCCTTTCACCAGGACAAAAAAACGTAATCAAAACCCTCCTGACAAAGCCATCCAGACATAGATATAGATAGATAGATATGATTCACACACAGAGAAATATAGTATCATAGATTTAAAAGGGACCCCTAAAGAAGGACAATTATATGTCGCATGTTCCAGAGCAGGCAAACCAGACAATCTCCACATCAACACTGAGAAAGAAACAGCAAAAAATACTGTTTACCTACAAGCATAAAGAAATTACATATATTAGAAACCAACACTTTCTCATTATTTTCCAGATCACCAGACTGGGCCACAGCAACGTGTGGCAGGGCACGGCTAGTCTATATAAATAAAAATGTAATGTTTGTTTGTGGGATTAACATAACTCAAAAACCACTGGACAAATTGCTGCCCAATTTGTCCACAAGACACCTACCAACCCAAGGAGTGACCATCACTCAAAAAACTTCATTTTGTCATTTGGGAGTTGTCGTTGCTGGGATTTATAGTTCACCTACAATCAAAGAGCATTCTGAACTCCACCAATGATGGAATTGAACCAAACGTGGCACACAAAACTCCCATGACTAACAGAAAACACTAGAAAAAATTACATATATTAGAAACCAACACTTTCACAATACTTTATTTTCCAGATCACCAGACTGGGCCACAGCAATGCGTGGCAGGGGACGGCTAGTGTTGTATAAAAAAATACTTTCCTTAAAGGTAAAGGTTTTCCCCTAACATTAAATCCAGTCATGTACAACTCTTTTGGTTGGTGTTCATCTCCATTTCTAAGCCGAAGTGCCATTGTTGTCCATAGACACCTTGAAGGTCATGTGGCCAGCATAACTGCATGAAGCACCATTACCTTCCCACCAGAGAGCTCCCTGTTGATCTGCTCACATTTGTATGTTTTCGAACTGCTATGTTGGTAGAAGCTGGGGCTAACAGCAGGAGCTCTCATCACTCCCCGGATTCGAACCTGCGACCTTTTGGTCAGCAAGTTCAGCAGCTTAGTAGTTTAACCCACCACACCACCCTATGTAAAAGGTGATACGAAGGCAGACATGTAAGGAATGTAATGCAGCAGCCAAAAATCCAATGTATTCCATGCTTTGTCAACAAGAACATACTAAGCCTAGAGAAGTGATTTCAAGTCGTTTCTAGCTTATGTCTTCCCCAAGACTATTTAGTGGGTTTCCTTGGCTGAGCATGGTTTTGAACCCACTTTTCCAGACTATGTTTGGACAAAACACAGTAGCGGCAGCCTGAATATTAGGCCTGTCGGTTTCGTTTCGTTAATTCGTTAATTCGTATTAAAATCGTTATTTTTTGCATATCCGAAGCGATATCAAAACATATTTTTAAACCCGGAAGGGTTTAAAAATATCGAAGCAGCAGCCCCATGTATTTTACGAGCTGAAGCTCCGCTCGTTAATTGCATGGAGGCTGCTGCTGAGCGCGCCATCCGGCTCTGGCTCCTCCTCTTCCTCCGGAGCCCATTGGATGGCGCGCGCGCGCGCTCACAAGCGGCCTCCACACGCCATCCGGCTCTGGCTCCTGCGCCCCCCTCCTCCTCCTCCTCCTCCTCCTCTTCCTCCCAGCTGGGAGGAAGAGGAGGAGGAGGAGGAGGAGGAGGGGGGCGCCGGAGCCCATTGGATGGCGCGCGCGGGCTCACAAGCGGCCTCCGCGCGCCATCCGGCTTGTGTGACTTTTCAGGGCTGTATGACCATGTTCCAGAAGCATTCTCTCCTGACATTTTGCCCACATCTATGGCAGGCATCCTCAGAGGTCTGTTGGAAACTAGGCAAATGGTGAGTTATATATCATCTAATATTATCTATGGAATGTCCAGGGTGGGAGAAAGCCATTCAATGCTAATCAAGGTGACCATTACTGCAACATTCACACTTAGCCTGTTTGATCAAGAATTTTTTTTTTCAAAAATGTTTTGTAAATAATAACGAAAATTCGTAAATAACAAAACATTTTTTTTGAAAGTTTTGTAAATATTTTTAATATCGAAACAAAAAAACACCCCAATTAAGAATCGAATTTAGAAACAAATTTTTTCTTGATCAAACAGGCCTACTGAATATCAATCTTATGAGTCACAAATGGTCTCGGACCCTTGTTATTTCGAAAACCAGTTAACATAGTGAAGTCCTTTTGTCCATGGATGATCCTTTCGAGGAAAGCGACAGAATGTCCTCAGAAGCTAAAGCGCTCTCTTTCTACCTTTTAGATACAATCAATTTGTATCCATGCATTATTTTGCAGAGTTCTCCTCCTCTCAGCACCCTGGACAGCGGCCTTGTGATTTCTTGGCATTAATAAATAGATTTTGCATTCCCTAGAAAAGTCACAAGGGGACACTCAGTACCAGCTTCCCATCCAACATGGAAGAAGATGTCCTCAGTGTAAACCTGTGTGTAAACACTCTCGATTTGGATCCACCAGTGCATGAGGAGGGTCGCCAAAGACCATCAGGAAACACATATTTCTGATGGTCTTAGGAACCCCTTTGGCAGAGAAGGCTGAAGATCTCTCTGTCTGTTCTTCTCTTTCTTTTTGATGTTGGTGAACTACAACTCCCAGAATTCAAAAACAACCCCCTCCAACCCCACCAATCATCAATGTTGGCCATGTAGGTAGTGTGCCAAGTTTGGTGCAGATCCATTGTGGGTTGTGTTCAGAATGCTCTTTGATTGTAGGTTAACCATAAATCCCAGCAATTACAACTCCCAAATGTCAAGGTCTGTTTTCCCTAAAACTCCACATTTCGGCATACTGAGTATTCATGCCAAGTTTGGTCCAGATCCTTCATTGTTTGAGTCCACAGTGCTCTCTGGATGTAGGTGAACTACAACTCCAAAACCCAAGGTCAATGCCCACCAAACCCTTCTGGTATTTTCTGTTGGTCATGGGAGTTCTGTGTGCGGTTTGGTTCCATTCCATCGTTGGTGGTTCAGAATGCTCTTTGATTGGAGGTGAACTATAAATCCCAGCAACTACAACTCCCAAATGACAAAATCCCAAATGACAAAATCCATTGATGTTGTTCAGGGGTCCTCAAACTTTTTGAACAGAGGGCCAGGACACAGTCCCACAAACTGTTGGAGGGCCGGATTATAATTTGAAGAAAACATGAATGAATTCTTTGCACACTGCACACATCTTATTTGTAGTGCAAAAACACTTTAAAACAATGCAATAATTAAAACGAAGAGCAATTTTAACAAATATAAGCTTATTAGTATTTCAGTAAGAGGTGTGGGCCTGCTTTTGGCTGATGAGATAGGATTGTTGTTGTTGTGTGCTTTCAAGTCATTTCAGACTTAGGTTGACCCTGAGCGAGGGCCGGGTGAATGACCTTGGAGGGCCGTATCCGGCCCTCGGACCGTAGTTTGAGGACCCCTGATCTAGAATATAAAGGTCTTCAGAGAGGAAGCAACTCTCCTAAGAAAACCCTCTGAAATTCGTGGGCCAGCCTCAGTCAATACTCAGTCTGAATGCACAAACACACACAATAACCAGCGTTAAACTTCAACACGCAAAATGAAGCTTCCTGGTTACGGATGGGCTTTCAAGAAGTGCTCTGGTTGAGCCAAACAAACTCAACAGATACCCTCCCCCTCGACCAGAGAAGGGTTAAAACGACTCAAGCAGAGGGGAGCCGTCAAGGTCTTTCCCGGAGGCTTCTGGGAACTGAGCCGCTATCATTCTATAGATGCCCTTTGACCCCGGATCATTTACGACTTACTCTTCGCCTGGGATGACCACGGTGACAAGCTCTCAATCTCTCTCTCTCTCCCCTCTCTCCCCACTTTCTCCTGGTGCTCCCTCTTTCACGCCTGCGGCGAAAGCGCTCTCACTTGACAGCCACCACCCCCACCACCCCGGCAGTAAAAATCACACCATTTGCAATTAAAAGATACTGCCGGGCCGGAGGGCGGGGGCCAAGGTGCTTCTTCGCCCCTTCCACCCGGCTCTCCTCTCCTCTGGGCCCACAGACACTCAAGAAAAGCAAGGTTTGGAGCAGGCAGATCAATCAAGGCCTGCTCTGCAGGGATGGGAAAGCGCCTGAATCTGGGGAGAGATTCTCATGGCTCCATTTGTGTGTCAGCTGTTTTGTTTGTACAGTATGGCCCCCAGTACCCATGGATCTGATATCCACAATTTCACTTATCCTTACGCCAAAGAATATCCCTCTTCCCCCCCAGAAGTGTTTGTGGCTTTTTTAGGTCTCAACAGTATTTATTTGTCGTGTCAGAGCATCCAGTCCATTGTATTACATTTCTAACAGAACAAAGCAAACAGACAAATACAAAACTTGTGAGTTTGGTAGTTGGTTAAATGTCCTTTGACCAGTATCTGGCCACTTGGAGTGCCTCTGGTGTTGCTGCAAGAAGGTCCTCCATTGTGCATGTGGCAGGGCTCAGGTTGCATTGCAGCAGGTGGTCAGTGGTTTGCTCTTCTCCGCACTCGCATGTCAAGGATTCCACTTTGTAGCCCCATTTCTCAAGGTTGGCTCTGCATCTCGTGGTGCCAGAGCACAGTCTGTTCAGTGCCTTCCAAGTCTTCTGTGTGCCCAGGAGGGAGTATCTCATTAGATATCAGCCATTGGTTGAGGTGCTGGGTTTGAGCCTGCCACTTTTGGACTCTCGCTTGCTGAGGTGTTCCAGTGAGTGTCTCTGTAGATCTTAGAAAACTATTTCTAGATTTAAGTCGTTGACGTGCTGGCTGATACCCAAACAGGGGATGAGCTGGAGATGTCTCTGCCTTGGTCCTTTCACTATTGGCTGCAACTTCCCGGCGGATGTCAGGTGGTGCGATACCGACTAAGCAGTGTAATTTCTCCAGTGGTGTAGGGCACAGACACCCTGTGATAATGCGGCATGTCTCATTAAGAGCCACATCCACTGTTTTAGTGTGGTGAGATGTGTTCCACACTGGGCATGCGTACTCAGCAGCAGAGGAGCACAGTGCAAGGGCAGATGTCTTCACTGTATCTGGTTGTGATCCCCAGGTTGTGCCAGTCACAACCAGGTACAGTGAAGACCTCTGCCCTTGTCTCAACGGTGATTTGATGGTATGCTTCTGGTTCGAGTGTATTTCCGTTTGTATTGGAAATTTTCGTAATTTGGATGTTTTTCTGATAGAATAATACAATCATAGAGTTGGAAGAGACTTCATGGGCCATCCAGTCCGACACCCTGCCAAGAAGCAGGAAAATTGCATTCAAAGCACCCCTGACAGATGGCCATCCAGCCTCTGTTTCAAAGCTTCCAAGGAAGGAGCCTCCACCACACTCTGGGACAGAGAGTTCCACTGCTGAACGGCTCTCACAGTCAGGAAGTTCTTCCTCATGTTCAGATGGAATCTCCTTTCGATTGGTGGCGACAAGAGACAGGGCCTTCTTGGTGGTGGCCACCTGACTCTGGAACTCTCTCCCCAAGGACATCAGGGATGCCCAAATCTTGGCAGTTTTTAGGAAAACGTGGTTGTTCCAGTGTGTCTTCCCAGAACTCCAGGCAATATGCCTCTCAATGCACTTTACTAGAGATCCAGGATGTCTGCACTCCCCATCCCGTCAAATTACCTATCCTTTCTCACCTTGTCATGCCCAGCACTTTTAAAAAAATTTAACTACTACACTTGGCCCTGCTACAGATTTTAATGCATCGTGATGTTTGTTAATGTTTGTTGCTTGTTTTATGAGTTCATTTATTTTGCTTTGTTGTTGTTGTTTTGTTGACGTATTTGGGCTCGGCCTCTTGTAAGCCGCACCGAGTCCTCTGGGAGATGGTAGTGGGGTATAAATAAAGGATTATTATTATTATTATTATTATTATTATTATTATCTCTTGTAGTTTGAAGCCATTGTTCCGTGTCCTCGTCTCCAGGGAAGCTGAAAACAAGCTTGCTCCCTCCTCACTGTGACTTCCTCTCACATATTTATACATGGCTATCATCTCCCAGCTTTCTCTTCTTCAGATTAAACATGCCCAGCTCTTTAAGCCGCTCTTCATAGGGCTTGTTCTCCAGACCCTTGATCATTTTAGTTGCCCTCCTCTGGACACATTCCAGCTTGTCAATATCTCTCTTGAATTGTGGTGCCCAGAATTGGACACAATATTCCAGATGTGGTCTAACCAAGGCAGAATAGAGGGGTAGCATGAGTTCCCTAGATCTAGACACTATCCTCCTATTGATGCAGGCCAAAATCCCATTGGCTTTTTTTGCTGCCACATTACATTGTTGGCTCATGTTTAACTTGTTGTCCACGAGGACTCCAAAATCTTTTTTCACACGTACTTCTCTCGAGCCAGGCATTGTCCCCAATTCTGTCTCTTTGCATTTTGTTTTTCCTGCCTTAATGGAGTAGCTTGCATTTGTCCCTGTTGAACTTCATTTTGTTAGTTTTGGCCCATCTCTCTAATCTGTCACGATCATTTTGAATCCTGCTCCTATCCTCTGTTTCAGACTTACAATGTGTATTTCAGCACGCAATTAAAAAAATGAACCTTTTCATTGAGAACACAGCCATCTTAAATGTAGTTTTGGAAAGCGAGGCCCCAATGGCAAGTACATTGTTTCCTCGCTACTTCGCGGTTCACTTTTTGCGGATTTTGTCTTGAAAAGTTGGGGGGTTGTCTTATACCCCCAGTCGCCGGAAAATATGGTACATCATCTCTGGAAGAGCCCAGTGGGTGATGTAATCATTTCAGGCCTGCCTACTGGGACACAGCCAAATATTTCTCCAATCCATCTAATTCCATACAAGGTGAAGCCATAGCAAGCTACATTGACTAGAATGGCTATAAGACCAGGTTGAGTTATGATAAGACTCCATAGGCCTTAAAAAAAATTGCCGTTCTAGAGCCGCAAAGTCATCCAAGTACGTTAGTTCATCCAGAGGCGAACCAAGGTAATTTTCAACTGTAAGCAAACTGTATTTTGGCACCCCCCCCCCCCCCCAACCAATCATTGGTATATATTTTCTGTTTGTCGTGGGATTTCTGTGTGCCATATTTGGTTCAATTCCATCATTGGTGGAGTTCAGAATGCTCTTTGATTGTAGGTGAACTATACATCCCAGTAACTACACTTGCCACACTTGCTCCCTTGCCTGGCCTGCTTTGGGTCCGGAGGCGTGCCTGAAGACCCCGGCGTGTGCACCAAAAGTCACCTCTTCTCCTGACTTTCTCCTCAGCCATTGGGACCGAGAGAGAGAGAGAGAGAGAGAGAGAGAGAGGTGGAGATGCCCACCTTTCCTGAAGGCAGGCGCAAAAACAAAGGAGGGAGCGGAGGTGGGAGATACCTCCAGCCGGAGAGGCTCCCTCTCTCTCTCTCTCTCTCTCTCTTGGTCCCAATGGCTGAAGAGAAAGTCAGGAGAAGAGGCGACTTTTGGTGCGCATGCTGGGGTCTTCAGACATGCCTCCGAACCTGAAGCGGGCCAGGCGCGGCAGCTCCGCCCCTTGGCCCACCCCTTGGATTGGGGAGAGGAGAGGAGGCGGATGGAGCGCCAGGGGATCGGGAAAGGGAGCCGGTCATGGGGAAGGGATCGAATGCGGAGAACGATTGAGTGCCAGTTCTGCTCATGCACCCGGTGGCTGGGTGGAGAAGGAACGAGAGGGGCTAGGCGAGGCTCAAGGGCCTGGCCCCTTTGGGAAGAGGATCGCCCGGCAGCAAGGTAAGAAAGCCGAGGCTCCCCCCGGACTGCTAGGACTGTTGTGAGCTGACGGGCGCTCCTCAAGTGACAGTCGAGGGGCATTTACAGAGGCGCCTCTGCGCCCCTGGCAAAAAAAAAAGTGTTCTGTGACCGCTCACTTCGCGTAATGGACAAGCCGCCCCTGATCCTTCCTGAACATAAAACGGGGTGCCACTAATTAAAGTCGCAATTATCCAATTGTCTGGATGCCGATATGTATCGATTCTTCGCTCAAGACCTTTTTGCTCCCCCCGCCCCCCAAACCCATCCCTAGTTCCTGTGCCCTCCTGTTCTTGAGCCATCTATTTTTCGCCTTACAGTGGGGAGCATTTGCAGGAGAGAAAAAGAAGAAGAAACCCTCAATTAACCAGGTTTTGTTTTTTATAATTAGCTCCCCTAAAAATAATTCATCGGAGGTGTTAATAACCCCATTTAAAAATCTATTAAAGCTGCTTCTTCTCTTTTTTTTTAAAGAAAAAGTTGGTTCGACTCTTCCGCACCAGGATGCTGCCTCCCTTCAGAGATGCGGTAAGACTTCCTTTTAATATTTCTCTCCACCACCCTCCCTTTTTTTTTTTTTTTTACATTTGCCGCGTGCTAATTAAAAACAGTGGGACTGCCGTTTGGAATAATATGCGGGAGCGGTTATCATCGGCAAGGCAGTGGGGTTCTGCTGCTTTTCACCCCTGCTTGCTTCTCGGATACATTTGAGGCCTTAAGAGTGAGCTTGCAGGGAGCGTGAAAGGACAGATTGTTTGGGAGCCGCAGTGTGGGCCCCGTGGCATTTGCTAACTTCCGAGCGGCCCCTAAATGCAACTTCTGGGAAGAGGTAATTGGCCCTAAAAATAGTTTTTTTTAATCTAGTTACAGTCGTCCCTTCCCAGGGTTCAAAATGCAGGAGGATATGTGTGACCTATAGCCAGCAGGCTGCTTGCAATTAAGATGACCTATAAGTGCTCCCTCAAACCCTGGAAAATGTGGTTTTTGAATTTTATTATAATGTTCTTTAAAACATATTTATTTATTTATTACTAGCTGTACCCGCCATGCGTAACTGTGGCCAACCTTCCCTCCTTCTTTCTCTTCTTTCTTTCTCTCCTTCCCTCCCTCCCTCTTCCTTTCCTTCCCTTTTTTCTTTCTTTCTTTCTCTCCTTCTTTCGTTCTCTTCTTCTTCCCTTCAATACCCCCTATCTTTTCATTCCCTTCCTCTTTCTCCCCTTTCTTTCTTCTCTACCTATTCTTGGACTACAACTCCCAGCAGTCCTCCTGAAATTTTGAAATCATGGAACCTTGAATCTTTGGACTGGCTTTTGACTACGGTATAGACGCTTGATCCCTGGACTTTGCTCACTGAAGTCTCGGCATTTGACCACTGGACTGGACCCTTTGACTACGGTGTACCACTTGCTATCAGTTTTTGTTTTGTATTCTGTAGCTGAGCGCTATCTTTATGCTTTATATTTTGGACTATTAAAACAGCCACAAAGTAAGTGCTGGTTTCTTCTCTCCCTCCGAGACCAAGGGCAGTGACAGTTGGTATGGAGGAAGGGCATTCATCTGACTCTGGGCCTATGGCAGAACTATGCCTATCTTTTCTTCCCTCCCTCCAAGGCCAAGGGCAGTGGCAGTTGAGGTGGAGGGAGGGCATTCGTCTGCCTATGGCAAATGGTGGAACAGTGCCTGCCTATCTTTTCTTCTCTCCCTCCAAGGCCAAGGGCAGTGGCAGTTGGAATGAAGGAAGGGATTCATCTGCCTCTGGCAAATGGTGGAACAGTGCCTGCCTATCTTTTCTTCTCTCCCTCCAAGGCCAAGGGCAGTGGCAGTTGGAATGGAGGAAGGGATTCATCTGCCTCTGGCAAATGGTAGAACTGTACCTATCTTTTCTTCCCTCCCTCCAAGGCCAAGGGCAGTGGCAGTTGGTATGGAGGAAGGGATTCATCTGCCTCTGGCAAATGGTGGAACTGTACCTATCTTTCCTTCCCTCCCTCCAAGGCCAAGGGCAGTGGCAGTTGGTATGGAGGAAAGGATTCATCTGCCTCTGGCAAATGATAGAACTGTACCTATCTTTTCTTCTCTCCCTCCAAGGCCAAGGGCAGTGGCAGTTGGTATGGAGGAAGGGATTCATCTGCCTCTGGCAAATGGTGGAACTGTACCTATCTTTTCTTCCCTCCCTCCGAGGCCAAGGGCACTGACAGTTGGTATGAAGAGAGGGCATTCATCTGCCTATGGCAGAACTATGCCTATTTTTCTTCTCTCCCTGCATGGCCAAGGGCAGTGGTAGTTGGTATGGAGGAAGGGCATTCATCTGCCTCTGGGCCTATGGCAGAACTATGCCTATCTCTTTTTTTCCAAGGCCAAGGACAGTGGAAGTTGGGGTGGAGGAAGGGCATTCATCTGCCTCTGGCAAATGGTGGAACTATGTCTATCTTTTCTTCTCTCCCTGCATGACCAAGGGCAGTGGCAGTTGGTATGAAGGGAGGGCATTCATCTGCCTCTGGTCCTATGGCAGAACTATGCCTATCTTTTTTTCCTCCCTCCAAGGACAAGGACAGTGGCAGTTGGGGTGGAGGGAGGGCATTCATCTGCCTATGGCAGAATTATTCCTATCTTTTTTTCTCTCCCTCCGAGGTCAAGGGCAGTGGCAGTTGGTATGAAGGGAGGGCATTCATCTGCCTCTGGGCCTATAGCAGAACTATTCCTATCATTTCTTCTCTCCCTCCATGGCCAAGGGCAGTGGCAGTTGGAATGGAGGAAGGGATCCATCTGCCTCTGGGCCTATAGCAGAACTATGCCTATCTTTTCTTCTATCCCTCTGAGGCCAAGGCAGTGGCAGTTGGGATGGAGGAAGGGCATTCATCTGCCTCTGGCAAATGGTGGAACTATGTCTATCTTTTCTTCTCTCCCTGCATGACCAAGGGCAGTGGCAGTTGGTATGAAGGGAGGGCATTCATCTGCCTCTGGTCCTATGGCAGAACTATGCCTATCTTTTTGTCCTCCCTCCAAGGACAAGGACAGTGGCAGTTGGGGTGGAGGGAGGGCATTCATCTGCCTATGGCAGAACTATGCCTATCTTTTCTTCTCTCCCTCCAAGGCCAAGGGCAGTGGCATTTGGTATGAAGGGAGGCCATTCATCTGCCTCTGGGCATGGTGGAGCTGTGCTTGCCTCTTCTTCTTTTCCTCTGAGGCCAGGGCAGTGGTAGTTGGCAAGCATGTGAAGTTTTCAACTCCCTCCTGCTGCTGGGAAGTATGCTACAACAAGGCATTGCAACCGAGGACCTGTTCTAGAGCTAAGATACACAGTAAGAACACCATTCACGTTGGGATTAGCCAACATGATTCCAAGCCAAGTTACTTGTCATCAGGGCTCAGACCTGCTTTTCCTAAACAGCGCCAAGGCTTGAATGAATCCTTTGATGACAGCTAAACCTTTCCGCATCTGATTCAGTGGAGAAGGATATCAATTCTTCCCAAGCATATCCAGCGTGTAAGCTCTCATTCGTTCTTGCTCTCTAGCCAGAATGATCTTTAGTCACTGTGGATTGGACTGGATTTGAGCAAGGGCCCCTGGGGTGAAAGGGCCGATACATCAAGCCAGTAAGTCGTCTTTTATCCCGAGTTCTAATAATGGATGAAGTGCCATTTCATACAATACCCAAGTTAGGGCTTTATTGATTAACCCTCATCTCGGCATTCCCCCCAAATCCAAGATGTATTGCCTGCTGTAATTTTTACATTACCTGTCAAATTCATCTTGTCTTCCTCGGGTTATGATGGGAGCCGAGCAGGCAGTAAACAACATCATCCAGAGAGTGTGTGTTTATCTAATGAATATACACGGAGCGGGAAGATTAATAAATATTTTGGCAGGGGTGAATGCCACACTGCAGCTGGAAAGGTGACTGTCCCTACCACATAATGCTGTGTGCAACTGGTTGTGAGTTTGCCTCTTCCACTCAGTTCTACTGTTCCTAACTATAAACAGATAAAACCTGTCAATAGCTCCCAATCCCAAAAGGTTTTTGTTACCTACCTTTCCAGTTCTGGGGTAAGATGAAGATGAACATGAATCTGAACATGAGGAAGAACTTCCTGACTGTGAGAGTCGTTCAGCAGTGGAACTCTCTGCCCCGGAGTGTGGTGGAGGCTCCTTCTTTGGAAGCTTTTAAACAGGGGTTGGATGGCCATCTGTCAGGGGTGATTTGAATGCAATATTCCTGCTTCTTGACAGGGGGTTGGAACGGATGGCCCATGAGGTCTCTTCCAACTGTTTGATTCTATGATTCTATGATTCTAAGTCAGGAAGTGGAATTTCCTTCCTCTCCCTGGTCCTCCTTGCTATGCTTACAAGCTGGTTCTTTTCCTTTTATTTTATACTAGCCGTCCCCTGCCACGTGTTGCTGTGGCCCACATGAGGGTTCTGTGTGGGAGGTTTGACCCAATTCCATTCAGAATGCTCTTTGACTGTAAGTGAACTATAAATCCCAGCAACTACAACTCCCAAATGTCAAGATTCTATTTCCCCCAAGCTCCACCAGTGTTCACATTTGGGCATATTGAGTATTCTTGTAGAGTTTGGTCTAGATCCATCATTGTTTGAGTCCACAGTCATCTTTGGATGTAGGTGAACTACAACTCCAAAACCAAAGGACACTGCCCACCAAACCCTTCCAGTATTTTCTGTTAGTCATGGGGGAACTGTGTGCCAAGTTTGGTTCAATTCCATCATTGGTGGGGTTCCGAATGTTCTTTGATTGTAGGTGAACTATAAATCCCAGCAACTACAACTCCCAAATGACAAAATCAATTTTTTTGAGTGAAGGACGTACATTGGGTTGTTAGGTGTCTTGTGCCCAAATTTGGTGTCAATTCGTCCAGTGGTTTTTGAGTTCTGTTAATCCCACAAATGAACATTACATTTTTACTTATATAGCCTAGCTTGGGGAACCAGTGGTGCCCAGGTGATTTGAAAAAGGCATTTGTTGGCTGGGTTCATTGCTCTCTGTACAAGGTAAAACTACAACTCCCAAATTCAAGATCAATCACCCCTGAATTCCACCTGTATGCACAGTTGGCCATGTTGGATCTGTGTGCCAAGTTTGATCCAGATCCGACGTCGGCTGTGTTCAATGCTCCCTGGATAAGGGTGAGCTACAACTCCCAGATCCAAGGTCAATCACCCCCAAACCCCACCTTTATGCACAGTTGGCCATGATGAGTCTGTGTGCCAAGCGTGGTCTAGATCCGTCATTTGTGGGGGTCACAGTAACCTGTGGAAGTTGGAGCCAAATTGAATGAAAGTACTGTAAATCCTATCATCAAGTTTGTTCCAGATCCATCATTTGTTGGAATGACAGTGCTCTCTAGATGTAGGTGAACTACAGTTCCTATAAATCAAGGTTGATTTCCCCCCAAAACTGGTCATGTGGGGTTCAGTGTGCCAAATGTGGTCCAGGTCCATTGTCAGTGGGTTCGCAGTGCTCTGACTTGATGCAGGTTGAACTACAACTTCCATCATGTTTAGTCAACCCCCCAACCCCCTCTAGTATGTTCTGTTTGCTGTGTACCATAGGAAAGGGTAGGAAAGGGTTAAGGGAGAGGCAGTGAGCGGGGTCATGCAAATTCCCTACCAATGGAGAGAGAAAGGAACCCTGGGATGTGGCGCTCACTGCAATGTCATTGGAGGGAGGGCCATTGGTGTCTTCTGAGTAGCTGTTTGTGGAGGCAAAAACTTGTCTGTGTAAGTGCACACACTGCCACATACATACTGGCTTATTTTCACTTTTATTATGTGTATAGATATATTTTAATTTTTTAAAGATACTGAAATTGCGCTATTGTACTAAAGATAAAAACAATCTTTCTAATCATGCTCGATATCAGGTTTTTGGAATGGCGAACTAGCGCAATTGCGTTGTTGATGAGTGGTGCAATATCAATGCAGTATGTCTCCACTATCGACAATAATGCAGCTGTAAGTGGCGTAGGTTTACTTTATTTCATATCAAAAGCATTGCATAAATTAGTATAAAACTGATAAAAATAGAAGAGGAGCGCAGGCGGCTAAATATCCTTTGACCAAAAACAGGCAACAGCAATGGCATTGTCTGTAGCCTCCAACAATTCTTCCTCTGTACACGAGGCAGGGCATAGTGGACAAGCATCCAGATGCAGAGTTGTCTGTTCTGCTCCACAGTCACACAAGGTGTGGGATTCTTTTAGGTCGTGCCATTTTGCCAGGTTGTCTTTTATCTGCCCACTCCACTACTGAGTCTGTTCAGGGACTTCCAAGTTGCCCATTCTTGGTTTGCCCCTGGAGGAAGACCCTCTCCTGTGGGTGGCCATCCAGTTGGGATTTCCTGGTTGAGCTGCTCAGAGGGATACCCTTGCTGTTGCTGGGGGGACGCCAAAAGGAGTGGTAGTTCTCATAAAGCTTTTCCCTGATTTGAGTCTATTTGGAGGAGGCTGGTAGCCATGCAGTGGGTGGCTTTCACAGGGTTCAACCTTATTGCTCTCACATTTAGCAGCAACTTCCCATCGCACGTCGGGCGGGGGGAGGGGGAGGCAATGCCAGCTAGCTTGTAGAGTTTATCAACAGTTGTAAGTTTAAGACATCCTGTGATTATTCTGCATGTTTCATTCAATGCTATGTTCCCCTGGTTTGCATGGAGTGACAGTTCTCATGAAGCTTTTCCTTGATTTGCGTCTACTGGGAGGAGGCTGGTAGCCATGCAGTGGGTGGCTTTCACAGGGTTCAACCTTATTGCTCTCACATTTAGCAGCAACTTCCTGTCGCATATCGGGGGGGGGGGGCAATGCCAGCTAGCTTGTAGTTTATCAACAGTTGTAGGTTTAAGACATCCTATGATTATTCTGCATGTTTCATTCAATGCTATGTTCCCCTGGTTTGCATGGAGTGATAGTTCTCATGAAGCTTTTCCTTGATTTGAGTCTACTGGGAGGAGGCTGGTAGCCATGCAGTGGGTGGTTTTCACAGGGTTCAACCTTATTGCTCTCACATTTAGCAGCAACTTCCTGTCGCATATCAGGGGGGGGGGGGGCAATGCCAGCTAGCTTGTAGTTTATCAACAGTTGTAGGTTTAAGACATCCTATGATTATTCTGCATGTTTCATTCAATGCTATGTTCCCCTGGTTTGCATGGAGTGATAGTTCTCATGAAGCTTTTCCTTGATTTGAGTCTACTGGAGGACGCTGGTAGCCATGCAGTGGGTGGCTTTCACAGGGTTAAACCTTATTGCTCTCACATTTAGCAGCAACTTCCCATCGCATATCAGGGGGAGGGGGGGCAATGCCAGCTAGCTTGTAGAATTTATCAACGGTTGTAGGTTTAAGACACCCTGTGATTATTCTGCATGTTTCATTCAATGCTATGTTCCCCTGGTTTGCATGGAGTGATAGTTCTCATGAAGCTTTTCCTTGATTTGAGTCTACTGGAGGACGCTGGTAGCCATGCAGTGGGTGGCTTTCACAGGGTTAAACCTTATTGCTCTCACATTTAGCAGCAACTTCCTGTCGCATATCAGGGGGGGGCAATGCCAGCTAGCTTGTAGAGTTTATCAACAGTTGTAAGTGTAAGACATCCTGTGATTATTCTGCATGTTTCATTCAATGCTATGTTCCCCTAGTTTGCATGGAGTGATAGTTCTCATGAAGCTTTTCCTTGATTTGAGTCTACTGGAGGACGCTGGTAGCCATGCAGTGGGTGGCTTTCACAGGGTTAAACCTTATTGCTCTCACATTTAGCAGCAACTTCCTGTCGCATATCAGGGGGGGGCAATGCCAGCTAGCTTGTAGAGTTTATCAACAGTTGTAAGTGTAAGACATCCTGTGATTATTCTGCATGTTTCATTCAATGCTATGTTCCCCTAGTTTGCATGGAGTGATAGTTCTCATGAAGCTTTTCCTTGATTTGCGTCTACTGGGAGGACGCTGGTAGCCATGTAGTGGGTGGCTTTCACAGGGTTCAACCTTATTGCTCTAACAT
Source organism: Anolis sagrei (assembly GCF_037176765.1). Taxonomy (NCBI): domain Eukaryota; kingdom Metazoa; phylum Chordata; class Lepidosauria; order Squamata; family Anolidae; genus Anolis; species Anolis sagrei. Next base: position 23,105,053 of record NC_090031.1, on the reverse strand, counting down.
ATAGCAGCCACTTCCCATCGCATATCAGGGGGAGGGGGGGGCAATGCCAGTTAGCTTGTAGAGTTTATCAACAGTTGTAAGTTTAAGACATCCTATGATTATTCTGCATGTTTCATTCAATGCTATGTTCACCTAGTTTGCATGGAGTGATAGTTCTCATGAAGCTTTTCCTTGATTTGCGTCTACTGGGAGGAGGCTGGTAGCCATGTAGTGGGTGGCTTTCACAGGGTTCAACCTTATTGCTCTCACATTTAGCAGCAACTTCCCATCGTACATTGGAGGGGGGGGGGGCAATGCCAGCTAGCTTGTAGAGTTTATCAACAGTTGTAAGTTTAAGACATCCTATGATTATTCTGCATGTTTCATTCAATGCTATGTTCCCCTGGTTTGCATGGAGTGATAGTTCTCATGGAGCTTTTCCTTGATTTGAGTCTACTGGGAGGAGGCTGGTAGCCATGCAGTGGGTGGCTTTCACAGGGTTCAACCTTATTGCTCTAACATTTAGCAGCAACTTCCCATTGCATATCGGGGGGGGGGGGGGAATGTCAGCTAGTTGTAGGTTTAAGACATCCTGTGATTATTCTGCATGTTTCATTCAATGCTATGTTCCCCTGGTTTGCATGGAGTGATAGTTCTCATGGAGCTTTTCCTTGATTTGCGTCTACTGGGAGGAGGCTGGTAGCCATGCAGTGGGTGGCTTTCACAGGGTTCAACCTTATTGCTCTCACATTTAGCAGCAACATCCCATCGCATATCAGGGGGGGGGGGGGCAATGCCAGCTAGCTTGTAGAGTTTATCAACAGTTGTAAGTTTAAGACATCCTGTGATTATTCTGCATGTTTCATTCAATGCTATGTTCACCTAGTTTGCATGGAGTGATAGTTCTCATGAAGCCTTTCCTTGATTTGCGTCTACTGGGAGGAGGCTGGTAGCCATGTAGTGGGTGGCTTTCACAGGGTTAAACCTTATTGCTCTCACATTTAGCAGCAACTTCCTGTTGCATATCAGGGGGGGGGCAATGCCAGCTAGCTTGTAGTTTATCAACAGTTGTAGGTTTAAGACATCCTATGATTATTCTGCATGTTTCATTCAATGCTATGTTCCCCTGGTTTGCATGGAGTGATAGTTCTCATGAAGCTTTTCCTTGATTTGAGTCTACTGGGAGGACGCTGGTAGCCATGTAGTGGGTGGCTTTCACAGGGTTCAACCTTATTGCTCTAACATATAGCAGCAACTTCCCATCGCATATCAGGGGGAGGGGGGGCAATGCCAGCTAGCTTGTAGAGTTTATCAACAGTTGTAAGTTTAAGACATCCTGTGATTATTCTGCATGTTTCATTCAATGCTATGTTCACCTAGTTTGCATGGAGTGATAGTTCTCATGAAGCTTTTCCTTGATTTGAGTCTACTGGAGGACGCTGGTAGCCATGCAGTGGGTGGCTTTCACAGGGTTCAACCTTATTGCTCTCACATTTAGCAGCAACTTCCCATCGCATATCGGGGGGGCAATGCCAGTTAGCTTGTAGTTTATCAACAGTTGTAGGTTTAAGACGTCCTGTGATTATTCTGCATGTTTCATTCAATGCTATGTTCACCTGCTTTGCATGGACAGACTTATGCCAAATAGGGCAGACAGATTCGGCAGTTGAGTAAGACAAGGCGAGGGCTGGTGTTCTTATTAATTTTGGGTCTGCACCCCATGTGGCATAGTGGATTCGTGTGACAATGTCCTTAATCTGGCTGCTCTGATGTGGGAGATCCTCTACCGTCAGCATCATCTCTTGCCTCAGAGAAGCACGCAATCCCGATTCCATAATGAAATAGCATTCTGTGTTCTGCCACGGCGAATGCTGGAATAGCAGCCTCAAGGCACCATGGCTTGCAAACCCTCCCATGACTACGACCGTCACCCCCTCACTTAGGCTGTGGATTTGGTTCCTTGTTGTCAAAGGGATCAGTGCGTGGGGTTGTCTCCGCTTCCTTCCTTCCTTCCCTTTGCCCCTGGGCCAGTCTCCAAAGCTCCCCATCCACGGGTTAACCAGCTGATCCTTTAATGCACAAAGGATCCCCAACCTGCTTAACCTCCACCCGTCCACGTTAAAAATAGGGAGAGATTCGCCTCAGACTGCTAATGCGGCTCCGAACAGTGTTCTCTATTATTACATCCGAAATCCGTTAAAATTTCACACAATTTCCTTCACAGCAGTGTCTATAATAATGCTAGGAGCCAATATGTTTCTATAATTGGTTCTGGAGTAGGGCAAAGTCCAAAGCAATTAATCTGGGCCTCTTTTCTTGTTTGCGCCCGTAGAAAGCTTGACAGGGGTGGTGCGTAATTGGAAGCGAGTAGCCTCTATCCCCCTACTTTAAATTAATATTTTCCTGTTCTGATTTAATTTCGCCCGGTAACAGTGACACAAAGACATGGCGTGTCAAGCGCTAAGTAATCTTCGGCAGCCTGCTTAGGCAGGAACTTTCTATTCATCAGTAATATAGTGACCTGTATATCATTCCTCTCCCAGCTCACAATATTTCTGTCAAACAGGCAGATGCATTTAACTTGGTATATAATCAAGCCGCCAATGAAGAGAAGGGGCAGGAGCAAGGGGGAAAGGCCCCCAAATTCTCCGTGATGGACACATGAATCTGAGGAATTATACGTCTAGGACCAACACTCACCCGCCGTAATTTCCAGTCCCAAAATTGTGCTGGAACTGTTTTCTAGGGTCACGTGGGGGAAAAAACCCTTGATGGTGAAGATGACCTTCCCTCTCCACCAAATTAGGGTAGCTGCATGTATGAGGGTTGAATGAAAAGTAATGCCTCCACCTTCGTTACTTGGATTTGGATGGGAATATTTTAATAAACCAAACGCAGAAATCATCCTTAGAATGTGCTCTTTAACTACCATTATTCACTTTTCCACATAACCACTAGACAATTGGATACATTTCTGCCAATGATGAACAAGTTTTCTGAAGCTGTCACAGAAGAAGTCGACACTCTGTTTCTGCAACCATCATCTCACAGTTCTCTCATTCTGGGTACCCATGGTGCACAGATCTTTCGATAGCCAAGCAAAGCAATAATGTGATCCACATGTTCTTGTGAAATGCCAATTATGCTTGAAATTTCACAGTTCTCTCATTCTGGGTACCCATGGTGCACAGATCTTTCGATAGCCAAGCAAAGCAATAATGTGATCCACATGTTCTTGTAAAATGCCAATTATGCTTGAAATTTCACAGTTCTCTCATTCTGGGTACCCATCGAGCACAGATCTTCTGATAGCCAAGCAAAGCAATAGTGTGATAGCCGTCACAGAAGAAGTCGACACAACCAGCATCTCACAGTTCTCTCAACATCTTCATCAGAAGCTTAAAATGATGTCCTCGCAAATCTTCTTTCATTATCGGGAACAGATGGAAGTCAGATGGTGCTCAATCAGGACTATATGGAGAATGCCTTACAGTCGTGAGATCCAATTTTCTGAAGCCGTTATGGAAGAAGTCGACACTCTGTTTCTCACAGTTCTCTCATTCTGGGTACCCATCGTGCACATATCTTCCGATAGCCAAGCAAAGCAATAGTATGATAGCTGTCATAGAAGAAGTCTACACGACCAGCGTCTCACAGTTCTCTCAACGTCTTTATCAGAAGCATAATTATATTCCTGCAGATCTTCTTTCATTATCGGGAACAGATGGAAGACAGACGGTGTTCAATCTGGACTGTATGGAGAATGCCGTACAGTCGTGAGGTCCAGTTTTCTGAAGCCATCACAGAAGAAGTCGACACTCTGTTTTTGCAACCAGCATCTCACAGCTCTCTTATTCTGGGTACCCATTGTGCACAGATCTCCCAATAGCCAAGCAAAGCAATAGTGTGATAGCTGTCATAGAAGAAGTCGACACAACCAGTGTCTCACAGTTCTCTCAACATCTTCATCGGAAGCTTAAAATGATGTCCTCGCAAATCTTCTTTCATTATAAGGAACAGATGGAAGTCAGATGGTGCTCAATCAGGACTATATGGAGAATGCCTTACAGTCGTGAGATCCAATTTTCTGAAGCCGTCACGGAAGAAGTCGACAATCTGTTTCTGCAACCAGCGTCCCACAGCTCTCTCATTCTGGGTACCCATCGTGCACAGATCTTCCGATAGCCAAGCAAAGCAATAGTGTGATAGCCATCACAGAAGAAGTCGACACAACCAGCGTCTCACAGTTCTCTCAACATCTTCATCGGAAGCTTAATGGTGTCCTCGCAAATCTTCTTTCATTATCGGGAACAGATGGAAGACAGACGGTGCTCAATCTGGACTGTATGGAGAATGCCTTACAGTCGTGAGATCCAATTTTATGAAGCCATTATGGAAGAAGTCGACACTCTGTTTCTCACAGTTCTCTCATTCTGGGTACCCATCGTGCACAGATCTTCCGATAGCCAAGCAAAGCAATAGTGTGATAGCAGTCACAGAAGAAGTCGACACAACCAGCGTCTCACAGTTCTCTCAACGTCTTTATCAGAAGCATAATGATGTCCCTGCAGATCTTCTTTCATTATTGGGAACAGATGGAAGACAGACGGTGCTCAATCTGGACTGTATGGAGAATGCCGTACAGTCGTGAGGTCCAGTTTTTTGAAGCCATCACAAAAGAAGTCGACACTCTGTTTTTGCAACCAGCATCTCACAGCTCTCTTATTCTGGGTACCCATCGAGCACAGATCTTCTGATAGCCAAGCAAAGCAATAGTGTGATAGCCGTCACAGAAGAAGTCGACACAACCAGCATCTCACAGTTCTCTCAACATCTTCATCAGAAGCTTAAAATGATATCCTCGCAAATCTTCTTTCATTATCGGGAACAGATGGAAGTCAGATGGTGCTCAATCAGGACTATATGGAGAATGCCTTACAGTCGTGAGATCCAATTTTCTGAAGCCGTTATGGAAGAAGTCGACACTCTGTTTCTCACAGTTCTCTCATTCTGGGTACCCATCGTGCACAGATCTTCCGATAGCCAAGCAAAGCAATAGTGTGATAGCAGTCACAGAAGAAGTCGACACAACCAGCGTCTCACAGTTCTCTCAACGTCTTTATCAGAAGCATAATGATGTCCCTGCAGATCTTCTTTCATTATCGGGAACAGATGGAAGACAGACGGTGCTCAATCTGGACTGTATGGAGAATGCCGTACAGTCGTGAGGTCCAGTTTTCTGAAGCCATCGCAGAAGAAGTCGACACTCTGTTTTTGCAACCAGCATCTCACAGCTCTCTTATTCTGGGTACCCATCGTGCACAGATCTCCCAATAGCCAAGCAAAGCAATAGTGTGATAGCTGTCATAGAAGAAGTCGACACAACCAGCATCTCACAGTTCTCTCAACATCTTCATCAGAAGCTTAAAATGATGTCCTCGCAAATCTTCATTCATTATCAGGAACAGATGGAAGCCAGATGGTGCTCAATCTGGACTGTATGGAGAATGCAGTACAGTCGGGAGATCCAGTTTTCTGAAGCCGTCACAGAAGAAGTCGACACTCTGTTTCCGCAACCAGCATCTCACAGTTTTCTCGTTCTGGGTACCCATTGTGCACATATCTTCCGATAGACAAGCAAAGCAATAGTGAGATAGCCGTCACAGAAGGAGTCGACACAACCAGTGCCTCACAGTTCTCTCAACGTCTTCATCGGAAGCTTAATGATGTCCTTGAAAATCTTCTTTCATTATTGGGAACAGATGGAAGTCAGACGGTGCTCAATTTGGACTGTATGGAGAATGACATACAGTTGTGAGATCCAGTTTTCTGAAGCCATCACAGAAGAAGATGACACTTTGTTTCCGCAACCAGCGTCTCACAGTTCTCTCATTCTGGGTACCCATCGTGCACAGATCTTCCGATAGCCAAGCAAAGCAATAGTGTGATAGCCATCACAGAAGAAATCGACACATCCAGCATCTCACAGTTCTCTCAACATCTTCATCGGAAGCTTAAAATGATGTCCTCGGAAATCTTCTTTCATTATTGGGAAGAGATGGAAGTCAGACAGTGCTCAATCTGGACTGTATGGAGAATGCCTTACAGTCGTGAGATCCAGTTTTCTGAAGCCGTCACAGAAGAAGTCAACACTCTTTTCCACAACTAGCATCTCACAGTTCTCTCAACGTCTTCATCAGAAGCATAATGATGTCCCCACAGATCTTTTTTCGTTATCGGGAACAGATGGAAGTCAGATGGTGCTAAATCTGGACTGTATGTTAAGGCTTCTTGCCAAAATAGAACTGTAGAGGAGAGTCTACTGAACAAGCCAGTACCGACCACATACCAGTACTGCCTTCTGTTGAGGAATTACGAAGGTGAAGGCATTACTTTTCATTCAACCCTTGTATTTCGCTTACATGTCATTCATATCTATGTTTTCCTCCAACACCTAGTTTGCCGCTGCTATGGAAGATCCTAAGCTATCAGGAAGGCAAATATGTATATTAAGCCCACAATGGATTCAGCATCCATGGATTGAAACAACTGTATCTTGGAAGGGAATGAAAAAGGTCAAGGGAAGGCCACTAGCACAAAGGAAAATATATATAGGGTTGATGTTGCAGGAACCATATGCTTATAATTCATAACAGGAAAGGTCCAATAGAAGTATGTTTTTGAAAGGGAAACAAAAGGGTTCATGGGGAATGATTAAAAGCATGAAATTCATGAGGAAAGGTCCAAAAGATATCACTGAGCCAGTCAAGGGAGTCCTGCAGCGTTGAGGTTGAGACTTGTCCTTGGCCCTTGGAAAACTGTAACTCTTTCCAAGGGCTAGAGCCCAGGGACCAATCTGCTCCCTGAAAGCCTCCTGGGGTCCTTGCTGTTGTTAGTGTCTTGGCAAATTGACCAAGGCTTAACCCCTATTGTGCAGTCTGGTGCCTTTGCCCTTTGCAGAACTATAAGTTACCACCTCTTATTGGGGGGGGGGGGATGCTCGGCTTCATTTTTATCTTGTTGTAATATGTTGTCCGGGCTTGGCCCCATGTAAGCCGCTCTGAGTCACCGTTGGGGAGATGGCGGCAGGGTGTAAATAAAGATTATTATTATTATTATTATTATTATTATTATTATTATTATTATTCTCGAGTCACATGTCCCCCATTCTGCATTTCCTTTTTTCTACCTAAGTGTGATTCCAGGTGTCCAGCTCTTTAAGCCACTCCTCATAGGGCTTGTTGTCCAGATCCTTGATTATTTTAGTTGCCCTCCAAGAGTTGGAAGCGACTGAACCAATCAACAACAACAAATATTGAGGCCACACAACAATGGTGTGCATCCCAAACAATGGGGCCGAAGAAGGTCTGTATCACCATGGGGGGAAATTATTCCTTCCAACGTTTGTTGCTTCTGCTCAGGATATCAGGCTGTCATTGGGTGTCCCTTGCATCACGCACGCCCCTTCCAACAAAACCTAGTAAGAAGAAAATATGAAAAATCAGGCTAATAAAGGGGAAGAGAGAAGGCGTGTATGCGCCAGCGAGAATATATATGTAAATAAACATAAGAGGAACAGATGAGACAGCAGGGGAAGAGAAAGGCACGCCAACCCAGGCCGTTAAATCAAATCACAGTGAAAATAATGGCTAAACTCTCTCTCTTACTTGTAGCACTCAATTTATGTAGTCAATATGGCAGTGAATGAATGAGCAAAGGTACTCAGAGCACAAATCTAAATTCAATATACATATCTTAGCAAGGAAACAAAGGAAGGGAGGGGAGGGGAAAGGCCCGTTCCCCCAACGCATGTAGGCTGACAAGGCATATAAAACGGGGGCCCGTGTCGTTGGCGCCAAAGTCGGGGAGGAAGGGCAAAAGGAGGAGGAAATAAACTAGCATCATTTAGGGTGACGGGTCCCCTGTTTCCAACTATCTAAATATAGCTAGGCAGTGGCCACAAATCCAGGCCTGACAAGGATCTTAGGGGAAGTGTTGGGAAAGAAAGGATAGGAAATAATCCTTGCCGTTTTCTCAGACCTCTCTACAAAGACATCCAGATGGATGTCCTCCTGGGCACTGAACAAAATCCACAACAGAGGCTGGCCCCCAAATGATATGGGTTCAGAAATGGACGCTTTATGGGAAAAGTGGTGCAATGAGTTGAGCCTTTCTGCTGACCAACAAGTCAGAGTTTTGAATCCGGGGAGAGTGCAGATGAGCTCCCTCTGTCAGCTCAAGCTCCCCAAGTGGGGACATGGGGGAGGTCTCCCACAAGGATGGTAAAACATCAAAACATCGGGGCATCTCCTGGGCGGCATCCTTGTAGAGTCACCTTGTAGGTGACTTGCAGTTTCTCAAGGCGCTCCTAACACAGAAAAAAATTCCCACAATTGCCATTGGAAGGAGCGACTTGAGAGACTGCAGGTCACTTCTCATGTGGGAGAGTTGGCCATCTGTTTGGGTATCAGCTAGCATGTCAACGACTTAAATCTAGAAATAGTTTTCTTAGATCTACAGAGACACTCGCTGGAACACCTCAGCAAGCAAGAGTCCAAAAGTGGCAGGCCCAAACCCAGCACCTCAATCCATGGGTGATACCAGATGATGATCTGGGCACACAGAAGACTGGGCGACTTGGAAGGTGCTGAACAGACTGTGCTCTGGCACCACGAGATGCAGAGCCAATCTTAAGAAATGGGGCCACAAAGTGGAATCCATGAAATGCGAGTGCGGAGAGGAGCAAACCACTGACCACCTGCTGCAATGCAACCTGAGCCCTGCCACATGCACAATGGAGGACCTTCTTGCAGCAACACCAGAAGCACTCCGAGTGGCCAGATACTGGTCAAAGGACATTTAATCAACTACCAAACTCACACATTTTGTATTTTCTCTGTGTGTTTGTTTTGTTCTGTTAGAAATGTAATACAATAGTATGGTTGCTGATAACACGCTAAATAAATAAATCCAAGAACATCAAGGCAGAAAATCCCACAATATCTGCTTTGTCCTGGGTTATCTGAGTCCACACGCAGATAATGTGGGATTTTCTGCCTTGATATCCTGGGATAAAGAGTTGTGTGGAAGTGCCCTTAAAAATGACTTGAAAGCAATTCTGAATTAATTTGGAGACAAACTCACAAAGCCCTACAACTAGACTTGGCCATCGAAAAAACAGCTTCTCCGCTCAGCCCTTCTATCCCGACACATGCAAACACACACACTCACATATATGCCACATACTTCGATTCTGATGTACAGTTTGAAACAAATCAATAGCGGTATAATAATACTCAGCACGCTGTGTAATTTTTATATCATTAGTTTTCATTTTCCGCTCCCTATGCATCAAAAAACTTACAACGGCCTCGTAAAGTTTATTTAGTATTCCATGAATTCCTAATCAGTTTCATTTCATAATGATTCAGAGCGGCCGTTGCCGGGGCTCCGGTGTCAAAAAATCGATAAAACCAACACCGTTTTTCCTGATGGCGGCTGCAAAAGGATCTATTGTGGGGGAATTATGATTTATGTCTCGGTCTGCCACAAGGCAGCAGCAAACAACAGCCGGGGCCTCCAAAAAGGCAAGATGGTCTCCGATAATGAATTATACGCCTGGCCTGATGGTCTTGGGCAGATCCACATATCCATACACACACACTTCTTTCTTTTCACCCACTTTTCCATGTCACCATCCATATTATGTGAATCTTCAACGAAAGTAAAACAACTTTGCTTGGCATCTTTACTACTGTTGTCCTGTACGTTTGGGGGACTGCTATATCTAAGCCAGTAACTACGTCCCGCGGTCCGATTGCTGCCCTCCAAGATCATTGACCCGGCCCACGCCCTAAATATTAGACTTAGGGTCCATCCAGACATTACCTTTATCCCAGAAGCACCTGCAGTAAATAAGAAGGTGTCCAAACACCGTTCCCTGTAAACATGGAAGTAATTGCTACAAATGCAAAATACTCCACCTTGGCAGGAAAAACGAAATGCAAAGATACAGAATGGGGGACAATGCCTGGCTCGAGAGCAGTACGTGTGAAAAAGATCTTGGAGTCCTCGTGGACAACAAGTTAAACATGAGCCAACAATGCGATGTGGCGGCAAAAAAAGCCAATGGGATTTTGGCCTGCATTAATAGGAACATAGTGTCTAGGTCCAGGGAAGTAATGCTACCCCTCTATTCCGCTTTGGTTAGACCACATCTGGAATATTGTGTCCAATTCTGGGCACCGCAATTCAAGAGAGGTATTGACAAGCTGGAATGTGTCCAGAGGAGGGCGACTAAAATGATCAAGGGTCTGGAGAACAAGCCCTATGAGGAGCGGCTTAAGGAGCGGGGCATGTTTAGCCTGAAGAAGAGAAGGCTGAGAGGAGATATGATAGCCATGTATAAATATGTGAGAGGAAGCCACAGGGAGGAGGGAGCAAGCTTGTTTTCTGCTTCCTCGGAGACTAGGACGCGGAACAATGGCTTCAAACTACAAGAGAGTAGATTCCATCTGAACATGAGGACGAACTTCCTGACTGTGAGAGCCGTTCAGCAGTGGAACTCTCTGCCCCAGAGTGTGGTGGAGGCTCCTTCTTTGGAAGCTTTTAAACAGGGGCTGGATGGCCATCTGTCAGGGGTGATTTGAATGCAATATTCCTGCTTCTTGGCAGAATGGGGTTGGACTGGATGGCCCATGAGGTCTCTTCCAACTCTTTGATTCTATGATTCTATGATTCTATGAAATGGCAAAAAATGTGAGATTTTCAGGTGCAGGACTATCCCCGTTCTGAGCCAAAAATCCACATCTTCAAATGTCTGTATGTCCCTGGAAATCATGGGAATTTTTTTCTGAGTTTGTTCCTGGGTTTTATATTATTGTTCCTGATTTGTTGGTTTCTAAAAAGAAGGTTTTATTTCTTATTTATTTCTCGTGTCAGGGCAGCCAGTCAATTATATTACATTTCTAACAGAACAAAGCAAACAAACAGAGAAAATACAAAATGTGTGAGTTTGGTAGTTGATTAAATGTCTTTTGACCAGTATCTGGCCACTTGGAGTGCTTCTGGTGTTGCTGCAAGAAGGTCCTCCCTTGTGCATGTGGCTGGGCTCAGGTTGCATTGCAGCAGGTGGTCAGTGGTTTGCTCCTCTCCACACTCGCATGTCAAGGATTCAGGTGGCTATGTATCTATGTGGGTGATTTCCTTCTGGCCCCCACTTCCAGAGAGTCCTGTGACCCCCACCGATGACAGATCTGGACCAAATATGGCTCTGGAGGGATATGGCAGAGAAGAACTGATCCTGGATTTGGGGAAGTATAGTACACCCACATCCAGAGAGAACTGTGTTCCCAACCAACAATGGATCTGGACCACAATGGCATGCATACCTATCATGGTCAACTTTTAATACTGGTGGGGTTTGGGGGGAATTGACCTTGAATGTTGGGAGTAGTAGTTCACCGCAATCCAACTGATTCGAGTCGAATCATCGAGTCATCAGCAACCAGTCAATTATATTACATTTCTAACAGAACAAAGCAAACAAACAGACAAAATACAAAAATACAAAATACAGAATACAAAATTTGTGAGTTTGGTAGTTGATTAGATGTCCTTTGACCAGTATCTGGCCACTTGGAGTGCCTCTGGTGTTGCTGCAAGAAGGTCCTTCATTGTGCATGTGGCAGGGCTCAGGGTGCATTGCAGCAGGTGGTCAGTGGTTTGCTCCTCTCCACATTCGCACGTCGAGGATTCCACTTTGTAGCCCCATTTCTGAAGGTTGGCTCTGCATCTTGTGGTGCCAGAGCACAGTCTGTTCAGTGCCTTCCAAGTCGCCCAGTCCTCTGTGTGCCCAGGGAGGGGGGGGTTCTCATTTGGTTTCAGCCATTGGTTGAGGTTCTGGGTTTGAGCCTGCCACTTTTGGACTCTCGCTTGATGAGGTGTTCCAGCGAGTGTCTCTGTAGATCTTAGAAAACTATGTCTGGATTTCAGTCGTTGACGTGCTGGCTGATACCCAAACAGGGGATGAGCTGGAGATGTCTCTGCCTGGGTCCTTTCACTATTAGCTGCCATTTCCCGGTGGATGTCAGATGGTGCGATACCGGCTAAGCAGTGTAATTTCTCCAGTGGTGTAGGGCGCAGACACCCTGTGATAATGCGACATGTCTCATTAAGAGCCACATCCACTGTTTTAGTGTAGTGAGATGTGTTCCACACTGGGCATGCATACTCAGCAGCAGAGTAGCACAGCGCAAGGGCAGATGTCTTCACTGTATCCGGTTGTGATCCCCAGGTTGTGCCAGTCAGCTTTCGTATGATATTATTTCTAGCACCCACTTTTTGCTTGATGTTCAGGCAATGCTTCTTGTAGGTAAGAGCACGGTCCAGAGTGACTCCCAGGTATTTGGGTGCACTGCAATGCTCCAGTGGGATTCCTTCCCAGGTGATCTTCAGAGCTCAGGATGCTTCTCTGTTCTTGAGATGAAAGGCACATGTCTGTGTTTTAGATGGGTTGGGGATCAGTTGGTTTTCCCTGTAATAGGCAGTAAGAGCACGTAGAGCTTCGGAAAGCTTCTGTTCTACCATCTCAAAGCTCCCTGCTTGAGCGGTGATGGCACAATCATCAGCATAGATGAAGCTCTCTGTCCCTTCTGGCAGTGGCAGTTGGGTAGTTGAGTAGACAGTGAAAACTTTGTTTTTGTGGTAGAAACTTCATGAAACGTGATCAGGGCACATTTCCTCTAGCCAGGACAAAGTTGTGGGCCCCCAGTCAACGTTGTACAACGTTTTCACAGTAAAAGCAATCAAGAACAGACATGTATAATCCAGGAACAACACCCTGTCTGCAAAGATGGCCCTGTAGCTTATATAACCCAGGAACAGAACTTATACAATGATTCACATCTTCGCATGTTCGCATTTTTTTAAAAACCCACCCAAATTTCTGGCGGATGTTGAGTGACTGCCATCTTGGGGGGTGCATAATCCCACAACAAAGCAGCAAGTATGGACAACAGAAGCAGGTCCAGATACAACAGGTCTGTATCTGGACATCTTCTCAGGTTCTGTTTTTGGTTTTTTGTCCCTGTCTAAAGCGTGCAATTTAGTGCTGTCTGGAATCACCCTTAAGCTCACCTTGAGTCTGAAACGACTTGAAGGCATATGACAACAATCCTAGTTAACTTGACTCTCATCAGCCCAAAGCAGCAACAACAATCCTACTTGACTCTCTCATCAGCTCAAAGCAGGCCCACACTTCCTATCGAAATACTGGTAACTTTGGTCAGACCTCACCTGGAATAACCCTGTATCCACTTCTGGGCACCAAAATTCAAGAAGTTCAACATGTCCAGAGAAAGGTGACCTAAAATAATTAAAGACTTGAAAACTGAGCCCTGTGAGGAGCGGCTGAGGGAACTGGGTATGTTTAGCTTGGAAAAGACAAGGCTGAGAAGAGACGTAAGAGCCATGCTTAAATATTTGAAAATTTTCCATTGTGATGCTTGATTTTTTATGGCTTTATCATTGCTTTCCAAACTTTTAGTCCTTTGTGTGTTTTGGACTTCAATTTCCAGAAGTCCTGGTTGACGTTCCGGCTGTTGATCTCCACTTTGAACAATTTGTATTTAATATGAGTAAAAGTTTAGGCAGACCCTGGTGGAAGAACAGTGGATAAAGCTATAGTAAAGGTTAGGGGTAAAAAAATTTCCTGACGTTAAGTCCAGTCATGTCTGACTATGGGTTAGTGCTCATTTCCATTTCTAAGCTGAAGAGCCAACGTTGTCCATAGACACCCCTAAGGTCATGTGGCCGGCATGACTGCATGGAGTGCTGTTACCTTCCCACCGAAGCGGTACCTATTGATCTACACAAATTTGTTACAGTAAGTTATAGCAGAATCAAGTATGTTTTAAAGAAAAACCTTATGATGTTAATTATTATGTGCAGCTGGTAATGTAGGTCAGCCAGGATGTTTGGGCCACACTCAGTGGGGTATAACTGTATGGATTTTAGAATACAGTTTAGAGAAGCAATACGCTACTCTGAGGAAGAGAAGCAATATGCTGTAATGCTGCTATGCTCTGGTGGAATAGCTATTTACTCAAGCTTTATGTTTCTCTCTCTCATTTGAATGAAGATGAAGAAGCCTTATTCTGTGTTACTTACAAGGACTGTGTAAGTTTGTTGCACTGTTTGATTTTGTATGCAACACACTGCAAGTTTATGCCTCTGCTGATAAGAGTAAAGTTTTTCCGTTCCCTTTTTCCTCTTGCCTGTGTATCTTTTGCATGGGACTTGGCTAAAATCCGCTTCTGCGCAACAACACCTGCATGTTTTTGAACTGCTAGGTTGGCAGAAGCTAGGGCTAACAGCGGGAGCTCAACCCACTCCCCAGATTCGAACCTGCAACCTTTCAGTCAGCAAGTTCAGCATCCACTGTGCCACCAAGGACTCCTAAATCTTCTTAAACCCTGGTGAGAATGATATAGAGGTAAAATTTAGGGGTCTTTGCCAGGAGGCAGAGACCAATTAGACTCATCAAAGAGTTCTTTTTCCCTGGCGAGACAAAGAAGCATCCCATATTTTTCCCTGATTTCCCAATGAAAAGTCTCACCAGTTGAAGAAAAGCCATCGAAGTTTAATGCGATTCAGCTGAAACCGGATGCAAAGCTGCAATCATTCGCCAAAGCTAAGCATAAAGAAATACATTTGATACAGCCATTTGTACAGAGTGGCTGTATACATTTATACAGAGTTTTCAAAGTTGCAGAGTTCAAACTTCCCACCCCAGCCTCCCTGCTGCCCTCCACTGCGATTGGACAATGGGAGAACAACTGGGAGGTGGCCCTCACACCCCCAGCGCCTCCGGACCAATCAGGAAGCTCCAGTGGTCCAATGGGGAGACTTCTGCCATCTAGCAGCATTAGCAAATCAGAAAAGAGGGAGGCGGGATGAAAGGACACAAAGGAATCTATGAATGAATGTGGAAAAAAAATAATGCCATGTGGCTGGCGAGACAAAGGGGAAATCTCAAGCCAGCCTGAACTATTGTGCTTTGAGTGGAATGAATAATCAGAGCGAAGGCAAAAGGTTTTTCGAGGACCTTTTGTCCTTCAGGAGGAAATATGATTAAGATTTTTGCCAAAGGGGCAAGCTGAGGGCTGGGCAATTCCTCCGAGGGCCACCAGCTGCCCAGGCTATTGTTCATGCAAAAGGAAGTTGTGGATAAAAAAATTCCTGGAATGTTTGGGGCTTTGTAGTCCCTTTGGTGGAGATTCTTCATGTATATAGGGGAAACAAAGGTCAGAACAAAAGGGGAAAGGCTTCTGCCACACAAAGAAATCAGAAAACACATTTCATACATCTAAAGTTCATAAAAGGCAAGATTTCATAAGATTTGTCCATGTGGGGGGAAAGAGTGTCCATAGGGGATGGCTAAAACGCAAGGGTGCTGCACAAAGGTCCTGGCAGGAGTTCTTGAGTGGCCCAAATGGACCTGGTGTCTCTGGAAACAAGCTTTGCTCCCCGTCCTTGGAGAACTACAGCTCCCGAGAGAGGCAGAGACCCCAAGGTCTAGCTATTCCCGGAGTTTCATGGGGTCCTCATTGTTGTTAAGGCCTTGGCAAATTGACCAAGACTTAACCCCTATTGTGCAGTCTGGTACCTTTGTCCTTTGCAGAACTATAAGTCACCATCCCTTGTTGGGGGGGGGGGGGCATGCTCGACTTCAAGAACCAACCACTGAGCTGCAGACCTTTGGAAAAGGACCTCTCTGACAGCCCTAAGCCTACTGGGAAAATCTTATTCCAAGGCCTAAGAGCGTTCCTCAGACTGCCAGGAGTTAAAAATCCTTCCCGGATGGTGCAATAAAGATAAATCCCCCATAAACCCTGCTACCGGTGGCAGAATATGAACGGGTTGTTCGTGGTAGAAAGGAGGGAGGGCTTGGAAGCGGGCAGACTTTGCATCTTAAAGTGCAGACAGTTGTAAAGCCTGAAAAGAGTGGAGGGGATGGAGAGAGAGAGAGAAAGAGAGAGAGAGAGAATTTCCCGAGCTCACATTATCTAAGTGAGCGTCCATATTTTACCGTGACACCGGCTTTGAGACTCATTTCCTTGGGTTAAGTAGCACAGGGTGAAGTATCTCCCGCACTCCTTCTGCCTATTCATCTGCGGCGGTATTGTCGGCATTTAACCTGGAGCGCTTGCTGATGTATGACCAAATCAGAGGAAAGAGGCCGCCTTGGTTAACCCTCTCCCTCTATAGCGCCACTTAATGAATGTCAGAAGGAACCACTATAGAAATGATGGAACATCCATTCGGGCAACAGCGGTGGGCGCCCCGTGGATCCAATGATATGGAGAAATATGCGGAAGAGATTCGGAGATGGGGAGACGTTTGCCACATCAACCCGCCGTCGTGATGTCCTCCTTTTTCCCAATCTTCAAAATGTGACGCATCTTCTGCCTTCTTATACTAATCGCCCTATCCCTTCTTCGGCCCTTTCCTCAAATTCATTCTAAGCATATCACATCTTACATTCGTGGCATCCACAGTTGCGGAATTGCAACTTCATTTCAGGACTGTTGGCTTCTATTTATGTTTGCTACGGCAAAGGGAAGGGCTTCCTTTTCTTTGGAAACTTGCTAAAACAGAACCGGTTATCTCATTTGGCCTTCTGAAGATCTCCTTCAGCTGATGGGAGGGCTGATGGAGTTCGGCTGGGACCAATTTCCCACTACTTTGGTCCTCCAAGTGCTATGGACTTCAATACCCAGCTCAGCCAACAGTCAGGAAATCTGGGACCAGAAGTCCAAAATAACTGGAGGATCCAAGTTGGGAAACCACTGCCCTAGACCCTGGTTACTTTGCCTGCCCCTTTTTCTTTGGAGGCTTCAATGAGATAAAATAAGCTCACTGTATTCACTGGGTTTAGAGGAAAACACTGAATCTACGATGGTTGAATGAAAAGTAATGCCTCCACCTTCATTACTTGGGTTTGGATGGAAATATTTTAATAAACCAAATGCAGACATAATCCTTAGAATGTGCTCTTTAACTACTACTATTCACTTTTCCACATAATCACCAGACAATTGGATACATTTCTGCCAACCATGAACAAGTTTTCTGAAGCCGTCACGGAAGAAGTCAACACTCTGTTTCTGCAACCAGCATCTCACAGTTCTCTCAGTGTCTTCATCGGAAGCATAATGATGTCCCTGCAGATCTTCTTTCATTGTCAGGAACAGATGGAAGTCAGACGGTGCAGGCCCGTAGCCAGGATTTTGATTCGGGGGGGGGGGGGGGGGGGCTGAGTCTGAGTGAAAGAGGGTCTACCCTAGCAAACCTTTTGTATCATTACCCCAATACCCCCATGCATATGAGATATATTGAGCATGGTGATCAGATCATGATATGAATAAACATAACAGTTTAAATAATGTACCAGTAAGGCCTTTTCGCAGACCACCAGGAGAATTTCGGGGGGGGGGGGGCTGAAGCCCCCAAAGCCCCCCCCCCCCCCCCCCCGGCTACATGCCTGAGACGGTGCTAAATCTAGATTGTATGGAGGATGTCGTACGGTGGTGAGATCCAGTCTCTGAAGTTTCAAGTCTGTGCGCTTTCATTTCAGGCGTCAGCATCCTGGGTACCCATCATGCACAGATCTTCTGATAGCCAAGCAAAGCAATAATGTGACCCACACAATCTTGTGAAATGCCGATTATGCTTGAAATTCTCTCTGAGTGATATGACGATCTTCCTGAATCAATCTGTCAATCTTTTGCTCGTGAAACTCGGTGGTTGCTGTCACAGGATGTCCAATTCTTTGTTTGTCACACAAGTCAGATGTTCCCACCTCAACATCTGTAAACTTACTTACTCTGAATCTGTCACAGAAGAAGTCAACACTCTGTTTCTTCAATCAGCATCTCACAGTTCTCTCAACATCTTAATCGGAAGCATTATGATATCCACACAGATATTCTTTCATTATCAGGAACAGATGGAAATCAGATGGTGCTAAATCTAGACTGTATGGAGGATGTCATACGGTGGTGAGATCCAGTCTCTGAAGTTTCAACTCTGTGTGCTTTCATTTCAGGGGTCAGCATCCTGGGTACCCATCGTGCACAGATCTTCTGATAGCCAAGCAAAGCAATAATGTGACCCACACGATCTTGTGAAATGCCAATTATGCTTGAAATTCTCTCAGAGTGATACGACGATCATCCTGAATCAATCTGTCAACCTTTTGCTCGTGAAACTCGGTGGTTGCTGTCACAGGATGTCCAATTCTTTGTTTGTCACACAAGTCAGATGTTCCCACCTCAACATCTGTAAACTTACTTACTCTGAATCTGTCACAGAAGAAGTCAACACTCTGTTTCTTCAACCAGCATCTCACAGTTCTCTCAACATCTTAATCGGAAGCATTATGATATCCCCACAGATCTTCTTTCATTATCAGGAACAGATGGAAATCAGATGGTGCTAAATCTAGACTGTATGGAGGATGTCATATGGTGGTGAGATCCAGTCTCTGAAGTTTCAAGTCTGTGTGCTTTCATTTCAGGGGTTAGCATCCTGGGTACCCATCATGCACAGATCTTCTGATAGCCAAGCAAAGCAATAATGTGACCCACATGATCTTGTGAAATGCCGATTATGCTTGAAATTCTCTCTGAGTGATACGATTGTCCTGAATCAATCTGTCAGTCTTTTGCTTGTGAAACTCGGTGGTTGCTGTCACAGGACGTCCAACTCTTTGTTTGTCACGCAAGTCAGATGTTCCCACCTCAACATCTGTAAACTTACTTACTCTGAAGCTGTCATGGTAGAAGTCGACACTCTGTTTCTGCAACAATTGGATACATTTCTGCCAATGATGAACAAGTTTTCTGAAGCCGTCACAGAAGAAGTTGACACTCTGTTTCTGCAACCATCGTCTCACAGCTTTCTCATCCTGGGTACCCATTGTGCAAATATCTTCCAATTGCCAAGCAAAGCAATAATGTGACTCACACGTTCTTATGAAATGCCGATTATGCTTGAAATTTCTCTCTGAGTGATACGATGATCGTCCTGAATCAATCTGACAACCTTTTGCTTGTGAAACTCGGTGGTTGCTGTCACAGGACATCCCCCACAAAACATATTGGAAAAAACTTGCATTTTTTTATGAAAACCAGGCTGCTCATATACCTGATGCCCTTTGGGGATCCTTACCAGTGAATCTTCTCAATGCACTAACAAAAATGAACATTGTGACTCTGCCACATAGCTATGGATCTGTAAAGTTACCAGACTTAGGCTGTGAGATATGATCTTAGCCATCCAAACATCCTCATTGCCGATCAGGTTGACTCTAAAATGAGATGGGGGAAAAAGGACTCGATATCAAAGACCGGAAGCCAATCTTTGAGAAGCGACTGCAAGCAAACGTGATGCAAATGAGAACAAAGTAACTGTGTAAACAATTTATATTTTGCTTGCTCCCAACGCGACCTCCTCCCTCAGGCAACTGACGTGAGGAACTGTTGAAATAAATTACTGAATTGTCACATTTGTCTACCTTCTCCTTTAATAAGCATCATGCAGGGAAGAGGGGGGAGGAGAGAGAGAAGCAGAGAAAATCTGAGTAAATGATTATTGCATGTGTTGGTTGTTGTTTTTTTTAAATATCACGGAAATAATTGCTAATCAAAGCATCACGTCGCGGGGACTGGCGGGAAGCATCTGGACATCCTCGCTGGAGAATGTTCGTGCGAGTTGAAGGAGGCAGGACACCTCATTTCCACCTCCATCTGACAAAAAAGGAAGGAGGGAAAAGATTACCAAGCAGTCAAAAAGGAAAAAAAATCAAAGTCACACTGTCCTGGGGAGCGCTGGAACAGTGACATGTCCCAGCATGCCCAGAGAGCGCTCATGCAAGCAAGTGAAAATTTGGTCTCTGCTAGGTGAGGAAAGTCAATGCTTAGCTTCCTTTCATGTCTCTCCTCTTCTTCCTCCTCCTCTGAAGTTATTTTTGCAAATGATCTACTTTTCTTCTCTCTTCTTTGGTCTCGTCATCTTGCTGTCTCGTTCTCATCGCACAAAACCCATGCTTTTCTCATCCTTTGTCCTTCTTGTTGTTGTTTATACGTTCATAGAATCATAGAATCAAATAGTTGGAAGAGACCTCATGGGCCATCCAGTCCAACCCCCTGCCAAGAAGCAGGAATATTGCATTCAAATCACCCCTGACAGATGGCCATCCAGCCTCTGCTTAAAAGCTTCCAAAGAAGGAGCCTCCACCACACTCCGGGGCAGAGAGTTCCACTGCTGAACGGCTCTCACAGTCAGGAAGTTCTTCCTCATGTTCAGATGGAATCTCCTCTCTTGTAGTTTGAAGCCATTGTTCCGCGTCCTAGTCTCCAAGGAAGCAGAAAACAAGCTTGCTCCCTCCTCCCTGTGGCTTCCTCTCACATATTTATACATGGCTATCATATCCCCTCTCAGCCTTCTCTTCTTCAGGCTAAACATGAAGTACTTCCTCATTCTTTGCATGCTTGCTGGAGATTTTTATGGAGTCATAAATTAGTTAAATTAGCCTCCCCGCATACGCGGTACCTAAATTTCCTACTTGACAGATGCAACTGTCTTTCGGGCTGCAAAGGTCGACAGCAAGCTACACAGTTTGGTTGGAAGCTCACTCTGACCCAGGCTGGCTTCGAACTCATGACCTTTCGGTCAGTAGTGATCTTAATGCAGCTGATTCCCAGGCAGCTGAGCCACAGTCCTGGTGCATTCAGATATCCAAGTCAACATCAGATATCACTTGTACTGATGAAGTGATCAACAGGCATGTGCAGAAACGAGGACAGAGAAACCAAATGAAGTGTATCTTCAAATTGCGCCTAACCCTAACCCTTCAAAGCCATCCTTGACCTTTTGGAAAGTGATCAAGCTGTATCCGTTTTGAAAAGGGAAGAAGGAAAGGATTTCATTTGGAAAGGGAAATGGGCTGACATGTACACACTCACATATCGACACATCCATGCCTGGATTAAACTGTCACTCAGATTCGCAATCTATCTGGGCAACCCATCCCTTGTCCCTCCAGGCAGGTAGTTATCCCGACGGGAACGTTGCATTCTTGTCAGAATCCTCGCGCACAATTGGCGCGGCTCGATGGGTGCTCCGTGATGAGGGTCTGCCAATACAGATGTCCCCAGCAGGGCATCCAAAGAAACCCATCCGTCCGATAACTGTGCTCTCCCTGACTATGAAAAGGGCAAAGGAGGAAAAACTAAGCTGTGCTGAGACTATGCCGGTTTCGATAGTTTTGTTTCTTTTTTAGTTCGCTGAGACGAACAGCATTTTTATTTATTTATTTATTTATTTACACCATTTCGACCCCGCCCTTCTCACCCCCGAGGGGGGACTCAGGGCAGCTAACACAGGCAACAATTCGATGCCACAATATCAATAATAACAATGTAAAATCATAATACATAGCTGATTAAAAACAGTAATATGAATTATAATTACATAATCACATAGTCACATACCCACTTCTGATTGTCGTAACAGTCCTGTGGTCCAGATTCAGTGTCTAAAGTGCTGCTGTGGCCACTAGCCAAAGGCCTGGCTCCAAAACCACGATTTTAGTTTTTTCCTAAAAGAAAGGAGGGAGGATGGCGATCTGATCTTGACGTTGAGCATGCCCCTCCATAAAAAGGGATGGTGACTTATAGTTCTGCAAAGGACAAAGGTACCTGACTGCACAATAGGGGTTAAGTCTTGGTCAATTTGCCAAGGCCTTAACAACAATGAGGACCCCATGAAACTTCGGGAATAGCTAGACCTTGGGGTCTCTGCCTCTCTCGGGAGCTGTAGTTCTCCAAGGACGGGGAGCAAAGCTTGTTTCCAGAGACACCAGGTCCATTTGGGCCACTCAAGAACTCCTGCCAGGACCTTTGTGCAACACCCTTGCGTTTTAGCCATCCCCTATGGACACTCTTTCCCCCCACATGGACAAACCTTATGAAATCTTGCCTTTTATGAACTTTAGATGTATGAAATGTGTTTTCTGATTTCTTTGTGTGGCAGAAGCCTTTCCCCTTTTCTTCTGACCTTTGTTTCCCCTATATACATGAAGAAACTCCACCAAGAGGACTACAAAGCCCCAAACATTCCAGGAATTCTTTTATCCACAACTTCCTTTTGCATGAACAATAGCCTGGGCAGCTGGTGGCCTTCGGAGGAATTGCCCAGCCCTCAGCTTGCCCCTTTGGCAAAAATCTTAATCATATTTCCTCCTGAAGGACAAAAGGTCCTCGAAAAACCTTTTGCCTTCGCTCTGATTAACTCAGCTATCTCCACCAAGAAACAATCACCCCAGTCTACACATGTTGATAGATCAGGCTGGCTTGAGATTTCCCCTTTGTCTCGCTGGCCACATGGCATTTCCTTTGTTCACTCCTTTCCCAGATTCCTTTGTGCTCCCTCATCCCGCCTCCATTTCTCCTGATTGGCTGTCGCCACCAGGTGGCAGAGGTCTCCCCATTGGTTCCTACGGACCACTGGAGCTTCCTGACTGGTCCAGAGGCACCGGGGGCGGGAGGGCCGCCTCCCAACTGTTTGCCCATTGCCCAATCATGGCAGGGAACAACAGGGAAGCCGGGGCAGGGAGTTTGAACTCTGCAACTTTGAATTTGCTATAAATATGCCTCTGATCAATGTACTGGTATGCTTGTGGGTGAGCTATCCCCGCATTTGCATCCGACTCAGCTGAATCGTTCATTAAACCTCGATGCCTCTTCTTCGCCTTGGCAACAGTCTCATTTCAATTATTAATATTAATAAAATTGCTGGAATCAGGCTTCTCTGACGGCTCGCCAAGGTCATAGACCCTCTTTGGCGCGGTCCTAGGGGTCTCTCTTACTGGGGAGACCCTCCTAAAGTCCGTATTGACTTCATTCTCGCTGGGGAGAGAATTCCACAAGCGGGGCGCCACCACTGAAAAGGCCCTGTCCCTTGTCCCCACCAGACGCGTTTGTGGAGCTGGTGGGAGTGAGAGCAGGGCCTCCCCAGTAGATATTAAATTACGAGGTGGAACGTAGAGGGAGATACATTCTGACAAGTAAGCTGGGCCAGAGCAGTATAAGGTTTTATAGGCCAAGACCAGCACTTCGAATTGTGCTCAGAGGTGGACCAGCAGCCAGTGGAGCTGACATAATTGGAGAGTGGTGTGCTCCCTGTATGGCGCTCCAGTGAGTAATCTGGCTGCTGTTTGTTGGACTAGTTGAAGTCTCTGAACAGTCTTCAAAGGCAACCCCACATAGAGAGCGTTGCAGTAATGTATTTGGGATGTAACCAGAGCATGGACCACTGTGGCCAAGTCAGACTTCCCAAGGTACGGGTGCAGCTGACGTACAAGTTTTAACTGTGCAAAAGCTCCCCTGGCCACCCCTGTTTTGAAAAAGATTTCTGCCATTTATGAAAGGAAAGAAAAGCAAAGAAGAACTACTGGCTTTGAGCAACGGGGAGTGATACCCACAGTTTTGCAAATGGCACTTTGGAAGTTTTTGAGGAAGGCAAACATTAATTGATATTTCAGCTTGACACTAAAAAACAGATTTCATTTAGTATAAATAGCCATGGTTTCCCTGTCTTATCTAACGCCCTTGACTCTGTCAGCATGACCAGTGTTACTCAACCTAGGAGGATCCCGAAGGGGTGTCAAAGGGATCGCCAAAGACCACCAGAAAACACAGTATTTTCTGTATTGTCGAAGGCTTTCATGGACAGAATCACTGGGTTGTAGGTTTTTTCGGGCTATATGGCCATGGTCTAGAGGCACTCTCTCCTGACATTTCGCCTGCATCTATGGCAAACATCCTCAGAGGTAGTGAGGTCTGTTGGAACTAGGAAAATGGGTTTATATATCTGTGGAAAGACCAGGGTGGAACAAAGGACTCTTGTCTGCTGGAGCTAGGTGTGAATGTTTCAACTGACCACCTTGATTAGCATATAATGGCCTGGCAGTGCCTAGAGCAAACTTTTGTTGAGAGGTAATTAGATGTCCTTGTTTGTTTCCTTTCTGTTGTTGTACTATTGTAATTTTAGAGTTTTTTAATACTGGTAGCCAGATTTTGTTCATTTTCATGGTTTCCTCCTTTCTGTTGAAATTGTCCACATGCGTCCAAATTTGGTGTCTATTCCCCGAGTGGTATTTGATTTCTGTTAATCCCACAAACGAGCATTACATTTTTATTTATATAGATTTATTTAGATAGATAGATAGATAGATAGATAGATTAAAATAAATGGAAATAATGTTATGGTTGGGGGTCACCACAACAGGAGGAACTGTATTAAGGGGTCATGGCCAGGGACGGCTCATCCATTACGCGAAGTAAGCGGTCGCAGAACACTTTTTTTTGCCAGGGGCGCAGAGGCGCCTCTGTAAATGCCCCTCGACCGCCACTTGAGGAGCGCCCCCTCAGCTCACAACAGCCCTAGCAGTTCGGGGGGAGCCTCGGCTTTCTTGCCTCGCTGCCGGGCGATCCTCTTCCCAAAGGGGCCGGGCCCTTGAGCCTCGCCTAGCCTCTCTCATTCCTGCTCCACCCGGCCACCGGGTGCGTGAGCAGAGCCGGCGCTCAATCGTTCTTCACGTTCGATCCCTTCCCCATGACCGGCTCCCTTTCCTGACCCCCCGGCGCTCCACCTGCCTCCTCTCCTCTCCCCAATCCATGGGTGGGCCAAGGGGCAGAGCCGCCACGCCTGGCCCGCTTCGGGTCCGGAGGCATGTCTGAAGACCCCAGCGTGTGCACCAAAAGTCACCTCTTCTCCTGCCTTTCTCTTCAGCCATTGGGACCAAGAGAGAGAGAGAGAGCCCCTCCGGCTGGAGGTATCTCCCACCTCCGCTCCCTCCTTTGTTTTTGCGCCTATCTTCAGGAAAGGTGGGCATCTCCACCTCTCTCTCTCTCTCTCTCTCTCTCGGTCCCAATGGCTGAGGAGAAAGTCAGGAGAAGAGGTGACTTTTGGTGCACACGCAGGGGTCTTCAGGCACGCCTCCGGACCCAAAGCAGGCCAGGCAAGGGAGCAAGTGCGGCAGGTGTAGTTACTGGGATGTATAGTTCACCTACAATCAAAGAGCATTCTGAACTCCACCAATGATGGAATTGAACCAAATAAGGCACACAGAACTCCCACGACAAACAGAAAATATATATCAATGATTGGTTGGGGGGGGGCGCCAAAATACTGTTTGCTTACCATTGAAAATTACCTAGGGCCGCCTCTGGTCATGGCATTAGGACAGTTGGGAAACACTGCTCTAACAAAACCCTCTGGAACGGATGGGTCACCAGAAGTGGACTGGAAGGCACACAATTACATACAATAGGAGAAAACAAAGAGGGGAAGATATTCTGTGGACCAGAACTAAATCTCAGGCCTCAACAAGGAGAGAAATGCAGATTTAGGAAGCCACAAAAGCTGGACAAAAGGGGGAGTGGGGAGATTATTTTCCGCCCCCATTCAGATGGAAATGAAGCCTGGCCCTCCCAATTCCCCACCACCCACCTGGAGCCGAGCCACACCGATCCTTTATAGATCTTCCAATCGATAGCACACCAGAGCCACAAAACAGAAGAGGCACCAAACCACCGAGTGTAGATTTTTAACTAAATGAGTTCTTTCAGGGGGTTTCCCTCCTCTCATCTTTTGGAAAAGGAGGAGAAGCAATCGATGCCAAGGAAAGAGATGGAAGCGTGTGGAGGCTTCCTTCCAAAGCGTGGATTGCCAAGGTCGTTGCATCTCGCCCTTCTGACCACCCTCCACACGTACCCCATTCTTAGGCTTTCAAAGAAAGAGAGAGAGAGAGATGAACCCCTCATGTTATATCTTAACAATCCGACAAATTGCTAACAACCGCTACGGGAAGAAAAGCTTAAATCGGCGCTCAGCTTGCCCACCACTGGAATGCCGTTTGGTGTAAGACGATAACTGTCTCCAAAGGTTAAAAAGGAACGTCGGGGTCCCACCGTGGTAAAGTCAGGGGGTCTCTCCGCTGAGAAGGATTTCATTACCCCATGGGGCCAAAGCTAAGCTTTTCCCTTGCCTGCCGAGGGCACCGCCTGAAGCACGAGGCCTACAATTTGGTAGATAATCTCCTCTCCTCCTGGGCCTGTTCCTAATCTCCCCTAACCTGCCACCCCACACCTTGTTCCCTCTGCCCGTCTAGCTGCCACTCTTTCTTTTCTTTTCCTTTCTTTTCTTCCTTAGAATCATAGAATCCTAGAGTTGGAAGAGACCTCATGGGCCATCCAGTCCAACCCCATTCTGCAAAGAAGCAGGAAAATTTCATTCAAAGCACCCCCGACAGATGGCCATCCAGCCTCTGTTTCAAAACCTCCAAAGAAGGAGCCTCTACCACACTCTGGGGCAAAGAGTTCCACTGCTGAACGGCTCTCACAGTCAGGAAGTTCTTCCTAATATTCAGATGGAATCTCCTTTCGTGTAGTTTGAAGCCATTGTTTCGTGTCATAGTCTCCAGGGCAGCAGAAAACAAGCTTGCTCCCTCCTCCCTGTGGCTTCCTCTCACATATTTATACATGGCTATCATATTTCCTCCCAGCCTTCCCTTCTGCAGGCTAAGCATGCCCAGCTCTTTAAGCCACTCCTCATAGGGTTTGTTCTCCAGACCCATGATCATTTTAGTCACCCTCCTCTGGAACACATTCCAGCTTGTCAATATCTCCCTTCACTTGTGGTGCCCAGAATTGGACACAGTGTGATTCCAGCTGTGGTCTAACCAAGGCAGAATAGAGCAGGGGGGGCATGACTTTCCTGAATCTAGACACCAAACTATTGATGCAGGCCAAAATCCCATTGGCTTTTTTTGCCGCCACATCACATTGTTGGCTCATGTTTAACTTGTCCACGAGAACTCCAAGATCTTTTTCACACGTCCTGCTCTCGAGCCACGTGTCCCCCATTCTGCATCTTTGCCTTTCATTTTTTCTGCCTAAGTGGAGTCTCTTGTATTTGTCAGTGTTGAACTTCATTTTCTTAGTTTTGGCCCATCATCTCTCTAATTTGTTGAGATCATTTTGAATTCTGCTCCTGTCTTCTAGAGTATTTGCTCTCCCTCCCAATTTGGTGTCATCTGCAAACTTGATGGTCATGCCTTCTTTTTCATAAACCCCAATCTTGCTGCATATGACATACCTTCCACAGGTGCTGATGGCTTCACTTCTTTGCCATACTCTCACTGTTAAAACTGGAACCAACAGATAAACAAACATGGTTGCAGTTTAGATACAATGGTCACTGTTTTGATGTCTTTCCAGAAGCAGTAATAGCAGGCCAAGCAGGAGGGCAACAGACAAGGAGAAGTTCATGGCTTCCCTGATAAGAGGCCATCGAAATGCCATCTTTTCCTACCGCGGTATCCTTGCCATTCATCGATACACAAAAACAAGTGAGCAAACCTCCCCAGGTATGAGTTTTCAAATCTATTTTCCAGGGAGCAATTTTGCCATTTCTCTTGGCTGGCATGCCACTGCAAGCTGAAAATTCAAGGTTTATCTGGAAAGTAAGTTTACAAGGTTTTTTTAAAAATACAAAAGAATGAATGTATTTTAATAAAACTTACATGGATTGTAGCATAGGTGTTACATTATTTTTCCATATAATCACCATTCAGTTTAATACATTTTGAGTTTTTGTTGCCTGTGTCATTGAAGTTTCCCTCCACCTTTCTTAACCAGTTCATCACTTCGATTTTCACCTTGACGTCATCGGAAAAGTGTTTTCCACCCAGGTGTTCCTTTAATTTAGTGAACAGATTATAGTCACTAGGGCTGTGAGAGGGGTAGCTTCAAACATCCCAGCCAAAGGAAGTCAACACCTCTTGTGTTGCTCGAGTAGTGTGGGGACGTGCATTGTCATGAAGGAGACAGACTCCCGCCATCAGCATCCCACAATGTTTGTTTTGGTTGGCTCTGTGACGTTTCTTCATGGTCTCACAATATATTCTGTACCCATTTTGTCACATCTGTCTTGACATGATGTCCTCTCTATAAACTGAAACTATTTCATGATGAATCGCAGCGGCATTCGGTAGCATATAACAGCGCAAACTTAGCACTTAGAGGGAAACGGAATGAGGATGCTCATCCTTAACCTTCACCACAATGCTAGTCAATGAGCTACTGACGACTGCCACTGCTCGTTTGCTTCCACTGGCTTCCTGATGCACGGCAGTGATACCAACCTGCCCTGAGAAAATTCACTGTGAATGCTATGTGCCTTGTAACTTTACTTTCCGGATAACTTTTGTACAGCGCGAAGTTCGCACGTGGAGGGAAATGGCATGAGGACGCTCATCCGCAACCCACAGCACAAAACCACCCAATGAGCTACTGACGACTACTCATTTACTTCCACTGACTTGCCACTACACAGCAGTGATACCAACTTCCCTCGAGGAAATTCCCCGTAAGAGCTATGTGCCTTGTAACATTACTTTCCGGATAACCCTTGTGCCATGCGAAGTTTGCACTTGGAGGGAAATGGAATGAGGATGCTCATCCGTAACCTACACCACAATGCCAGTCGATGAACTACTGACGACTGCTTGTTCACTTCCGCTGACTTCCCACTACACAGCAGTGATACTAACTACGTGCCTTGTAGCCTTACTTTCAGGGTGATCCTCATACAGGGCGAAGTTCGCACTTGGACAGAATGGAATGAGGATGCTCATCTGTAACTTACACCACAAAACCAGTCAATGAGCTACTGACTACTGCTCGTTTACTTCCGCTGACTTCCCACTACACAGCAGTGATACCAACTTCCCCCAAGGAAATTCCCCATAAGAGCTACGTGCCTTGTAACCTTACTTTCCGGATAACCCTCATACAGCGCAAAGTTCACACTTGGAGGTAAATTGAATGAGGATGCTCATCCGTAACCTACACCACAACACCAGTAGATGAGCTACTGACGACTGCTCGTTTACTTCTGCTGACTTCCTACTACACGGCAGTGATACCAACTTCCCCCGAGGAAATTCCCTGTGAGAGCTACGTGCCTTGTAACCTTACTTTCCGAATAACCCTCATACAGTGCGAAGTTCGCACTTGGAGGGAAATGGAATGAGGACGCTCATCCGTAACCTACACCACAATGCCAGTTGATGAGCTACTGACAACTGCTCGTTCACTTCCGCTGACTTCCCACTACACGGCAGTGATACCAACTTTCCCTGAGAAAATTCCCCGAGAGAGTTACGTGCCTTGTAACCTTACTTTCTGGATAACCCTCGTCCATCCCATAATCGAAACACCAACAGCTCCTTTCAATAGTAACAAACTTTCTTGACATATCCCAGAACAGCAGAATGCATTTCAAGCTTGAACACAGAGCTCCTTTCATTTGAAGGTTTTCTAAGGAAAGAATTGGGGAGTCCTTCAAATCAGAGGGAAGGCCAAATAGCCACAGACCTACACCGCAGACAGTTTGCTGCTCGATATAGAGTCATTGCTGCTAATGACTTAATCCATTGTCCATCATCTGCTCTTCTAATTAACCCCCAAGTTGGCCAGGAAAGAAGTCATATCCAAGATAAGATCTTTCCGCTTTCTTGGCGAGGCGTATCTCTTCCGATCACCCCTCCCGCTCAATTAATGCTCCTGGCCAATTTGCCAATTGATGTTGTATCAGATTAACCAAACAAGAACGTACCATGGAGTGGTCGGGCATATTGTCATGCTCCACCGGAGGAGGAAAGAGCAGGAATAGGTTTTTCGAGTACATAAACATAAAACCAAGCGGGGCCTTGAGTTACTGTTTGCATAGAAACCACCGTAATTGCATAATAATTCTGTTGACACGTGCCCAAGCTTCATTTCTCCTTCTTTTTCAGCAAAACGACCACAGGGGAGCCTCTGTATATGTAGGTATATGCATAGTCTGTTTCTTCCTTCCAACCTTTTCCTCCCTTCAGTTTTTTCACAAGTCATTACTGTGTTCCATTTTCTTCCAAGGAGAAAGGCTGTCTTTGGCAAGCAGTCAATAGGTCGCCTGCCTGCTGCAAAGCTGTCTCTAGGACCAGTGGGGCAATTGGGGTGTTGTTTTTTTTAACTGGCGAGGGATGGGTTGTTGGATTGGTTTGCCTCCATAATAAATGCATCGTTGAGCCAAGGGAAATTCGTATCCTGCCTTAAGCAGGTGGTGGCAAAACCATTACTGAAAAGGACCTCCCTTCACCCTTCCGTGCTTAACAACTACTGATCAGTGGGTTGTTGTAGGTTTTTCCGGGCTATATGGCTATGTTCTGGAGGCAATTTTTCTCCTGACGTTTCGCCTGCATCTATGGCAAGCATCCTCAGAGATAGTAAGGTCTGTTGGAAGTAGGAAAAATGGGTTTATATATCTGTGGAATGACCAGGGTGAGACAAAGGATTTTTGTCTGCTGAGGCTAGCTGTGAATGTTTCAGCTGATCACCTTGATTAGCATTCAATGGCTTGGAAGTGCCTGGGGGGAATCTTTTGTTGAGAGTGATTTTATGTGCCTGTTTGTTTCCTCTGTGTTGTTTTGCTGTTGTGATTTTTGAGTTTTTTAATACTGGTAGCCAGATTTTGTTCATTTTCATGACTTCTTCCTTTCTGTTGAAATTGTCCACATGCTTGTGGATTTCAATGGCTTCTCTGTGTACTACTGATCAATTTCCAACCTCCCTTTTTTGGGCAAGGTGCTGGAGTGGTTGGTCGCCTTACAGCTCCAGGGATTCCTAGATGACACCGATTTTCTAGATCGGTCACAGTCTGGTTTCAGGCCTGGACACAGTATCGAAACGGCTTTGGTCACCTTGGTGGATGACCTCCGCAGGGAACTGGACAGGGGGAGTGTAACCCTGCTGGTTCTCTTGGACATCTCAGCAGCTTTCAATACCATCGATCATGGTATCCTTCTGGGTCAGCTCGCCAGGATGGGACTTGGGGGCACAGTCTTGCTGTGGCTCCGGTCCTTTCTGGAGGGTCATTCTCAGCTGGTAAAGCTGGGGGACACCTATTTGGACCCCTAGCCATTGACCTGTGGAGTCCTGCAAGGTTCCATTCTGTCCTCCATGCTTATTTATTTATTTATTTATTTCGCATATTTCTACCACGCCCTTCTCAACCCCCGAGAGGAGACTCAGGGCGGCTTACAAAAGGCACAATTCGATGCCTACACAAACAGTAAAAATAAACATATATAACCAGCAATTAAAACAATTATAAACAATTAAAACAATCAATTATACATCATAATCAATAAGACCAATCTCATGCTCAACGTGCGCCAGCTCAGAATCCATGAATTCATTCCATATTGTTAGTTCCTATCAACTCTAGTCGTCCTTATCCTTTATCTATCTGCCAGGTTACCCAAAAGCCTGGTCCCAGATCCATGTTTTTAATTTCCTTCTAAAAGAGAGGAGGGATGTCGATGATCTAATTTCCCCAGGGAGTGAATTCCACAGGTGAGGGGCCACCACCGAGAAGGCCCTGCTCCTCGTCCCCACCAATCTCACTTGTGATAGAGGTGGGGCTGAGAGCAGGGCCTCCCCAGAAGATCTTAAACTCCGAGGTGGGATGTAGAGGGAGATGCGTTCTGACAGATACGCTGGGCCGGAAATGTATAGGGTTTTGTAGGTCAAAACCAGCACTTTGAATTGTGCTCGGAACTGGATCAGCAGCCAGTGGAGCTGACATAACAGAGGGATGGTATACTCCCTGTATGATGCTCTGGTGAGTAATCTGGCTGCCGCCCGCTGGACTAGTTGAAGTTTCCGAACAGTCTTCAAAGGCAACCCCACGTAGAGTGCTTTGCAGTAATCTATTTGGGATGTAACAAGAGCGTGGACCACTGTGGCCAGATCTGACTTTCCAAGGTACGGGTGCAACTGGCGCACAAGTTTTAACATCTACATGAAACTGCTGGGAGAGGTCATCCAGAGTTTTGGAGTTTGGTGCCATCTCTACGCAGATGACGCCCAACTCCACTACTCTTTTCCACCGGAATCCAAGGAAGCCCCTCAGATACTGGACTAGTGCCGCTGTGATGATCTGTATGAGAGTGAACAAGCTGAAGATCAATCCCAACAAGACAGAGGTCCTCCAGGTCAGTCATATGTCTGACCGGGGTATAGGGTGGCAACCTGTGCTTGACGAAGTAGAACTCCATCTGAAGACACAGGTCTGCAGCTTGGGGGTCCTCCTGAACTCAGCGCTGACAGTTGATGTGCAGGTAACTTTGGACAGTTCCTGTTTTCATTACACATTCCAGTGATGTAGAATCAGATAAGCATGTGCTGAGCATCTTCCAGTGATGTCCAGAGAACAGGCAAGATGTGTCTGTAACTTTTCTTTTTCTTTTTAAATATTTTTTTATTGAATGTATTTTATTTTTGTGTTTACATGAATAAAAATTGGGGGTAGGTGGACTTGAGGGTGAGTAAGGCTTAGGGTCAGGTATGTGTGGGTATACTAGAGTGGATATCAGTGGGGTAGAGTAAGACAATTGTAGGTAAGGCCATAGGGAAAAAGTGTAAGGTCAAGGCGATGGTTTTGGGATTGGTTGTTGTCTCTCTGATCTCCTTCTCCATGCTTTAAAAGCTAGTCCTTTTTGGTGTTGTTCTCTCCAGTACTGGCTTCTCCCTTCTTCGGTTTCTTTGGTTTGGTATTTTTTCTTGATTGTAGTTCGGTTCTGGTTTCTACCAACATCAGGTATCTGACACTTTACCTGTCCTTAAAGATCAAGCATGAAGTCATCGAATCATTTCCAGCCTGTTTTCTGATCTGTCTGTCATACGAGTTTTTTAAGGCGAATATCAATTTGTCTGTTTCTTTTATTTGATTGACTTTATTTAACCATTTTTCTTTGGTTGCTAATTCGCTTAATTTCCTTTTTTTTTTTTTTTTTTTTTTTTTTTTTTTTTTTTGCGTGTACCATTTTAGCTGCCTTGGTTAGGTAAGTAAATAAAATATCTTGATTCTGGTCCAGTTTGATCTCTTCATCAGTTAGTCCTAGTAAGAAATATTCTGGCTTCATCTGGATTTTTGTTTGGAGTATATATTTTTTTTCCGCATGCTTCTTGTATTGCTTTTGACTTTTAAAACCCTCCTGCTTAGATACATCCTACCTCTGTTCACGCCCAATGTTTATTTTAAAATTCTTAATTTATTACATCTGGCCCGGCCATAGGGTTTTAAATTCTCTGTATTATTGTTTATATGTGAATTATATTAATTGTATTGTTTTATTTGCTTGCCGATGTGTTGTTGGGCTTGGCCTCATGTAAGCTGCCCCGAGTCCCCTTGGGGAGATGGTGGCGGGGTATAAATAAATTATTATGATTATTATTGTGCTAGTACAGCTGTACCAGAAGTTCCCACTTTATTTGCCTTGTATTAAGTGTTTGCTTGCAGCCCAAGGCTTGGGATTCTGCAGAAGGGTGGCTTCCTGTTAAAGTTTGCAGTTGTAGGGCAGGCCCCCTGTCCATCATCGTTAAGTTTGGTTCCACCACCTGTTCAGGACAATTGAGAAGGGAAGGGAGCCATTTTCAGTCAATCTCAGCAAGGAAAGTCAATGTACAGGACGTATACAGACTTCTCCTGTACAAAGGCTTCAACCCTTAAGACTTCCCAGGGGAGAACAGTCTTAAGAGCAAAAGGATTCCCAAAGATTCCCAGGGAAACAGCCCTAAAGCTCTGAGGAATTTCGGAGGGAAAAACAGCTTTGAATATCTAAGAACTCCAGCTGAAGTGACTACAGGCCTACTGGTAGGTCCACTCGGTGCTTTGAGACGCAGTTCAACCCGGTAGTGGCGCCCACATCAGTTAGTTTAGGTTCACAGAAGTTTGGAAAGGGATTTTCCTTTAGAGTAAAAGTAACAGTTAGAAGCCACCAGTTGCACAAAGGCTTGGAAGCATTTGTTTAACCTTTTGAAGTCAAAGGAAGTTTCTGTTGATTGTTCACCAATAAAATACTTTGTTATATTTCACAAGCCCTCTAAAGACTGTTTATGGTGAAAATCCTTATGAATTTCCCTTCGGGCCCCCTGGCTTCCCGCTGGGCTAAAGTTACACGTTGTGTTTTAAAAGCAATTCATTTCAAGCCCAGCACGCAACAGAACTATTATTATTATTATTATTATTATTATTATTATTTATTCCAATATGTTTTTACTTTGGTATATTTCCACAATGCATGGTAAAATGTTCCAACTTGATTTTCACACTTCCAACATTTGTTGTTTGCTTTTTTGTTTGTTTTTTTGTACATTAAACCTAATTTTTGTAGGGTCATAAAACATCTTAAACCAGTTTTCTTTCAAATCAGTGGAGTATGTATATTTGATTTTTTAAAACTTTTCTTGTACATAGGTTTTGTTTTTGTAGTTTATAGAAAGTAACAAATAAATGTGCCACTTCAAGGCTTTCAAGTTGTTTGTTCTGTGCCTCCTAGCTGTGGCTCTGAGGCCAAATAACCAACATGGGTTATGGACCCAGCACACTTCTGCATACATCATTTGCACAGAGTGATGGGACTTACTCATGTTTCACCTCATGGGTAGGATGTTTCACGTATGCGCCAAGCACATACAGTTTTCCAAGCATGAAGCAATCCCTCTCGGGTCCCAAAAAGTCCAATCCCATCAGTGTTCTGGTGGCTTTTGGAGCACATAAAGTACTTTTAGTGGGAAGAGATAGGGGGTCAAAGGAAATGGAAGCTTCCTTGTCGAAATGAGTGAGGTTTCACCCAGTGCTCAAGGTAGCAAGTTTGGCGTAATGAAGAAGGGACGGCAGGAAGGAGCGCGACGAGGGATTAATGAGATCGCCGCGAACAAAGACGAGCAAGAGAACAAGCAGAGGGAGCGCAGAGGCTTTAAAACATCCCCGCTGACCACAGAAATAATAGCGAGAGAAAGAAATAGAGTAGATCCCTGTGGTAAAAACTATTAGAGGCGGCGAATTATAAAACTATTAACCAGAATGTAACTCCCAATTAAAAGATGATTTAACACTGGAATCTGATGGATGAATTTTGATTAAATGGAGGGACTATTAGGAGCCCCCGGGAAATGGACTTCGCTCGCCACTTCGGAAAGTTGAAAAAGGCAGTTTGATAGAAAAATTTATAAATTAAGGTTAATTACTTTAAATAACACGGCTGGAGGCAATAAAGTGGAATTTATCATATCCTCTGGAGTTTGGGGAGGGGGCAATGGCGGAGGGAGCAGAGGGTCTTCCTGCTTCGTAATGGGGTTCAAAATATCAAATCCTCAAGTACAGGTAGAGATGGACAAAGAGAGGGAAAAGTCGGGGACAGGGACCTACTTGGGGAATAAAATAATCTGATTTATATCCAGTCCATGTTCAACCAAAGGGCCAAATGTGGCCCTCAAGGTATCCACTTCTCCGTGGCAGCCTTGTTTGGTGGCTTCCCATTTTCTTCTCACTCTACAAAGTTGAAATGTCTCTCCTAAGGTTTCGTAAAATGTCGTTATTTGAATACTGGACTCAATTGACTGGGATGCAAATCCTTGTTTGGCCATGGAAACCACACGGGTGTCCACATGAAACTGCATTGGACACATTACATAAAGTTCTGTAGCAATCTCTATGTCGGTTTTTGTAGGTTTTTCGGGTTGTATGACCATGTTCTAGAAGTATTCTCTCCTGACGTTTCGCCTGCATCTGTGGCAAGCATCCTCAGTGGAATTCTATGATCAACTTCATTTTTCCGCCGGAAGTTGGCCATTGAAGGAACGTATTCATATTCACAGATAATTAAATACTCGAACGCTTAACCTGTGAAAATTGAGGAAGGACTATGCCTGGCAGTAGGCGGTTGGACATGACAGTCTTTGTGTTCTTTTCCAACTCCGGGATTCTATGATCATAGAATCCTAGAGTTGGAATAGACCTGATGGGCCACCCAGTCCAACCCCATTCTGCCAAGAAGCAGAAAAATCACATTCAAAGTCCCCCCGACAGATGGCCATCCATCCTCTGTTTCAAAGCCTCCATAGAATCATAGAATCAAAGAGTTGGAAGAGACCTCATGGGCCATCCAGTCCAACCCCCTGCCAAGGAGCAGGATTATTGCATTCAAATCACCCCTGACAGATGGCCATCCAACCTCTGTTTAAAAGCTTCCAAAGAAGGAGCCTCCACCACACTCCAGGGCAGAGAGTTCCACTGCTGAATGGCTCTCACAGTCAGGAAGTTCTTCCTCATGTTCAGATGGAATCTCCTTTCTTGTAGTTTGACACCATTGCTCCATTGTGTCCTAGTCTCCAGTGGCTAGTTTGAAGCCATTGTTACTCGTCCTAGTGTCCAAGGAAGCAGAAAACAAGCTTGCTCCCTCCTCCCTGTGGCTTCCTCTCACATATTTATACATGGCTATCATATCTCCTCTCAGCCTTCTCTTCTTCAGGCTAAACATGCCCAGCTCCTTAAGCCACTCCTCATAGGGCTTGTTCTCCAAACCCTAGATCATTTGAGTCGCCCTCCTCTGGACACATTCCAGCTTGTCAATATCTCTCTTGAATTGTGGTGCCCAGAATTTGACACAATATTCCAGGTGTGGTCTAACCAAAGCGGAATAGAGCATGGGGAGCATGACTTCCCTAGATCTAGACACTATGCTCCTATTGATGCAGGTCAAAATCCCATTGGCTTTTTTTGCCGCCACATCACATTGCTGGCTCATAGAATCCTAGACCTGGTAGACCACCCAGTGCAACCCCATTCTGCCAAGAAGCAGGAAAATCATGTTCAAAGCACCCCAGCCAGATGGCCATCCAACCTCTGTTTTGAAGCCTCCAAGACAGTCCAAGAACAATTACTTCCCGGCAACTGGGGAAAGCGGGGGGGGGGAAAGGGGGTTCATTTATGCTGTGATCAGAAGAAGGAGATGGAAAAGACAATGCAACGATAGAGCTGGACCAGCAAAGATGGACTGACATATTCTCTAACTGTCCCAGTTTGGGGATTTGGGATTGGAGGAATACAGTGGGATAACAAAGTGATTTTATTTATTTATTTATTTATTTTGTCGTGTCAGGGCAACCAGTCAATTATATTACATTTCTAACAGAACAAAGCAAACAGACAAAATATAGAATTTGTGAGTTTGGTAGTTGATTAAATGTCCTTTGACCAGTATCTGGCCACTTGGAGTGCTTCTGGTGTTGCTGCAAGAAGGTCCTCCATTGTGCATGTGGCAGGGCTCAGGTTGCATTGCAGCAGGTGGTCAGTGGTTTGCTCCTCTCCGCACTCGCATGCCGAGGATTCCACTTTGTAGCCCCATTTCTGAAGGTTGGTTCTGCATCTCGTGGTGCCAGAGCGCAGTCTGTTCAGCGCCTTCCAAGTCGC
The DNA here is from genome assembly GCF_037176765.1 of Anolis sagrei. Classification (NCBI taxonomy): domain Eukaryota; kingdom Metazoa; phylum Chordata; class Lepidosauria; order Squamata; family Anolidae; genus Anolis; species Anolis sagrei. The sequence goes on along the minus strand of NC_090031.1, from coordinate 23,067,643 downwards.
CCAGTCCTCTGTGTGCCCAGGGGGAAGTCCCTCATTTGGTATCAGCCATTGGTTGAGGTTCTGGGTTTGAGCCTGCCACTTTTGGACTCTCGTTTGCTGAGGCGTTCCAGCGAGTGTCTCTGTAGATCTTAGAAAACTATTTCTAGATTTAAGTCATTGACGTGCTAGCTGATACCCAAACAGGGGATGAATTGGAGATGTCTCTGCCTTGGTCCTTTCACTATTGGCTGCTACTTCCTGGCGGATGTCAGGTGGCACAATACCAGCTAAGCAGTGTAATTTCTCCAGTGGTGTAGGGCACAGACACCCCGTGATAATGCAGCATGACTCATTAAGAGCCACATCCACTGTTTTAGTGTGGTGAGATGTGTTCCACACAGGGCATGCACACTCAGCAGCAGAGTAGCACAGCGCAAGGACAGATGTCTTCACTGTATCTGGTTGTGATCCCCAGGTTGTGCCAGTCAGCTTTCATATTATGTTGTTTCTAGCACCCACTTTTTGCTTGATGTTCAGGCAGTGCTTCTTGTAGGTCAGAGCACGGTCCAGAGTGACTCCCAGGTATTTGGGTGCGCTGCAATGCTCCAGTGGGATTCCTTCCCAGGTGATCTGCAGAGCTCGGGATGCTTCTCTGTTCTTGAGATGAAAGGCACATGTCTGTGTTTTGGATGGGTTGGGGATCAGCTGGTTTTCCCTTTAATAGGCAGTAAGAGCACCTAGAGCTTCGGAGAGTTTCTGTTCTACCATCTCAAAGCTCCCTGCTTGAGCGGTAATGGCACGATCATCAGCATAGATGGAACTCTCTGTCCCTTCTGGCAGTGGCTGGTCATTTGTGTAAATGTTGAACATGGATGGAGCAAGGACGCTCCCCTAAGGCAGGCCGTTCTTCTGTTTCCGCCATCTGCTTCTCTGGCCCTGGAACTCAACAAAAAAGCTCCTGTTTTGTAGCAGGTTTCCTATGAGGCGGGTGAGGTGGTTGTCCTTTGTGTTATTATACATTTTTCTCAGGAGGAGGCGGTGGTTCACAGTATCATTGCATTCAAAGCACCCCCGACAGATGACCATCCAGCCTCAAAGCCTCCAAAGAAGGAGCCTCCACCACAATCCAGGGCAGAGCATTCCACTGCTGAACAGCTATCGGGGGTGCTTTGAATGCAATTGAGGTCTCTTCCAACTCTATGATTCTATGATTCTATTTTCAAATATTCCATCACTTTCTTATCCCACTGTACTCATCCAATCCCAAATCCCCAAACTGGGACAGTTAGAGAACATGTCATTCCAGCTTTAGTGGTCCAGCTCTATCATTGCATTGTCTTTTCCATCTCCTTCTTCTGATCAGAGCATAAATGAACCCCCTTTCCCCCCCTTTCCCCAGTTGCTGGGAAGTGATTGTTCTTGGACTGTCTCATGGTGAAGGATCTCCAACCTTGACTCTCTGAGATGCCCTAATTATAGGAGGTATTTTTGGCGCTGTGCCTCCATCCCTCTCCTCGCCTGCCCTCGTAACCCCCAACGCTTCCTCCGTGGCGCTTGTGTTAACAAGGTTGTCCGTTCCTCAGCTTCTTCCCTCTGATTTGTAACTTGGAATTACCATATCTGGCTTTCACTCGCTGACAACCGTCAGTTTAAATAGACCTTTTAAAGTTAATACGGGGGGCCATTTGAAAGTGGTGTGTTACTTGCTCGGTGATGTTAAATGAGCTATTTCGGGAGCCTGAAAGAGTCTTCTTGTTGTCCCCACCCTTCAGTGGAAAGGAAAAGAAAATAATATCCATTCCTTAATTTGTAAGTAAATCCCTCACGAGAAGGGCAGAACCAAAATTATTTCTTCTTTCACAAACGAACTTGTTACGAGAAAGGGGAAAGAAAATCCATCTTCTTGTTTGCTCATTCAAAATGTCCTCATGCTTGGTTGTCATCACTGAAGGAGGATTGATTGGCCAGAATATCCTGATGGACATCATCTCAACTACTGCGTATTCCCTGATTGGGTGAATTCATCTACTCCATGTTCCAAGGTAGGATGGAATTCATCTGCTCCATGTTCCCTGATTGGCTGAATTCATCTACTCCATGTTCGGTGGCAGGATGAAACTCATTCATGTTCCCTGATTGGCTGAACTCATCTACTCCATGCTCCGTGGTAGGATGGAACTCATCTGCTCCATGTTCCCTGATGCTGAACTCATCTACTCTATGTTCCGTGGTAGGATGAAACTCATCCATGTTCCCTGATTGGCTGAACTCATCTACTCCATGTTCCATGACAGGATGGAATGCATCTGCTCCATGATCCCTGATGCTGAACTCATCTACTCCATGTTCCATGACAGGATGGAACGCATGTTCCATGGCAGAATGGAACTCATCTGCTTCATGTTCCCTGATTCGCTGAACTCATCTATCCAAGTTCCATGGCAGGGTGGAACTCATCTGCTCCATGTTCCCTGATTGGCTGAATTCATCTACTCCATGTTCTATGGCAGGATGGAACTCATCTGCTCCATGATCCCTGATGCTGAACTCATCTACTCCATGTTCTGTGACAGGATGGAACTCATCTGCTCCATGTTCCCTGATTGGATGAACTCATCTTCTCCATGTTCCCTGGTAGGATGGAATTCATCTGTTCCATGATCCCTGATTGGCTGAACTCATCTACTCCATGTTCTGTGACAGGATGGAACTCATCTGCTCCATGATCCCTGATTGGCTCATCTACTCCATGTTCCATGACAGGATGGAATTCATCCACTCCATGTTCCCTGATTGGATGAACTCATCTGCTCCATGTTCCCTAATTGGCTGAACTCATCTACTCCATGTTCCATGGTAGGATGTAACTCATCTGCTCCATGATCCCTGATTGGCTGAACTCATCTGCACCATGTTCTCTGGTAGGATGGAACTCATCTGCTCCATGTTCCCTGGTAGGATGGAACTCATCTGCTCCATGATCCCTGATGCTGAACTCTGATTGGCTGATACGATAGCACTCATCTACTACATGTTTCCTGTGAAGCTGGAACTTATCTACTCCGTTTTTCCTCTTAGGATGGAACTCATTAACTCCATGTTTCCTGGTAGGCTGGAACCCATCTACTCCATGTTCCCTGGTAGGATGGAACTCTTCTGCTCCATGTTCCCTGGTAGGATTAAACTCCGCTACTACAAGTTCCCTGAGAGGCTGTATTTTTTCTTTGTATCCTCGGATCCTATTATATAGAGTTCTATAGTTTTTATAACATAGCAAGAGCAAATTTTGCTTCTTGGATTTTAAAATATATTTTCAAGGTGTGGGTAGTTGAATACATGGAGATGGATTGCTGACTGTGCAGCTACAAAACTGTTGTAACAAACGAAGAGCAGAATAACACAAGGACTAATACAGTGAAATGGTTAGACTACAGACTATACGCATTATGAGCCCAGAGCCCAGAATTAGTTAAGTTAATTTGTTGTCAACCTTCCTTCATTTTTCCCATTGATTCCAAGGCACTAGTCCACATCATCTGTTAACCTTCAAACACTCCCATCTGCAAGACAGTTAATCTTCTAACCAAAACAATATCATGAACTTCAAAATCAATTAAGTTAGGTCTGCAGAAGAGAAGCAGGTATTTTATAAGCAAATTTAAAACCGAGGAAATATGTAGAACAGACATTGTTAAAGGCGTCCCTCTAGGTTCCGTTGGTAGACATGGAAATGATATTCCATATTGATTAGTCAAACACACCCATGCACACACAAAATAGAATACACGATAATGAATGTTTTACAAGGTCTTCAGCCTTCATGACCAGTAATATTGGTGCCTCACCAAACTACAACTCCCACGATTCCATAGCAATAACCCATGGCAGTTAAAGTGGTGTCAAACTACATTCATTCTACAATGTAGATGCAGCTCTAGTCCAATCAATCCACTATGCTATCCTAACTGTCAAGTGTCCACCACAATTGCCCACCCCTGTTTCCATAAAATTTGTTATTTATTCATTCAGTCGCTTCCAACTCTTCGTGACCTCATGGACCAGCCCACACCAGAGATCCCTGTTGGCCGTCACCACCCCCAGCACCTTCAGAGTCAAGCCATTCACTTCAAGGATACCATCCATCCATCTTGACCTTGGTCGGCCCCTCTTTTTTTCCTTCCATTTTCCCCAGCATCATTGTCTTCTCCAAGCTTTCCTGTCTTATGTGGCCAAAGGACCACCTTTCCCTTTAATATCCTTCCCTCCAGTGAGTAGTCAGGCTTTCTTTCCAGGAGGATGGACTGGTTTGATCTTCTCGTGGTCCAAGGCACTCTCAGAATTTTCCTCCAACACCACAGTTCAAAACCATCTATCTCCCTTCGCTCAGCCTTCCTTATGAACCAGCTCTCACATCCATAGGTTACTACAGGGAATACCATTGCTTTAGCATTTCCCTTTTTTGGTATGGGTAAGTTGATTTTCTTCCAGTCTGATGGCCATTCTTATGTTTTCCATACCTGCTGGCATATGGTGTGCATCACCTTGACAGCATCCTCTTTCAAGATTTTAAACAGTTCAGCTGGGATCCCGTTGTCTCCTGCTGCCTTGTTGTTAGCAATGCTTCTTAACACCCATTCAACCTCACCCATTCAACCTCACCCCTCAGGATGTCTGGTTCTAATTTACTCACCACACCGTCAAAACTATCCTCGATATTATTATCCTTCCTATACAGATCTTCTGTATAGACTTGTCACCTTTTCTTGATCTCTTCAGCTTCTGTTAGGTCCTTGCCATCATTGTTTTTTTTATCATGCCCATTTTTGCCTGAAATTTACACCCAATGTTTCTAATTTTCTGGAAGTGGCCTCTGGTCCTTCCTATTCTGTTGTCTTCTTCCTTATCTCTTCTGGCTAATCTCTGGAATTGTGCATTTAATTGGGCATATCTCCTCCTATCGCTGTTTCCTTTTGCTTTCCTTCTTTCTTGGGCTACTTCCAGTGTTTCCATAAAATAATAATAGCAAAATAGATCCTGATATGAACTGTTTAAAATCTTGAAAGAGGATGCTGTCAAGGTGATGCATGCCGTATGCCAGCCCATATGGAAAACACAAGAATGGCCATTAGATTGGGGGGGAAACTACTTATATCCCCCTACCAAAAAAAGGGAAACGCTAAAGAATACTCAAACTTTTGTACAGTGGCCCTTATTTCACATGCCAGTAAGGTAATGCTCAAGATCTTGCAAGGAAGACTCCAGCAAGACATGGAGAAAGAGTTGCCAGATGTACAAGCTGGATTTAGAAAAGGCAGAGGAACGAGAGACCCAATTACCAATATCCGCTGAAGAATCGAGAAAGGCAGGGAGTTTCAGAAAAACATCTTTCTGTTTTGTTGACTATTCTAAAGCCTTGGACTGTGTGGATCATAATAAATTGTGGCAAGTTCTTGGTGGTCTGGGTGTACCAAGCTACCTGGCCTGTCTCCTGAGGAATCTGTATAATGACCAAGTAGCAACACAACAACAGACTGATTCAAGACTGGGAAACTGGTTCAAAATTGATGATGGCAGGGCTGTATACTCTCAACCGACCTATTCAACTTGTATGCAGAATACATGAATACATGAAGGCTGAGAGGAGATATGATAGCCATGTATAAATATGTGAGAGGAAGCCACAGGGAGGAGGGAGCAAGCTTGTTTTCTGCTTCCTTGGAGACTAGGACGCGGAACAATGGCTTCAAACTACAAGAGAGGAGATTCCATCTGAACATTAGGAAGAACTTCCTGACTGTGAGAGCCGTTCAGCAGTGGAACTCTCTGCCCCGGAGTGTGGTGGAGGCTCCTTCTTTGGAAGCTTTTAAGCAGAGGCTGGATGGCCATTTGTCAGGGGTGATTTGAATGCAATATTCCTGCTTCTTGGCAGGGGGTTGGACTGGATGGCCCATGAGGTCTCTTCCAACTCTTTGATTCTATGATTCTATGAAGATCAAACCGGTCCATCCTCCTGGAAAGAAAGCCCAGCTGCTCACTTGAGGGAAGGATATTAGAGGAAAAGGTGAAGTCCTTTGGCCACATCACGAGAAGTCAGGAAAGCTTGGAGAAGACAATGATGCTTGGGAAAATGGAAGGAAAAAGGAAGAGGGGCCGACTAAGGGCAAGATGGATAGATGGTATCCTTGAAGAGACTGGCTTGACTCTGAAGGAGCCGAGGGTGGTGACGGCCAACAGAGAGCTCTCTCCTGGGATGATCCAGGAGGTCACAAAGAGTTGGAAGCGACTGAACAAATAAACAACAATAATGGGAAAGGAGATTTTAGGAAACAATATTCCAGCTCTGTGGGTTTATGTAATTAATTGGATTGAATGTGAATGCAGCGTGGAAAAGGAGAAGGAAGAAAAAGTGGGAAGGAAGTGATGGAGGGATACAAAATGGGCATGTTTGGAATCCAGAACCACTGACAGCTCCAACCTTGGTCCTGTCCTGGGGTACCATTCCCTGTTCTTAAAAATCAATGCAAAGCATTGCAGGCAGTGCAAATGACAGGGACTTGTGTGTTGAAGCAGCATGTCAGGTGGCGGGGGGAAGCGAAGCAGGCCCGGCCATTCAGTTACATGATCTAAATTCTAATCAAACATCATTTAAGGCATGTTTTATTTCTGCCTCTGGAGAGATAGTTCCTCCCGAGCCCTCGCCATGGCAACCGGTGTCTCATTTCAGAAGTGTCATGGCACATTATCATCCTCGCAGCTCAACCGCGCCGGGATGACAAGTCCTGCCTGCCCCGCGCCACGGCGGCGGTGGCGCAATGTTCCGGGCTTAGGCTTAGGTTTATTTTCGGTGTCACTCGGCCCGGTGGCAGATTGAAAGGGAGGCCTGGGCCCCCTCCGGCAACAAGCCTGGCAGGCAGGCAGACAGACAGACACCCTGTTTGGCGATAAGAGATAATTTGAGGAGATATTTGCCTACATATGCATACGGGGAGCGCTGCATTGTGAAGCCAAGCAGGCCCTCGCTGCCTCCTCTGCCTCCTCAGCGCAGGGTGACAGAGTGAGGAGAAGCACAAAGGAGGACGAGGGCCTTCTGGCAAAGGAATGAGAGCCTCAGAGAAGGAGCGAGGGAGGGAGGGAGAGAAGAAAGGAAAGAAGGGAGGGGAAGAGAAGGAAGGGAGGAGAAAAGAGAAGAGGAAAAGGGGAAGGGAGGAAAGGGAATACAATTATGAAAGAAGGGGAAAGAAAGGGAGGGTAGGAGTGACATTAGAAGAAGGAAAGAGAGAAGAACAGGGGAAAAGGGAAGGAAGGGAGGAGAAAAGAGAAGAATAAAGGAAAGGGGGAGGGAGGAAAGGGAATACAATCATGAAAGAAAGGGAAAGAAAGGGAGGGTAGGAGTGACATTAGAAGAAGGGAAGGAAGAGAGAAGAGCAGGGGAAAAGGGAAGGAAGCAAGAATACAAAAGGATGCTGAAAGAAAAGGAAACAAAGGAAGGAAGCAACAAGAGAGGGAGAAAGATAAAAGAAGTGGGAAGGAAGGGAAGGAAAGGAGGAAGGGAGGAAGGGCAGAAGAGATGGTGAAAAGAAGGAAGATGCTGAAAGAAAGAAAGAAAGAAAGAAAGAAAGAAAGAAAAGAAAGAAAGAAAGAAAGTGAAAGAAAGGAGGGAAGGAGGGAGGGAGGGAAGGAAGGAAGGAAGGAAGGAGAAAGAGAAGAAGAGGGGAAAGGGGAAGGAAGAGAATAAAAAAGGATGCTGAAAGAAAAGGAAACAAAGGAAGCAACAGGAGAGGGAGAAGGATAAAAGAAGTGGGAAGGAAGAAAGGAAGGAAGGACAAAAGAGAAGGTGAAAAGAAGGAAAATGCTGAAAGAAAGAAGGAAGGAAGGAAGGAAGGAAGGAAGGAAGGAAGGAAGGAAGGAAGGAAGGAAGGAAGGAAGGGGGAAGAGAAGAAAGGAAGGAGTGTGTAGAAAAAGAGGAGGGAGGAAGGGCAGAAGAGAAGGTGAAAAGAAGGAAGATGCTGAATGAAAGAAGGGAGGGAGGGAGGGAGGGAGGGAGGGAAGGAAGGAAGGAAGGAAGGAAGGAAGGAAGGAAGGAAGGAAGAACAGGGAAGAGGGGAAGGAAGGGAGAATAAAAAGGATGCTGAAAGAAAAGGAAACAAAGGAAGCAACAGGAGAGAGAGAAGGATAAAAGAAGAGAAGTGGGAAAGAAAGGAAGAAAAGGAGAAAGGAAGGAAGGGGAAGAGAAGAAAGGAAGGAATGTGTGAGGAAAAGGAGGAAAAGGGGGAAGGAGGAAAGGGAATACAATTATGAAAGAAAAGGAAATAAAGGGAGGGTAGGAGAGACACTGGTAGAAAGGGAAGGAAGAAGGAAAGAGAAGAACTGGGGGAAAGGGAAGGAAGGAAGAATAAAAAAGGATGCTGAAAGAAAGGGAAACAATGAAAGGAAGCAACAGGAGAGGGAGAAGGAGAAAAGAAGAGAAGTGGAAAAGAAGGAAAGAATAGGAGAAAGGAAGGGGAAGAGAAGAAAGAGAAGGTGTGGAAAAGAGGAGGAAAAGGAAGGAAGGGCCGAAGAGAAGGTGAAAAGAAGGAAGATGCTGAATGAAAGAAAGAAGGGAGGGGAGGAAAGAGAGAAGAGCAGGGGAAAAGAGAAGGAAAGAAGAATGAAAAAGGAGCCTGAAAGAAAAGGAAACAAAGAAATGAAGCAACAGGATAAGGATAAGGATAAGGATAAGGATAAGGATAAGGATAAGGATAAGGATAAGGATAAGGATAAGGAAGGAAGGAAGGAAGGAAGGAAGGAAGGAAGAAGAGAAGGAAGGAAGGAGTGTGTGGAAAAAGAGGAGGGAGGAAGGAAGGGCAGAAGAGAAGGTGAAAAGAAGGAAGATGCTGAAAGAAAGAAAGGAAGGAAGGGATGAAGGAAGGAAGGAAGGAAGGAAGGAAGGAAGGAAGGAAGGAAGGAAGGAAGAACAGGGGAGAGGGAAGGAAGGGAGAATAAAAAGGATGCTGAAAGAAAAGGAAACCAAGAAATGTAGCAACAGGAGAGGGAGAAGGAGAAAAGAAGAGAAGTGGGAAGAAAGGAGAGGAGGGAGGGAGGGAGGAAGGAAGGTGTGGAAAAAGGAAGGAAGGAAGGAGGAAGGAAGGAAGGAAGGAAGGAGAGAAGAGCAGGAGGAAAGGGAAGAATAAAAAGGATGCTGAAAGAAAAGGAAACTAAGAAAGGGAGCAACAGGAGAGAGAGAAGGAGAAAAGAAGAGAAGTGGGAAGAAAGAAGGGGAGGGAGGGAGGAAAGGAGGGAGGGAGGGAGGAAGGTGTGGAAAAAGAGAAGGAAGGAAGGAAGGAAAAAAGGAAGGAAAGAAGGAAGGAAGAAGAGGAGAGAAGAGCAGGGGGAAATGGAAGGAAGAATAAAAAAGGGTGCTGAAAGAAAAGCAAACAAAGAAAGGAAGTAACAGGAGATAGAGAAGGAGAAAATAAGAGAGATCGCAAGGAAGGGAAGAAAAGGAGAAAGGAAGGAAGGGGAAGGACGGAATGTATCCGAAAAGAGGAGGGTTGGAAGGAAGGAGATGTGGGAAGGAAGGAGGGAGGAAAGAGGAAAAGAAGACTGCAAGAAAAGAAAGGGAGGGAGAGTAGGAGAGGAAGGAAAGAGGAGGGAAAGGAGTGAGTGGGGAAGATAAGAAAGGATTCTGAAAGAATGAAGGAGGAGGGTGGGAAGAAGAGAAAGGAAGAGAGAGAGAAAAATACTGAAGAAAGGAAGGGAGAGAGGAAGAGACCAAGACATCCTGTGTATGCATGTAATAAATTGTTGATATATCAGTCTATATAGTGAATTCTTTTATAGTTGATCTGTTCATAAAACGTATAGTTAATGTTTAAGATGTGCACAGATGCCTAATCTATATGCTCATCCAAGGTGCTATCCAAGGTGCTGAAACATACCCCACACAAATAGGTTCTCCATGCATAACCATATTCCCCGAAACAGGGACTGGGCAGTGCATTTGTGGAGAAGCAAAATGGGAAGTCTGGCTGCATTGAGTTAACCTGTGCTTTGAGCCAGGAGAGGGAATGGCGAGTAATCTGTGACATCTTCTAACTTGATGATGCTGTGATTCCTGCGCATGGATTGGCATTGTCTACGGAGCCGCGGGGAGGAATGTTCTTCCCTCCGTTATATATTTGCATGTCTAAAAACAGCCCCTGTCTCCAAGTATGAAAAAGAAAGGCGTTTGGAAGGGCTTTGCGGCACCATCCGTTAATATTCACGCCGTCTTTGGACAAATTTAGGTTCACGCCGAGGGAACATATTCTTTTTAAGTAGGGGCGCAGAAATCTCAGTGATTCATTTGACGGAAACCCACTCTGATCCTCTTGCGACGGATGGAGTCCATTTAATATTTTCGCAATTTACCAGTAATTGCACTGCCGGAAAGGAAGAGATGTATGACTTGGAGGAGCTGGGGTAGCCATCTTGCATTCCTCCTAGGGCACAGCCATGCATCACCGGGAGGGAAAGTATCTTGCCAGCGCTGGAAAGAGGGAAACATCAAGGTAGGGATGGGGACACTCAGGGCGAACGTTCGAGCAAGATGCCAAACAGGACACAGCAATAATTATAATCCCCGCAGCGTCTGAGAAAGACCATTTTTGTATCCCTCTTTGCTCTGGAGCGATGTTCAAAATACCCGGCTGTGTCCATCTTCAGATTGTAATATGCATAAAGGGTTGAATGAAAAGTAATGCCTCCAACTTTTTAAATTCATTGTCCGACTTACCGCGCAAGGCCTGTTGCGGTGTGGGGTGCCCCTCCCTCTGACCATGTTGGAAGCAGGGGCTTCTCCTGCACAGAAGCCCCTGCATGGCGGGAAGTTTTCCCGCTACACAGTCGGCTGGCCAATCCATGGCCGGCCCCACCCAGCACCTGGCATTGCCCAGGGACCTGTCTTGCCCTGCGCCCAGGGGTCTTTAAGAGGCGGTGCAGGGCCCAACAGGCCTGCTTCATTTTGTCCTCCCACCCACCCTGCACCCTGCGCCCCCGGTGGCGCAGTGGGTTAAACCCCTGTGCTGGCAGGACTGAAGACCGACAGGTCGCAGGTTCGAATCCGGGGAGAGGCGGATGAGCTCCCTCTTTCAGCTCCAGCTCTTCATGCGGGGACATGAGAGAAGCCTCCCACAAGGATGATAAAAACATCAAATCATCCGGGCGTCCCCTGGGCAACGTCCTTGCAGATGGCCAATTCTCTCACACCAGAAGCGACTTGCAGTTTCTCAAGTTGCTCCTGATACGACAAAAAACAAAAACAAAAAAATCCCCTGCACTTCTATGTTTTTGTTCAGTGTTGCAGTAGTTGTTCCTTATTTGTTTGTCACAACTCCGGTTGGCATGTGGCATGGGCCCTGGATCTGGTTCTGCCCCTCCCCTACAGGACAGGGAGGGAACATCCAGCGGTTTCCAGGGGTGCCGTGTTTGGTGGCCCGGTATTGTGCCGGTGGGCACCCTGTTGGACTCATTAGGTATCGGTCAGCAGTGAGCTGATCGATCTTGATCCACAACCCATCCTAGCAGCCAACCCCTTGTTGTTCCTGTAATCAATAAATTAAGTTGTGGCCATTTTTACTCCATCTATGCGTCTGTGTCATCTCTGGTTCTGCAGGCAGGAGAAGTGTCGCCCATCCACACGCAGCTCCTCAACAGAGGGCTGTACTGATATGCAGCAGGTACTGGCTTCTTCAGTAGACTCTCCTCTACAGTTCCATTTTGGTGGGAAGCCTTAGCATTGAAAAGCTGTGTTGTTGAAGTGTGAAGTATGGAAACCTGTGCAGACGGTCGGTCAATGCACTTAAGCAACGTGCAGTCATTAAATTCTTGACAGCAGAAGGTGTCACCCCAAAGGAGAAAGCAGGAGCCCTCAGTGGTGCAGTGGGTTAAACCCCTGTGCCGGCAGGACTGAAGACCGACAGGTCATAGGTTCAAATCCGGGGAGAGGCGGATGAGCTCCCTCTATCAACTTCAGCTCAACAGAAGCCTCCCATAAGGATGATAAAAACATCAAATCATCCAGGCGTCCCCTGGGCAACGTCCTTGCAGACAGCCAATTATCTCACACCAGAAGCGACTTGCAGTTTATGAAGTCACTCCTGACACGACAAAAAAAAAATCAGAGAAAGCAAGCTGTTTATGGTGATTGTGTTGATGTGAGTACTGTGTGTCATTGGGTGAGTAAGTTTAAAGATGTTGAGATGGGAACATCTGACTTGGGTGACAAACAAAGAGTTGGACGTCCTGTGACAGTAACCACTGTCACAAGCAAAAGGTTGACAGATTGATTCAGGACAATCGTCGTATCACTCAGAGAGAAATTTCAAGCATAATCGGCATTTCACAAGAACACGTGGGTCACATTATTGCTTTGCTTGGCTATCGGAAAAACTGTGCACAATGGGTACCCAGAATGAGAGAACTGTGAGACTATGGTTGCAGAAACAGAGTGTTGACTTCTTCTGCGACAGCTTCAGAAAACTTGTTCATCATTGGCAGAAATGTATCCAATTGTCTGGTGATTATATGGAAAAGTGAATAGTAGTAGTTAAAGAGTGTTGCTGTGGTCCAGTCTGTGTATATGTGTTTTGGGTGTATATACAGGGTTAGTCAAAATGAATAGGCCAGGTTAAGATAAAGATCAATGGGTTATTGGCCTATTCATTTTGACTAACCCTGTATATGCATATATGTGCATATATGTGTGTTTGTGTATATATGTGGTTTTGTGTATGTATTGTAATTTTTTTTGCTTTTAAGCCCCTTCCACTGTGTTTTTCAGTGTTTTTATGAGTGATGGTCACTCGTTGGCCTGATAGGTGTATTGTGTGCAAATTTGGTGTCAATTCGTCCAGTGGTTTTTGAGTTATGTTAATCCCACAAACAAATATTACATTTTTATTTATATAAATAGACTAGCTGTCTCCTGCCACACATTGCTATGGCCCAGTCTGTGTATATGTGTGTGTGTGTGTGTTTGTGTCTATATATGTGGTTTTGTACATGTGTTGTAATGTATTTTTTTTATTTTTTGGCTTTTTAAGCCCCTTTCATTGGAGATGGAGGGCAAAGTGGACCCAAGCCGCTTTGCCCGCTGCCTCCCCCCCTTTGCTCACCACCTCCCTCCCCCTTCGCCCGCCTCTCAACCTTCTCCACAGCCCGTGGGCTGGATAGATGTCCTCGGGAGGCCGGATCTGGCCCGCGGGCCGTACTTTGGGGACCCCTGATATGGATAGTCACTCATCGGCCTGATAGGTGTATTGTGTCCAAACTTGGTGTCAATTAGTCCAGTGGTTTTTGAGTTATGTTAATTCTACAAACAAATATTACATTTTTATTTATATAGATATATAAAAGATCTCAGCATTATAGTCCAAAGAAGTAAGCCCTGTTGAGCTCCTTGGGATTTCTGCATGAATCACTTGGTTTGGATGAGTCATTTCACACATCAACATGGCAGCTTGACTTGCCTGAATGTTTTTGCTGGGGACGGCCTCATTCTGCCTGGAGATCATCCAGCAGGTAGTTTTCCGTCTCCGCAGAGGGGGAAAAAAGTAAATAATAAACAACTCCCTAATAGAGACGCCGGCCTATGCGGCCCATGCAAACGAGCTCCCTTTCCCTTTTTATCGTCTCGCATGTTCAACGCCGAGCACCATCGTTCCCTTTGGTGCTTTAAAGCAAAAAGCATATAAAACCGGTAATGGCATAACAACCAACCATCCTCTTCTGAAACGTCTGGAATAAAACAGACAGCTCCGTAGTGCCTCTCTCCTCTCCGGAGACGTACATCCTCCAAGTTAAGTATGTCGTTTAAGGCAGAGGAGCTCTGGATTGGGTAAGGTTTCGATGGGAGGAAAAGGGATGAGTGTGGGTCTGTCCCTCATGTTAGGCCAGTGGTTCTCAGCCTGTGGGTCCCCAGATGTTTTGGCCTTCAACTCCCAGAGATCCTAACAGCTGGTAAATTGGATGGGATTTCTGGGAGTTGTAGGCCAACACACCTGGATACCCACAGGTTGAGAACCACTGTGTTAGGCAGGGGTCCCCAAACTACAGCCCGCGGGCCACTTCTGGCCCGCCAAGGGCACTTATCCAGCCCGCGGAGGAGGAGCGCCCCCCCCCACACACAGTGCCCCTCCCTTGGCTGGCTCACGCTATCCGTCAGGCCCGATGGGCAGCGTGAGCCAGCCAAGGGCAGCTGCTCCGAGCGGCCTACTCGCACGTAAAGCACCTCCGTCAGGTAAAGCACCTCCGTCAGGCGCGTAAAGCACCTACTCGCACGTAAAGCATATCCGTCAGGCCCGATGGGCAGCATGAGCCAGCCAAGGGCAGCTGCTCCGCGTGGCCTACTCGCACATAAAGCACCTCCGTCAGGTAAAGCACCTCCGTCAGGCGCGTAAAGCACCTACTCGCACGTAAAGCATATCCGTCAGGCCCGATGGACAGCATGAGCCAGCCAAGGGCAGCTGCTCCGCGTGGCCTACTCGCACGTAAAGCACCTCCGTCAGGTAAAGCACCTCCGTCAGGCACTTAAAGTACCTACTCTCACATAAAGCATATCCGTCAGGCCCGATGGGCAGCGTAAGCCAGCCAAAGGCAGCTGCTCCGCGTGGTGCTTTACGCGCGAGTAGGCCACGCGGGGCTGCTCCTCCCTTGGCAGGCTCACGCTGCCCATCGGGCCCGAAGGGCAGCGTGAGCCAGCCAAGGGAGGCTGCCCCGGCGCTCCATGCAGTCATGCCGGCCACATGACCTTGGAGGTGTCTACAGACAACGCTGGCTCCTCGACTTAGAAATGCAGATGAGCACCACACCAGCATTTCTCAACTTGGGGGTCGGGACCCCTGGGGGGTTGCGATGGGGTGTCAGAGGGGTCACCAAAGACCATCAGAAAACACAGTATTTTCTGTTGGTCATGGAGGTTCTCTGTGGGAAGTTTGGCCCAATGCTATTGTTGGTGGGGTTCAGAATGCTTTTTGATTGTAGGTGAACAATAAATCTCACCAACTACAACTCCCAAATGTCAATCATAGACTCCTATTTATTTATTTATTTACTTTATTTATATACCGCTTTTCTCAGCCCTCAGTCAACTCAAAGCGGTGAACAACGTCGATTCAAAACATAGGGCAATTAAAAACAATTGTCACATAAATCCTTAAACATCAGTATAACCACACCCCAGAGTCAGACACGACTGGACTTCATATCAGAGTTATGAGATGCTAATGAGTTGTTTACTGATATGTAATTACTTAGTATATTATTGTGTTAGACTGTGATATTTCTGGGACAATCCCCGAGACTTAGAGATGTCAAGAAGCTTCTCGTTCAAAGAAAAAGAATGGAAATTACGAGAGCTCTGGGGCTGTTCCTAAATCCAGCCGAGTTTAGGGCCAGTTGTTTAGGGAGGCAAGAAAGCAATATTTCTTGTTGCTCACTTGCTTCTAGACAGAAGGCAGAGCAATGATTCCTGGCACCAAAACAACTGGAAGGAAAGGAAGAAGCAAACTAAAGAATGCATAAACCACTTGGAGAGTTTGCATCAGGAAGTCAACAAAGGATTGCAAATTTGAGTCAAAACACTGTTCTCCCAGATGAGCTGGAAATAGGCACACAGCGCCTTCCTCTTAGCTAAGTCCTGCAAAAGTGGTGAATTTTCACCCTTCTCTGGCAATTCAACTCGCTATGGAAATGCCCGTGGAATTGGGAGGAAGGCAACCAAATCAAGATGGAGAAATGCTGTTTTTCACCTTTGTGGTAAGAGACACCAAGCAGCCTGTGATGACACGCACGTGTTTGCATCGATTGGAACATTGTTTTGCAGGGAAACAGTGGTTCACAAAATAACTGAGAGGGATAACACGCTGGGCCCTTCCTGGCATTGGTAGCCGAGGAGGCCCCCGACACTTCCAAATGGCGTCAGATCTGGCCAGATCAGAAGGAACGCGGCTCGAGAGGAGAGCGGCTGTTGGCTGTTTGAACGAGAGGTGAGACAGAAGCAATTTCCACTCGGCTGGTCGAGTTGCTTGGCAAGATGAAGGAATCTAACCCATTTGCACAGAGCATCTTTCCCTTCCGCAGAGTCAACAGACTGGTCCTGTTGGTCCGGTTTGCCCAGAGAAATCTTCAAAACATTGTAGTTTCTATCCAGAAACTTCAGGGATCATTGACTCAGCTGCCTTGCCATAATGAAACTGAGGGATGGACCAGTATGGAATCAGGTGAATTTATTTCTCGTATCAGAAGCAAACCAAGGGTATAGTCTATATAAATAAAAATGTAATGTGTGTTTGTGGGATTAACATAACTCAAAAAACCATTGGACAGATTGCCGTCAAATTTGGTCACAAGATACCTACTAACCCAAGGAGCGACCATCAAAATTGATTTTGCCATTTGGGAGTTGTAGTTGCTGGGATTTATAGTTCACCTACAATCAAAGAGTGAAGTCGAGCATGCCCCCTCCCCAACAAGGGATGGTAACTTATAGTTCTGCAAAGGACAAGGGTACCAGACTGCACAATAGGGGTTAGGTCTTGGTCAATTTGCCAAGACCCTAACAACAATGAGTACCCCATGAAACTTCGGGAATGGCTAGACCAACGTTTCTCAACCTGGGGGTCGGGACCCCTGGGTGGGTCACGAGGGAGTGTCAGAGGGGTCGCCAAAGACCATCAGAAAACAGTATTTTCTGTTGGTCATGGGGGTTCTGTGTGGGAAGTTTGGCCCAATTCTATCATTGGTGGGGGTCAGAATGCTCTTGGATTGTAGGTGAACTATAAATCCCAGCAACTACAACTCCCAAATGTCAAGGTCTATTTTCCCCAAACTCCACCAGTGTTAACATTTGAGCATATTAAGTATTCATGGCAAGTTTGGTTCAGATTCATCATTGTTTGAGTCCACAGTGCTCTCTGGATGCAGGTGAACTACAACTCCAAAACTCAAGGTCTGTGCCCATCAAACCCTTCCAGTGTTTTCTGACAGTTATGGGAGTTCTGTGTGCCAATTTTGGTTCAATTCCTTCATTGGTGGAGTTCTGAATGTTCTTTGGTTGTAGGTGAACTATAAATCCCAGCAACTACAACTCCCAAATGACAAAATCAATCCCCCCTCAATCCCACCAGTAGTCAAATGTGGGCATTTGTGTCAAATGTGGGCAAATGTGATCCAGCGAATGAAAATACATCTCAGATATTTACATTATGATTCATCCCAGTAGCAAAATTAGAGTTGTGAAGGAGCAACTAAATTAATGTTAAGGTTGGGGGTCACCACAACATGAGGAACTGTATTAAGGGGTCGCGGCATTAGGCAGGTTGAGAAACACTGGGCTAGACCTTAGGGTCTCTGCCTCTCTCTCTCGAGCTGTAGTTTTCCAAGGACCATGGGACCGGCTTCCATCCCAGCACTGCAGGGCTTTGTGCCTTGGCCCAGTGGAACTCCATAGACTCCCTTTGGTGGCTTTTTGAATTCTGCTACATTCCTGGACTCCACTCTCTTCAAGGACTCGCTCTCTACCCATGAACTTTCTTCAAGACAACTTATGAATTCATGCTGTGTCCTGATATCGTCTGCTTTTTATAATTGATATTATTAATTTCTCTCTGGATGGGAAGATACCTGCATATGATTTCCCTGTGTATAATTTCTATATGTATTCCTGACCCTTTGCCCCTTCTCCCTCCAAAGAAATATGTAAGGGAACCCCCTGGCCTTCAGAAACAAAAGGTATTAGCGATTACTGAAACCTCCCGCCAAATACACACTTGCGGAGATAAAGGAAGGAGATTCTTATCTCTAGCATCGGAAGATGGCCCACTAGAGTAAAGAATTGTTTGGCAAAAGTTTCTGTCACTCTTCAAGTAAGATAAGGAGAAATCTTCCCCTCTGCTTTTGTTTACTTCCCATTGATAGCATTAACCTCAGGGCTGCCATCGTTGTTCTCCTGTCTCACAGCCAGGAAGGATCTGGATATTTTTACACATGTTGATTCACAACACTCATGAACACAATAGATCGGCCCTGTTTGAGCTTTTTGTCTCAGGCCACATGGCATTTCCTTTGTTTAAAGACTCCTTCCCAGATTCCTTTGTGCTCTCTCATCTCGCCTCCCTCTCTCCTGATTTGCTGTTGCCACCAGATGGCAGAGGTCTCCCCATTGGATCCTACGGACCACTGGAGCTTCCTGATTGGTCCAGAGGCATCGGGGGCAGGAGGGCTGCCTCCCAGCTGTTCGCCCATCACCCAATCATGGCGGGAACAACAGGGAAGCCGGGGCGGGGAGTTTGAACTCTGCAACTTTGAATTCACTATAAATATGACTGTATTGGTGTACTCTCCTCATGCTCTGCTGGCGAATGATTGCAGCTCTGCATCCTTTTCAGCTGAATGGCAAATAAAACCTCAATGGCTTTTCTTCAACTTGGTGAGACCTTTCATTGGAAAATCAGGGAAAAATATGGGATGCTTCTCTGTCTCGCCAGGGAAAAAGAACTCTTTGATGAGTCTAATTGGTCTCTGCCTCCTGGCAAAGACCCCTAAATTTTAGCTCTATATCAAGAGCATTCTGAACCCCACCAATGATGGAATTGAACCAAATGTGGCACACAGGACTCCCATTACCAACAGAAAACACTGGAAGGGTTTGTGGACATTGACCTTGAATTTGGGAGTTGTAGTTCGCCTACATCTACATCTGTGGACTCAAACAATGATGGATCTGTACCAAACTTGGCACAAATATTCCATATGCCCAAATATGAACACAGATGGAATTTGGAGGAAATAGACATTGACATTTGGGAATTGCAGTTACTGGATTTATAGTTCACCTATAATCAAAGAGCGTTCTGAATCCAACCAATGAAAGAATTGGGGCAAACCTCCCACACAGAACCCCCATGACCAACAGAAAATACTGAAGGCCACCCAGTCCAACTCCCTTTACCAGGGCAAGAAAACGTAATCAAAGCCCTCCTGACAAAGAGCCATCCAGTCATAGATATAGATAGATCTATATGATTCACACATACACAGAGATATAGTATCCTAGATTTGAAAGGGACTCCTAAAGAAGGACAATTATATGTTGCATGTTCCAGAGTAAGCAAACCAGAC
This sequence comes from Anolis sagrei, assembly GCF_037176765.1. Classification (NCBI taxonomy): domain Eukaryota; kingdom Metazoa; phylum Chordata; class Lepidosauria; order Squamata; family Anolidae; genus Anolis; species Anolis sagrei. The sequence continues at coordinate 23,048,527 of NC_090031.1, read as the reverse complement.
ACTCTCCACATCAACACTGACAAAGAAACAGCAAGAAATACTGTTTACCCACAAGCAGAAAGTAATTACATATATTAGAAATCAACACTTTCGCATTACTTTATTTTCCAGATCACCAGACTGAGCCACAGCAACGCATGGCAGGGGACGGCTAGTTGTAATGTATGTAGAAAACAAACAAAAAGTTTGAAAACTTAGCATTCTATTTAATATCCTTAGACAAGAAACTGGCTACTTGGAGTGCCTCTGGTGTGCTATAAGAAGGTCCTCCATTGTGCATGTGGCGGGGCTCGGGCTGCATTGTAGTAGGTGGTCAGTGGTTTGCTCTTCTCCACACTCGCATGTCACAAGTTCCACTTTCTTAAGGTTGGCTCTGCATCACGTGGTACCAGAACTCAGTCTGTTCAGTGACTTCAACAGGTATCAGCCATGGATCGAGGCTCCAGATTTTAGCCTGCCACTTTTGGACTCTCGCTTGCTGATGTGTTCCTGCGTGTGTCTGTATAGATTTTACAAAACTATTTCTTCATTTAAGACATTGGTGTGTTGGCTTATCACCAAACGGGATGGGCTGGAGATGACGCTATCTTGGTCCTTTCATTATTGGTTGCTACTTCCTGGCAGATGGTACAATACCGGTGTAATTTCTCCAGTAGTGTAGGATGCAGACACCCTGTGATAATGTGGCATGTCTCATGAAGAGCCACATCCACTGTTTTAGCGTGGTGAGATGTGTTCCACACTGGGCATGCATACTCAGCAGCAGAGTAGCAAAGTGCAAGGACAGATGTCTTCACTGTGTCTGGTTGTGATCCTCAGGTTGTGTCAGTCAGCAATCAGGTACATAACACACAAGTACAGCAGAAGGTGAATCTTCTGCTATCTTGGTCCTTTCATTATTGGCTGCTACTTCCTGGCAGATGTCAGGTGGTACAATACCGGTGTAATTTCTCCAGTAGTGTAGGGCGCAGACACCCCATGATAATGCGGCATGTCTCATTAAGAGCCACATCCACTGCTTTAGCGTGGTGAGATGTGTTCCACACTGGGCATGCATACTCAGCAGCAGAATAGCAAAGCGCAAGGGCAGATGTCTTCACTGTGTCTGGTTGTGATCCCCAGGTTGTGCCAGTCAGCAATCAGGTGCATAATACACAAGTACAGCAGAAGGTGAAATCTTTATTTATCTTATTTATTTCAAATATTTGTACCCCACCCTTCTCTACCTCTGAGGGGGGACTCAGGGCGGCTTCCAGCCGGCAACAATTTGATCCCCTCCATATACAAACAGGTAAAACAACAGTAAAACATTAAAATTAGATTAAAACCATTTAAAATGGTGCAAACTGAATTAGTTGGCCATGTTTACATCTGAGTTCTACAATCAACAACTTAATCCGAAGCCTGTCCATAGTCCATTTTCCATAGCATTGTCGTCATTTTATCCGAATGTCTATCCGACTGCCTGGTCCCATACACATATCTTCAACTTTTTCCTGAAGGAAAGGAGGGAAGCCATTGAGTTCTACAGGTGGGGGGCTACCGCCGAGAAGGCTCTGTCTCTCATCCCCACCAAGTGCGTTTGCAACGAAGGTGGGATCAAGAGAAGGGCCTCCCTGGAAGATTGTAAGTTTCGAGGTGCCACGGTATCCATTGACAGTGTTGTTGTTGTTCATTCGTTCAGTCGTTTCCGACTCTTCATGACCTCATGGACCAGCCCACGGCAGAGCTCCCTGTCGGCTGTCACCACCCCCAGCTCCTTCAAGGTCAATCCAGTCACTTCAAGGATACCATCCATCCATCTTGCCCTTGGTCGCCCCCTCTTCCCTTTTCCTTCCATTTTCCCCAGCATAATTGTCTTCTCTAAGCTTTCCTTCCTTCTCATGATGTGGCCAAAGTACAGTAGATCAATTGATAGTAGATCTTCCTAAAAGGAACAGAATTGAATACATACAATTATTTCCAGCCCAGAGAAGTGTGTGTTGTTGAGGATGCTGGGAGCTACAATCTAGCTGTATTCCAAAGTCTGCACAAATCCCAATCTTAGATTTGATAAACAAACATGCCAGTCTGATATAAAACCAATTTTGCGGCAAGATCCGAACCCCAACTGAGTCTATGTCTCTTCCCTGTTCCTGTATTAATTGGCTAGTTTGTTTATCTGTTTCATTAATGAGGTGTATAGCAGCCTCTAGTGGCAAACAGAAGGACAACCTGGTGTTGCATGTTAATCTGATTTCCCCCTTCAAGATTACTTTTAGATATAGCAATGTGTCCACTCATTCCAAGGCCCAGCCTGAAGCTGTTTCAATTCATGCATGACCTTTCAGCGGTATCTCTAAGGCTTCCCATATCTTTATAGCAAGGTAAGGAAGCCTAGGTACAGCCAGCCAATAACAACTCCTCATTTCCTATAGAGAGACAAATACAAACCAGATGCTTATCTGTAATAAAGAGAACCAGCCAGGATAAAAGCTAGGGCCAATCAGAAGTAGAGTTAGAGTTGGTCGGAAACAGAGTCAGGGCCAATCAGAAGTAGAATTAGGGACACTAAGTTGTGTTAGGGTCCATCAAGAATAGAGTTAGCGTTGATCTGAAGTAGAGCCAGGGTCCATCAGCGATAGAATTAGGATTGGTCAGAAGTAGAGTTAGGGCCAGTCAAAAGTAGAATTGAGGTCGATCAGAAGTTGGTCAGAATTGATCAGAAATAGAGTGAAAGTTGATCAGAAGTAGTGTCTGGGGTCTATCAGAGGTAGAGTTTGATGGTCAGAAATAGGATTGATCAAAAATAGAGTTAGGGTCAGTCAGAAGTAGAGTTAGGATTGAGTAGTAAAGTTAGGAGAAGACAGAAGTAGAGTTAGGATCAGTCAGAGGTAGAACTAGGATTGATCAGAAGTAGAATTAGGATTGATTCGAAGTAGAACTAGGATTGATTTGAAGTAGAACTAGGATTGATCAGATGTAGAGTTAGGATTTATCAAAAATAGAGTTAGGGTCAGTCAGAAGTAGATTAGGATTGAAAAGTAGAGTTAGAGCCAGTCAGAAGTAGAGTTAGGGTAGAGAAGTAGAGTTAGGGGCAGATACACATAGAGTTAGAGTTGAAAAGTAGATTGGGGCAGACAGAAGTAGAGTTAGGATTGATCAAAATAGAGTTAGGGTTGAAAAGTAGTTAGGATCAGTCAGAAGAAGAATGAGGATTGATCAGAAGTAGAGTTAGGATTGATCAGAAGTAGAATTAGGATGGATCAAAAATAGAGTTAGGGTCAGTCAGAAGTAGAGTTAGAGAAGATAAGTAGAGTTAGGGGCAGATGGAAGTAGAATTAGGATTGATCAAAAATAGAGTTAGGGTAAATCAAAAGCAGACTTAGAATTGAGTAGTTAGGGACAGACAGAAGTAGAGTTAGGATCAGTCAGAAGTAGAATTAGGATTGATTCGAAGTAGAACTAGGGTTGATCGGAAGTAGAGTTAGGATTTATCAAAAATAGAGTTAGGGTCAGTCAGAAGTAGATTGAAAAGTAGAGTTAGAGCCAGTCAGAAGTAGAGTTAGGGGCAGACACAAGTAGAGTTAAAGTTGAAAAGTGAGTTGAGGGCAGACAGAAGTAAAGTTAGGATCAGTCAGAAGAAGAATGAAGATTGATCAGAAGTAGAGTTAGGGTTGAAAAGTAGAGTTAGGGACAGACAGAAGTAAAGTCGGGATCAGTCAGAAGAAGACTTGGGATTGATCAGAAGTAGAATTAGGATTGTTCAGAAGTAGAGTTAGAATTGATCAGAAGTAGAGTTAGGATTGATTTGAAATAGAACTAGGATTGATCAGAAGTAGAGTTAGGATTGATCAGAAGTAGAGTTAGGATTGATTCGAAGTAGAGTTAGGATTGATCAGAAGTAGAATTAGGATTGATTAGAAGTAGAATTAGGATTGATCAGAAGTAGAGTTAGGATTGATCAGAAGTAGAGTTAGGATTGATTCGAAATAGAACTAGGATTGATCAGAAGTAGAGTTAGGATTGATCAGAAGTAGAGTTAGGATTGATCAGAAGTAGAGTTAGGATTGATTCGAAATAGAACTAGGATTGATCAGAAGTAGAGTTAGGATTAATCAGAAGTAAAGTTAGGATTGATCAGAGATAGAATTATTCTTGATTAGAAGTGAGAATTCGGCTTGATCAGAAGTAGAAGGAGGGTCAATAGAGATAGACATACCAAGCCATTCTTGTCAGCCTGTGCAGTTGAAGTCAAATTTCCTTTCTCTGCATATTGGTAATTTTACTCCTATCTGTAAATTACACGTTCTGTCCAGCTCCAGGCTTCCCTTATTTCAGCAGTGTCCTTGTAGCTCTCCCCTCTTTGGTTTTTCTTCCCCCTCCATTCTTGGCCCTCCATTTTATGCATCTTTCCTTCCCACCCAGCTCTTAATTAAAACCATAACTTTTAATTATTTTCTTGCTATAAGAATGATTCACAAGACGCCGTGCCTTCCAAGTGGCCAAAGTATTTCTTTCTTTCTTTCCTTCTGGGTCCTCTTTCCCTCCTCCTGTCTCCCTCGCTGATCTTTGGCTGTGAAATTTTCCCATTGGCTTCCATCTCTTCGTCTTAAGGAGATTAATCTTAAAAAATGCAAGCATTTGCTTGACTGAATCATGTCTCCTCTCAGCCTTCTCTTCTTCAGGCTAAACATGCCCAGCTCTTTAAGCCGCTCCTCATAGGGCTTGTTCTCCAGACTGTTTTCTGTAGTTCCAAGAGAAATGAATGCAGGGAATGCCGTGGATGTAATGTATTTGGATTTCAGGAAAGCTTTGCTTGGACAAGGTTCCCCATGACCTTCTTGCAAGGAAACTAGTCCAATGTGGGCTCGGCAAAACTACCTTGGTCAGACCACGTTACCTGGAATACTGTGTCTAATTCTGGGCACCACAATTGAAGAGAGGTATTGACAAGCTGGAATGTGTCCAGAGGAGGGCGACTAAAATGATCAAGGGTCTGGAGAACAAGCCCTATGAGGAGGGGCTTAAAGAGCTGGGCATGTTTAGCCTGCAGAAGAGAAGGCTGAGAGGAGACATGACAGCCATGTTTAAATATGTGAGAGGAAGTCATAGGGAGGAGGGAGCAAGCTTGTTTTCTGCTGCCCTGGAGACTAGGACGCAATCGAGCAATGGCTTCGAACTACAAGAAAGGAGATTCCACCTAAACATTAGGAAGAACTTCGTGACTGTGAGAGCTGTTCAACGGTGGAACTCTCTTCCCCAGAGTGTGGTGGAGGCTCCTTCTTTGGAGGTTTTGAAACAGAGGCTGGATGGCCATCTGTCAGGGGTTCTTTGAGTGCAATTTTCCTGCTTCTTGGCAGAACGGGCTTGGACTGAATGGCCCATGAGGTCTCTCCCAACTCTAGGATTCTATGATTCTAAGGCTGAGAGGAGACATGATAAGAGCCAAGGATCAAGAGGTAAGGGGAATATGTCATAGGGAGGAGGGAGCAAGATAGTTTTCTGCTGCCCTGGAGAATAGGGTGCAATGAAGCAATAGCTTCAAACTATAGAAAAGGAAGGAGATTCCACCTGAAGATGAGGAAGAACCACCTAACTGTGAGAGAGAGCTGTTCAGCAGTGGAACTCTCTGCCCTGGAGTGGTAGAGGCTCCTTCTGTGGAGGCCTTTCAACAGAGGCTGGATGGCCATCTGTTGTGCGGGGCAGGGGTGGGTTGAATGCGATTTTCCTGCTTCTTGGCAGTGGCTTATTTTCTGCTGCCCTGGAGACTAGGACACAATTAAGCAATGGCTTCAAACTATAGAAAAGAAAGGAGATTCCACCTGAAGACGAGGAAGAACCACCTAAATGTGTGAGAGAACTGTTCAGCAGTGGAACTCTCTGCCCTGGAGTGTGGTGGAGGCTCTTAAACAGAGGATGGATGGCCATCCGTTGGGGGTGCTTTGAATGCAATTGTCCTGCTTCTTGGAAGAATGGGGTTGGACTGGATGGCCCACGAGACCCCTTCCAGATTTAGGATTCTATGATTCTATGACTGTGAGAGCTGTTCAGCAGTGGAACTCTCTGCCCTGGAGTGTGGTGGAGGCTCTTAAACAGAGGATGGGTGGCCATCTGTTGGGGGTACTTTGAATGTGATTTTCCTGCTTCTTGGAAGAATGGGGTTGGACTGGATGGCCCATGAGGCCTCTTCCAGATTTAGGATTCTATGATTCTATGACTGTGAGAGCTGTTCAGCAGTGGAACCCTCTGCCCTGGAGTGTGGTGGAGGCTCTTAAACAGAGGATGGATGGCCATCTGTTGGGGGTGCTTTGAATGTGATTTTCCTGCTTCTTGGAAGAATGGGGTTGGACTGGATGACCCATGAGACCCCTTCAGATTTAGGATTTTATGATTCTATGACTGTGAGAGCTGTTCAGCAGTGGAACTCTCTGCCCTGGAGTATAGTGGAGGCTCCTTCTTTGGAGGCTTTGAAACAGAGGTTGGATGGCCATCTTTTGGGGGTGCTTTGAGTACAATTTTCCTGCTTTTTAGAAGAATGGAGTTGGACTGGATGGCCCACAAGGATTCTATGAGTAGATACCATACAATGCAGTGGTTGATGTAGTATTCGGACCATTCAAAAATGCCAAGTTTCAAACCCAATTCTTTGGAGAGGAGATGATATAAGGAATAATATAAGCCTCTTTCCATCCATTTTCTATTCTGGTTTGCTCTTCTGATACCATCTCAGCTCTGCCTATTGAAAGGTGCTGACCCCTCCCATGAAAAAAGTATATTTCTGCAAAGCCGCGGTCAAGAAGTGCCGGCAAGACTGGGAATGAAAGCGATTTAACTGCCGCACGTCTCTCTCCTCGGCCTCCCCATCCTCCCACAGTTATTAATAGACGCCCCTTGTTATCCTCCCATAGATTTTCTTCAATCAGACACATTAGGACCCGCTTTCCAAAGCTCAGCATTACACGGGATCCCATAAAAAAAATGGGGAGGGGGATAGAGGAAGGCGTTGGTGAAAATGACCATTTTTAAAGAGGCAGATAAAATATCATTCTATGAAATGGATTTGCTGGCATTCTTCACCAAAACGGAGCACCTATTAAATTATAGTAGCTATTATTCCTGTTCCATATATATATATATATATATATATATATATATATATATATTCTGAAACTTTTTCCCTCTAAAGACAGATTTTATTATTTTAAGTGGAGTTTAAAACCCACTTTTCTTACCGACGATACATCTCAGCTAAATCTAACTTGTGGGGAAATGATGGCGGAGTGGGCACATTGCCGTAATGGATCACGAACATGGAGCTGTTGGGATTCAGTGGGAAGAACTGGGTTCAAATCGTGACATTTTAAAGCTCCTTCAAACACTTTTCTGCTTGGTCCAGAATCCTTTAGGCTCGCGTATTGTGAGCAATTCTGGGCACCACAATTAAAGGGAGATGTTGACAAGCTGGAATGTGTCCAGAGGAAGGCAACTCAAATGATCAAGGGTCTGGAGAACAAGCCCTATGAGGAGTGGCTTAAAGAGCTGGGCATGTTTAAAGAGCTGGGCAGAGTGGGTAAAGGTGGTGGTTAATGCCTCCCTTCGGGAAGGCAAGATTCCAGCCAGCTTAAAACAAGCTGTTATCAAACCGCTGTTGAAAAAACCATCACTAGACCCCACTCAATTTGTCAACTTTTGTTTGTCAAGATTTGTTTCCAATCTCCCCTACTTGGGCAAAGTCCTGGAACATGTGGTGGCCTCGCAACTCCAGGAATTCCTGGTGGACACGGACTATCTAGATCCGTCACAGTCTGGCTTTAGGCATGGTACTGAGACAGCCTTGGTCGCCTTAGTGGATGATCTTCGCCGGGAATTGGACAGGGGGAGGGTGTCCCTGCTGGTTCTGCTGGACCTCTCATCGACCTTCGATACCGTCGACCACGGTATCCTTCTGAGACGCCTCGCAGGAATGGGCCTTGGGGGTACTGCCTTGCAGTGGCTCCAGTCGTTCCTTGAGGGTCTTTCTCAGAAGGTGTCTTTAGGGAGCACCTGCTCGACTCCGCGGCCATTGTACTGTGGAGTCCCGCAGGGTTCAGTTTTGTCCCCTATGTTGTTTAACATATACATGAAGCTGTTGGGAGAGATCATCCGGAGTTTTGGGGTACGATGTCATCTGTACGCAGATGATGTCCAACTCTATCACTCGTTTCCACCTACCACTAAGGAGGCTGTTCAGGTCATGAACCGGTGCTTGGCCGCTGTCACGGACTGGATGAGGGACAACAGATTGAAACTAAATCCAGACAAGACAGAGGTACTCCTGGTCAGTCGTAAGACCGAACAGGGTACGGGGTTACAGCCTGTGCTGGACGGGGTCACACTCCCCCTAAAAGCACAGGTACGCAGTCTCCAGGAGTTCTCCTGGATTCATCGCTGAGCCTGGAGCCCCAGGTTTCAGCGGTGGTCAGGGGAGCATTCGCACAATTAAAACTTGTGCGCCAGCTGCGTCCGTACCTTGGGAGGGCTGACTTGGCCACGGTAGTACACGCTTTGGTTACATCCCGCTTAGATTACTGCAACGCTCTCTACGTGGGGTTGCCTCTGAAGACTGCCCGGAAGCTGCAGCAAGTACAACGCGCGGCAGCCAGATTACTAACGGGTGCGGGGTACAGGGAGCACACCACTCCGCTGTTACTCGAACTCCACTGGCTGCCGATTAGCTTCCGAGCACAATTCAACGTGGTGTTAACCTATAAAGCCCTAAACGACTCCGGCCCTGTTTACCTCTCCGAACGTATTCTCCCCTACGAACCATCAAGACCACTAAGATCGTCTGGAGGGGCCCTGCTCTCGGTCCCTCCGCCTGCACAAGCACGGCTGGTGGGGACGAGGGACAGGGCCTTCTCGATGGTGGCCCCTCGACTTTGGAACTCCCTGCCATTAGAGATCAGAACTGCCCCCTCCCTCATGACGTTCAGGAAACTAACAAAGACCTGGTTGTGGAACGCGGCATTTGACAACTGATTTAATTCTTTGCCCACATGAAAGGAGGAGGATGAATGGGATTGTGATGGTGTCGGACGATTTGGCTCTTTTAACTGGGATGATAATGTTTTAATGTGTATGGTGCTGATATTTTAATCGTGTAATGAAGTGGCATTGTGTTGTTATTGTATTTTTTTGTATGTTAACACATGTTGTGAACCGGTCCGAATCCCTCTTTGAAGGTGAGAGGGTCGGTATATAAAACCTCGAAATAAATAAATAAATAAATAATGTTTAGCCTGCAGAAGAGAAGGCTGAAAGGAGATGTGATAGCCATGTATAAGTATGCTAGAGGAAGTCATAGGGAGGAGGGAGCAAGCTTGTTTTCTGCTTCCTTGGAGACTAGGACGCAATGGAGCAATGGCTTCAAACTAGAAGAAAGAAGATTCCACTAGGAAGAACTTCCTGACTGTGAGAGCTGTTCAGCAGTGGAACTCTCTGCCCCAGAGTGTGGTGGAAGTTCCTGAATCAGAGGCTGGATGGCCATCTGTTGGGGGTGCTTTGAATGCAATTTTCCTGCTTCTTGGCAGAATGGGGTTGGACTGGATGGTCCATGAGGTCTCTTCCAACTCTATAGTTCTATGATTCTATGACTTGGAGTGCCTCTGGTGTCGATGTGTGAAGGTCCTCCATTATGCATGTAGTAGGACTTACACTGCATTCTAGTAGGTGGTGTGTGGTTTGCTCTTCTCCATACTCACATGTCGTGGACACCACTTTGTGGCCCCATTTCTTGAGGTTGGCTCTGCATTTTTTGAGGTTGGTTCAACACCTTCCAAGTTGCCCAGTCTTCTGTGTCCCCAGGGGGAGTCTCTCATTCGGTATCAGCCATGGCAAATCCATCTAAAACACAGACATGTGCCTTTCACTTTAAGAACAGACAAGCATCCCAAGCTCTGAGGATTACTTGGGAAGGAATCCCACTGGAGCATTGCAGTGCACCCAAATACCTGGGAGTCACTCTGGACCGTGCTCTGAACTACAAGAAGCACTGCCTGAATATCAAGCAAAAAGTGGGTGCTAGAAACAATATCATACGAAAGCTGACTGGCACAACCTGGGGATCACAACCAGACACAGTGAAGACATCTGCCCTTGTGCTATGCTATTCTGCTGCTGAGTATGCATGCCCAGTGTGGAACACATCTCACCACGCTAAAACAGTAGATGTGGCTCTTAATGAGACATGTTGCATTATCACGGGGTGTCTGCACCCTACACCACTGGAGAAATTACACTGTTTAGCCGGCATTGCACCACCTGACATCTGCCGGGAAGTAGCAACCAATAGTGAAAGGACCAAGGCAGTGGCATCTCCAGCTCATCCCCTGTTTGGGTATCAGCCAGCACATCAACGACTTAAATCAAGAAATAGTTTTTAAGATCTACAGAGACACTCGCTGGAACACCTCAGCAAGCGAGAGTCCAAAAGTGGCAGGCTCAAACCCAGAACCTCAACCAATGGCTGATACCAAATGAGAGAATCCCCCCTGAGCACACAGAAAACTGGGCGACTTGGAAGGCTGATACTGGTTGAAGGCACTGAACAGACTGCGCTCTGGCACCACGAGATGCAGAGCCAACCTTCAGAAATGGGGCTACAAAGTGGAATCCACGACATGTGAGTGTGGAGAAGAGCAAACCACTGACCACCTGCTGCAATGCAACCTAAGCCCTGCCACATGCACAATGGAGAACCTTCTTACAGCGGCACCAGAGGCACTCCAAGTGGCCAGCTACTGGTCAAAGGACATTTGATCAACTACCAAGCTTGCAAATTTTGTTTTGTGTCTGTTAGTTCTTTTGTTCTGTTATAAATGTAATGCAATTGTCTGGTTGCGCCTGACACAATAAATAAGCCATGGCTTGAGGTTCCAGGTTTAAGCCTGCCACTTTTGGACTCTCACTTGCTGAGGAATCTTTGCTCTTGTTGTGTGCCTTCAAGTTTTCTCCAACTGAGATCCTCAAGTTTTCTTGTTCAGTCTGGGTTTTCCATTGCCTTCCTCTGAAGCTGAGTGTGCCTTTTCACCTGTGGGTTTCTATGGCCACGTGGGGTTTTGAACCTTGGCCTCAAGAATCTTAGCTCAACGCTTGAACCATTACCCTCCCCACCCCCAATCCCCATGGGTCTCCTATCAAGATCCGAAATCCAGCTCACAATCACATGGCTGCTGGCCAACATGATCTGGGTGTGCGCTTATGTTTGCAGTACTTTCTAGGTCAGCATTTCTCAAGTTGGGGTCAGAGCCCTTGGGAGGGTCACAAGGGGGATGTCAGATGGGTCGGCAAATACCATCACAACATACTATTTTCTGTTGTTCAAAGGGGTTCTGTGTGCCAAGTTTGGTTCAATTCCATTGTTGATGGAGTTCAGAATGCTCTTTGATGGTAGGTGAACTATAAATCCCAGCAACTACAACTCCCAAATGTCAAGATTGATTTCCCCCAAACTCCAATAATGTTCACATTTGGGCATATTGAGAATTTGTGCTGAGTTTGGTCCAGATCCATCATTGTTTGAGTCCACAATGCTCTCTGGATGTAGGTGAACTACAACTCCAAAACTCAAGGTCGATGCCCACCAAACCCTCTCGGTATTTTCTGTTGATGATGGAAGTTCTTTGTGCAAAGTTTGGTTCAATTCCATCACTGGTGAAGTTCAGAATGCTCTTTGATTGTAAGTGAACTATAAATCCAACAACTACAACTCCCAAATGTCAAGTCTGTTTTCCCGCAAACCCCACCAGTGTTCACATTTGGTCATATTGAGTACTTGTGCTAACTTTGCTCCAGACCCATCATTGTTTGAGTCCACAGTTCTCTCTGTATGTAGATGAACTACAACTCCAAAAGTCAAGGTCAATGTCCACCAAACCCTCCCAGTATTTTCTCTTGTCATGGAGTTCTGTGTGCCAAGTTTGGTTCAATTCCATCATTGATGGAGTTCAGAATGCTCTTGATTGTAAGTGAACTATAAATCCAGCAACTACAACTCCCAAATTTCAAGGTCTATTTTCCCCAAACTCCACCAGTATTCACATTTGGGGATATTGAATATTCGGGTCAAGTTTGGTCCGGATCCATCATAGTTTTTGTCCACAGTGATCTCTGGATATAGGTGGACTACAACTCCAAAACTCAAGGTCAATGCCCACCAAACCCTTCCAGTATGGGATCAATTCTATCATTGGTGGAGTTCAGAATTGTCTTTGATTGTAAGTGAACTATAAATCCCAGCAGATACAACTCCCAAATGTCAAGCTCTATTTTTCCCCAAACTCCACCAGTGTTCACACTTGGGGATGTTGAATATTTGTGTCAAGTTTGTCCAGATCCATCATTGTTTTTGTCCGCAGTGATCTCTGGGTGTAGGTGAACTACAACTCCAAAAGTGAAGGTCAATGCCTACCAAACCCTCCTCCAGTATTTTCTTTTGATCATGGGAGTTCTGTGTGCCAAGTTTGGTTCAAATTCCATCGTTGTGGAGTTCAGAATGCTCTTTGATTGTAAGTGAACTGTAAATCCCAGCAACTACAACTCCCAAATGTCAAGGTGTATTTTTCACCAAACTCCACCAGTGTTCACATTTGGGGATAATGAATATTCGGGTCAAGTTTGGTTCGGATCCATCATATTTTTTGTCCACAGTGATCTCTGGGTGTAGGTGAACTACAACTCCAAAACTCAAGGTCATTGCCCCACCAAAACCTTCCAGTATGGGTTCAATTCTATCACTGGTGGAGTTCAGAATGCTCTTTGATTGTAAGTGAACTATAAATCCCAGCTACTACAACTCCCAAATGTCAAGGTGTATTTTTCCCCAAACTCCACCAGTGTTCACATTTGGGGATATTGAATATTCGGGTCAAGTTTGGTCCAGATCCATCATTGTTTTTATCCACAGTGATCTCTGATGTAGGTGAACTACAACTCCAAAAGTCAAGGTCAATGCTCACCAAACCCTCCCAATATTTTCTGTTGGTCATGGGAGTTCTGTGTGCAAGTTTGGTTCAATTCCATTGTTGGTGGAGTTCCGAATGCTCTTTGATTGTAAGTGAACTATAAATCCCAGCAACTAGAACTCCAAATGTCAAAGTCTATTTTCCCCAAACCCCAACAGTGTTCACATTTTGGGATATTGAATATTTACGTCAAGTTTGGTCCAGATCCATCATAGTTTTTGACGGCAGTGATCTCTGAGTGTAGGTGAACTACAACTCCAAAAGTTAAGGTCAATGCCCACCAAACCCTCCCAGTATTTTCTGTTGGTCAGAAAAATTCTGTTGGTTCAATTCAGTGGTTGGTGGTGTTCAGAATGCTTTTGATTGTAAGTGAACTATAAATCCCAGCAGCTCCCAAATGTCAAAGTCTATTTTCCCCCAAACCACCAGTGTTCACACTTGGGCATATTGAGTATTCGTGCCAACTTTGGTCCAGACCCATCATTGTTTGAACCCACAGTTCTCTCTGTATATAGGTGAACTACAATTCCCAAATGACAAAATCCAGTGAATGAAAACACATCCTGCATATCAGATATTTACATTACGAATCATAACAGTAGCGAAACAACTGTTACGAAGTAGCAAGAAAAATAATGTTGTGGTTGGGGGTCATCACAACATGACAAACTGCATTATAGGAAGGTTGAGGAACACTGTTCTAGCAGAGTTTCTATTTTACCATTTTCTGCGCAAAAAATGCCAGGTTCTGCACAAAATCGTGAATTTTGCGTCGGATAAATCTCAAAATGTGACAAAATTTCCATTGGTCCAAGCCAAAGGTGTCTCATCATCCCAGAAATGCACATTTCGGCTGTTTTCAGGTATGAGTCCCCAGTTCTTCGATCCAATCACAGGCTGAATAGGTTGGGGCCTGTATCCAACGCCTACCTTTTAGCCTTGAGAAGCAAGCAAGCAAGCCCCTGCCCTGGGAAAGAGAAGGTTAATTAAACGGCAGCCCCTTTCCTTGCATTCGAGCCGATTGCCGGGATGGCTGCCAGCGAGCCAGGGAAGGTTAAAAACCACCCGCTTCAGAGCAGGTTGCAAAGGGAGGCGGAAAGGAGGGGGGAGCAGGTGGATGGGATGCTGAAAATTTACAGCCAGTTCCATGGAAAGTCACAGTTCAGCTATTCTCTGGGAGCAAGTGCTCATGGGAACAGGGCCTGTCCCTTTCAAAGCCGGAAGATTGATGAAGCCTTCGCTCCCGCCAACTGTAAATATACAGCCGAGCCCTTGTCAGATCAGGGCTGGAACATCGCAGGCCGACAGCCCACAGGTCTGGCGTGGGGGTGGGCTGATCCCACCGAAACACACACATGCACAGGTTGTAGCAAACACATTCCCCTGAGCTGGGTTTTCGTTTTGCAATCAAACATGTTCGTGGAGACGATGGCAAAGCGTACACAATGCTCTGCTGGACTTGACACACATGTGTTGTCTTGTACAACTCCCAAATGTCAAGGTCTATTTCCCCTAAACTCCATCAGTGTTCATATTTGGGCCTATGGAATATTTGTGCCAAGTTTGGTCCAGATCCATCATTGTTTGAGTCCACAGTGCTCTCTAGATGTAGGTGAACTACAACTCCCAAATGTCAAGGTCTATTTTCCCTAAACTCCACCAGTGTTCATATTTGGGCCTATGGAATATTTGTGCCAAGTTTGGTCCAGATCCATCATAGTTTGAGTCCACAGTGCTCTCTAGATGTAGGTGAACTACAACTCCCAAATGTCAAGGTCTATTTTCCCTAAACTCCACCAGTGTTCATATTTGGGCCTATGGAATATTTGTGCCAAGTTTGGTCCAGATCCATCATTGTTTGAGTCCACAGTGCTCTCTAGATGTAGGTGAACTACAACTCCCAAATGTCAAGGTCTATTTCCCCTAAACTCCATCAGTGTTCATATTTGGGCCTATGGAATATTTGTGCCAAGTTTGGTCCAGATCCATCATTGTTTGAGTCCACAGTGCTCTCTAGATGTAGGTGAACTACAACTCCCAAATGTCAAGGTCTATTTTCCCTAAACTCCACCAGTGTTCATATTTGGGCCTATGGAATATTTGTGCCAAGTTTGGTCCAGATCCATCATTGTTTGAGTCCACAGTGCTCTCTAGATGTAGGTGAACTACAACTCCCAAATGTCAAGGTCTATTTTCCCTAAACTCCATCAGTGTGCATATTTGGGCCTATGAAACATTTGTGCCAAGTTTGGTCCAGATCCATCATTGTTTAAGTCCACAGTGCTCTCTAGATGTAGGTGAACTACAACTCCCAAATTCAAGGTCAATGCCCACCAAACCCTTGTAGTATTTTCTGTTGGTCATGGGGGTTCTCTGTGGGAAGTTTGGCCCAGTTCCATCGCTGTTGGGGTTCAGAATGCTCTTTGATTGTTGGTGAACTATAAATCCCAGCAACAACAACTCCCAAATGTCAATGTTTATTTTCCAGACCCCACCAGTGTTCACTTTTGGGCATATTGAGTATTTGTGCCAAATTTGGTCCAGATCCATCATTGTTTGAGTACACAAGGCTTTCTGGATGTAGGTGAACTACAACTCCTAAACTGAAGGTCAATGCCCACCAACCCTTCTAAGATTTTCTTTTGATCATGGGAGTTCTGTGTGCCAAGTTTGGTTCTGTTGGTCATTGGAGTTCTGTTTGGGAAGTTTGTCCCAGTTCCATCGTTGTTGGGGTTCAGAATGCTCTTTGATTGTCGGTGAACTATAAATCCCAGCAACAATAACACCCGAATGTCAAGGTTTATTTTCCCCAGACTCCACCAGTGTTCACTTTTGGGCATATTGAGTATTTGTGCTAAGTTTGGTCCAGATTCATCATTGTTTGGGTCCACAGGGCTTCCGGATGTAGGTGAACTACAACTCTCAAACTCAAGTTCAGTTCTGTGTGCCAAGATTGGTTCAGTTCCATTGTTGTTGGAGTTCAGAATGCTCTTTGATTGGAGGTGAACTATAAATCCCAGCAACTGCAACTCCCATATGACAAAATCAACCCCCCCCCCCCCCCCAATCCTATCAGTGTTCAAATTTGGGCGTATCAGGCAATTTTGCCCAATTTGGTCCAGTGAATGAAAATCCATCGTGCATATCAGATACTTACATGACGATTCATATCAGGAGCAAAATGACAGTTGTGAAATAGCAACGAATATTCTACAGCACTGCTGTCACAGCTGACCTCCAGCTGGAATGCTCAAGTCTTCCAGTTCTCGGTGTCTATGCCAGAGTTTTTAAGGTTGGCTTTGAGCCCATCTTTCAATCTCTTTTCCTGCCCACCAACATTCCATTTTCCGTTCTTGAGTTCGGAGTAGAGCAACTGCTTTGGAAGATGGAGGTCAAACATTCAGACAACGTGGTCAGTCCAGCAGAGTTGATGGCAGAGGACCATCGCTTCAATGTTGGTGGTCTTTGCTTCTTCCAGCATGCTGACGTTTGTCTGCCTGTCTTCCCAGGAGATTTGCAGGATTTTCCGAAGGCAGCGCTGATGGAATCATTCTAGGAGTTGCATGTGACGTCTGTAGATAGTCCACGTTCCAGGAGTTGCATGTGACATCTGTAGACAGTCCACCTTTCACAGGCATATAGCAGAGTTGGGAGGACAATAGCTTTATAAACAAGCACCTTGGTCTCATAGAATCATAGAATCAAAGAATCATAGAATCAAAGAGTAGGAAGAGATCTCATGGGCCATCCAGTCCAACCCCCTGCCAAGAAGCAGGAATAATGCATTCAAATCACCCCTGACAGATGGCCATCCAGCCTCTGTTTAAAAGCTTCCGAAGAAGGAGCCTCCACCACACTCCGGGGCAGAGAGTTCCACTGCTGAACGGCTCTCACAGTCAGGAAGTTCTTCCTCATGTTCAGATGAAATCTCCTCTCTTGTAGTTTGAAGCCATTGTTTCGTGTCCTAGTCTCCAAGGAAGCAGAAAACAAGCTTGCTCCCTCCTCCCTGTGGCTTCCTCTCACATATTTATACATGGCTATCATATCTCCTCTCAGCCTTCTCTTCTTCAGGCTAAACATGCCCAGCTCCTTAAGCCACTCCTCATAGGGCTTGTTCTCCAGACCCTTGATCATTTTAGTCAACCTCCTCTGGACACATTCCAGCTTGTCAATATCTCTCTTCAATTGTGGTGCCCAGAATTGGACACAATATTCCAGATGTGGTCTAACCAAAGCAGAATAGAGGGGTAGCATGACTTCCTTAGATCTAGACACTATGCTCCTATTGATGCAGGCCAAAATCCCATTGGCTTTTTTTGCCGCCACATCACATTGTTGGCTCATGTTTAACTCGTTGTCCACGAGGACTCCAAGGTCTTTTTCACACGTACTGCTCTCAAGCCAGGCACTGTCTCCCTACGGAGACTTCATTCTGCTTCATTCAGGAAAAAAGTTGCGCATACAGAGCTAAGGCGGTGTTGTATTTCAGCGTCAATGTTGATTTTTCTGGAGAGGTGGCTGCTAAGGGAGCGGAAATGGTCAACATTTTCGCAGGGTTGGGAGGACAATAGCTTTTTAGACAAGCACCTTGGTCTCCCTACGGATGTCCCAGTCCTCAATCACTCTGTGCTTCATTCAGAAAAATGCTGCACTCACAGAGCTCAGGCGGTGTTGTATTTCAGTGTCAATGTTGACTTTTGTGGAGAGGTGGCTGCCAAGGGAGCGGAAATGGTCAACATTTTCTAATGTTACACCATGAAGCTGTATTTCTGGTGTTGGAGAGGGATTGGCTGGTGCCTGCTTGAAGAGCACTTTGGTTTTCTCAATGTTCAGTGACAGGCCGAGCTTCTCGTATGCTTCTGCAAAGGTGTTTAGAGTGGCTTGTAGGTCTTCTTCTGAATGTCCACAGACAACGTTGTCATCAGCATATTGGAGTTCTATAACAGATGTTGTAACCTTGGTTTTGGCTTTCAGTCTGCTGAGGTTAAATAGCTTGCCATCTGTCCGATAGATGATTTCCACTCTGGTAGGAAGCTTCCCATCAACAAGATGGAATTTGTTGTACATTATGGTGCCAGAGACCTCTAACAGAGAAAGGTAAAGATCTCACAAAACCACCAATGCCAGAATCCGTTGAGCCTTGACAGTTAATGTGGTGTCAAACTGCTATAATTTGGTTGTGTGTATACAACCTTAAACATTTGCCAAATAAAACGCGTCACGTTTTCGAAGCACGAAATCCATTGCAAAAGCTTTCTCTGAAAGCCAGCTGAGACCAAGCGGGAAAGAACATTGAAGGACTCAGGTGGGCCACAAAGCTTTGAACCCTTGGCCCTTTCAACTATGGAAATGCCCCATTTTCCCCAAAGGAAGATCTGTGTAAACCTGGCGAAGACCCATGTTTCCCCTTTCCCACCTCTTCTCCTCTTAACAGTTCTTTAATTGAGATGTAACAGAGGAGTTATTGTATGTTAAATAAATACTAATTGATTATTTTAAATATATGTGCCAGGGGTTTAACAGCTAAGCAATGAACCTCTTCTCATTAATGGGGCTGTTAAACGTCAATTATTATGGTTTTATAATCAATTGATACTTAAGAGGGCTTAATTTTCTCTCCTTGGGTTCAATGGGTCGGCGTTTGCATGTTAGCCGACACAAGTTGTGTGGGTCACAAAGATCGCTAGCAAAAAAAAGGTACATGGTGCCGTTAAATCTCTCCTCGCTTCCGCCTCATCCTCAAAACTCGATATACATATATACTTACTTAAGCGATCCCTCATTGTCCAAGTAGGATAGTCTTCCTGGGTTAGTGTGCAGTGTGTGGTGGGTCCGTAGGTGACTGTGGAGCCCTATTCCTGATCTGCATCTTCTCCCGCAGTGAGGGCATTGGTTTCCAAGTGGAAGGTGGTCCTGTTCGAGCTTGGCTTGACATGCCTTCCTCTTGGCACATTTCTCTCTTTCGCCCTCCATTCATGCCACTTCAAATTCTACAGCACTGCTGGTCACAGCTGACCTCCAGCTGGAGTGCTCAAGGGCCAGGGCTTTGAGCTTGCAGCACTGCCTAATTTGGAAGAAGTCAGCAATGCCATCAGCCAACAAAAAAATAACAAAGCCAGCGGACCTGATGGGATCCCTGCTGAAATTTTTAAAGAGGGGGGACCTGAGCTGACACAACAACTCATAGAAAAAGTGTAGGTGACCAAGAAAATCCCAGCAGATTTCAAGGATACATATATAGCATCCCTACTTCACGGATTTTCACTTTTTGCGTGTTGTCCTGGAATATAACAACCGCGATAAGTGAGGGAACACTGTACTTTCGTTCCCATTTATGGCAATCCAATCCTGTTGTTTTCTTGGTAGGTTTTGCTCAGAGGAAGGTTTTCATCACGTTTGCCATTGCTTTTGGTGTGTACTTTCATTCTGACGTACGACAATCTTATCCTAGTGTTTTTAGGCAGGTTTTGTTCAGAGGGTTACCATCATTGTTTGACACTGGTATGTACTTTCATTCCCACTTATGGCCATCCAATCCTATTGTTTTCTTGGCAGGTTTTGCTCAGAGAATAAGGTTATCATCACTTTTTGCGATTGCTTTTGATATGTGTTTTCATTCCAACTGGTGGCTGTCCCTATCCTGTCCGAATGACTCTCCCTCTATGAACCATCAAGGAGGTTAAGATCTTCTGGGAAGGCCCTACTCTCGGTCCCACCTGCTTCACAGCAGACCTTGAGCCAGGGCTTCCCAGTTCTCAGTGTCTATGCCAGGGTTTTTAAGGTTGGCTTTGAGCCCATCTTTCAATCTCTTTTCCTGTCCTCCAACATTCCCTTTTCCGTTCTTGAATTCAGAGTAGAGCAACTGCTTTGGGAGACAGTGGTCGGGCATCTGGACAACATGGCCGGTCCAGCAGAGTTGATGGTGGAGGACCATCGCTTCAGTGTTGGTGGTCTTTGCTTCTTCCAGCATGCTGACATTTGTCCGCCTGTCTTCCCAAGAGATTTTCAGGATTTTTTGGTTGCAACGCTGATGGAATCATTCTAGGAGTTGCATGTGACGTCTGTAGATAGTCCACGTCTCGTATAGCAGGGTTGGGAGGACAATAGCTTTATAAACAAGCACCTTGGTATCCCTACAGATGTCCCGGTTCTAAAACACTCTGTGCATCATTCATAAAAATGCTGCACTCGCAGAGCTCAGGCAATGTTGTATTTCAGTGTCAATGTTGACTTTTGTGGAGAGGTGGCTGCCAAGGGAGCAGAAATGGTCAACATTTTCTAATGTTACACAAAACCAGAATTCGAATCCTCCTCAGCTATGGAAACCCACTGGGTGGTCTTGGGCAAGTTCTACTCTCTCAGTTTCCTCAAATTGCAAATCCCAGGATATCATAGGAGGCCAAAACTGGCTGGGATTTCTAGGAGTTATTGGGAAACCCACTGGGTGATCTTGGGCAAGTTCTACTCTCTCAGTTTCCTCAAACTGCAAATTCCAGGATACCATAGGATGTTGTATTTCAGTGTCAATGTTGACTTTTGTGGAGAGGTGGCTGCCAAGGGAGCAGAAATTATCAACATTTTCTAATGTTACACCATTAAGCTGTATTTCCGGTATTGGAAATACCAAATGGCTGATGACTGCTGGAAGAGCACTTTGATTTTCTCGATGTTCAATGACGGGCCAAGCTTCTCGTCTGCTTCTGCAAAGGTGTTTAGAGTGGCTTGTAGGTCTTCTTCTGAATGTGCACAGACACCGTTGTCATCAGCATAATATGTGTTCTGTCACACACTGGACCTGTGAAGAATTTCCTTTAGAACAGGACGTGCAACCTTTGCCCAGCAGGAAGCCAGGGGGCCCAAAGAGAAGTTCTCAGAGAGTTTTCACCACAAATAGTCTTTAGATAGCTTGTGAAGTACAACAAAGTCTTTTATTAATGAACAATCAAACAGAAACTTCTCTTGTCTTCAGTAAAGTTAAGCAACTGATTCCAAGCTTTTAGGCAACTGGTGAATTCCTAATCTTGCCCACGAAGGACAGGCAACTGTCTTCAATAAATTCTTCTTTAAAGGAAAATCCCCTTTTTAACTTTTCCCACGCTGACTATAATCTAACCCTTACTGAAGTGGGCTCCGCTACCGGGTTGAACTGCTTCTCGAACGCCGAGTGGACCTACCAGTGACCTAGGTGACTTGCCCTATGACTGCAGAGTCCCTGAAACCCAGGGCTGCAACCAAACTTGGGAGGAATCCTCAATATGCCCAAAGGTGAAATCTGGTGGAAATTGGGGGAAATTTGACCTTGGGAGCTGCTTGGATGTCCAGCTCACCTGGAACTGAACTGGGCTCACCCCTTCCTTCCTTCCTTCCTTCCTTCTTTCCTTCTTTCCTTCCTTCCTTCGTCCCCAGCACACTCTGCTCTATTAGGGGCGGGGCTTACTGGAGCCCCTTGATGGCGGCACCCAAGGGGAGAGCTGAAGACGGAGGAAGAAGGGAAGGAGGAATGATAGAAGTGAGGGAGGAAAGGAAAGAGGAAAGAGAGAAGGAAAGAGGGGGAGGATGAGGGAAAGAGGGAGGGAGGAGAGGAGGCAGGGAAGACATGAAGGGAGAAAATGGGGGAAGAGAGAAGGAAGGGAGAGAAGGAGGAGGGAGAGAGCCAAGGCTGACTCCAGGCCGTTGCCGGCACAGGCTCCGCCACGTGGAGCTCTCCTGTGTGCGCGAACGCACGCACACCCCACCCACCCCCGTCCCAGTACGCATGCCCAGTGGTATCTTCTCCTTTTTTAGGATTTGTAAGTTATTTATTATTATTATTATTATTGATGGTCACACCTTGTATGGTGAGGAGTTTTGTTGCCAAATTTGGTGGGTATTGGCCCAGCGGTTCTTTTGTTTTTAAGCCACTCATTACGACATGAGCATTGTTATATATATAGATATTTATTTATTTATTTATTTATTTATACCCCAACACCATCTCACCAAGGGGACTTGGGGCAGCTTACATGAGGCCAAACCCAACAACACATCAGTAAAAACAAAACAGCAAGCAAACAAAACAGTACAATTAATATACCTTGCATATAAACAATAACACAGAGAATTTAAAACCTTATGGCCTTATGAAAGTACTTGACTTGCCCTAATTCAGAATGACAGAGTAGGGAAAGATCCCCAAGTCCATCTAGTCCAACCCATTTCTGCCACTGATAATAATGGAGGGGAAGAAGAAGAAGAGAAAGTAAGGTGAGATTGATGGAGGCCTAGAGTGCCGTCCTCCGCCGTGTCTCCTTGCAGCCGGAATGGCAGCGGTGCGTGTCGACCCGTAATCGTTTGCAAAAAGAAAAAGAAAAGGGTTTCTGCACACAAAAGGGGGAATCTTTTCTCTCCTCACCTACCAGCAGCCAGGCGAGGAAGAGGAGAAGGAGAGGGTGGAATTGGATGGTGATTATCGCTGAAAGGCTGGGAGCCGCCAGCACACCTTCTTACAATGAAATATGAGAATTTACCTTCATGGTTCAATGCTTGCTATTCAGCTGTCTACCGGGGGTCTAAATCAATGGCTCTGCACCCTCCAGTCAAGGTTTCTCTTTCAAACCCTGCAGGGACGACCTTAGGTTCATCCTCCAAACGAAGCGCTTGGCATTTAATTTCATTAACCTAAGATCTCAAGGGAGGGGAAAAGGGTGGCAAGAGGGCACCCTATCCCTTTTCCAAGGAGAGGCGTCCTCAGCATCCACATCCTTCCCAAACCCTACGCAAATATCAATAAGCACATCCGGCGATTGTAAAATGCTCTGTTTACTGTCTGTGTCGTCCCTTCTCAAACAAGGAAGATCTGTGATCATAGGGGGATTTCTTTACTATTTTCCCATCCCTGGCTTACACCTTAAGCCAGGGATCCTTGAACTCCTTAAGCCAAGGGTCTGTTCTTACTTACTTACTGGTATATGTCTGTGAAACATGTATGTGAGTGCAAGATTCTTCTGAATGAAGCAGAGTGTTTTTGAGGCCCAGGACACTGAAATAGAACACCGCCTGAGCTCTACGAGTGCAGCATTTTTCCAAATGAAGCAGGGAGTGCTTGAGGTCCAGGACATTGAAATACAACACTGCCTGAGCTCTGCGAGTGCAGCATTTTTCCAAATGGAACACAGAGTGCTTGAAGTCCAGGACAGTGAAATACAACTCCGCCTGAGTTCTGCGAGTGCAGCATTTTTCCAAATGAAGCAGAGAGTGTTTGAGGCCCGGGACACTGAAATACAACACCGCCTGAGCTCTGCGAGTGCAGCATTTTTCCAATTGAAGCAGAGAATGTTTGAGGCCTCAACACTGAAATACCACCGCCTGAGCTCTGCGAGTGCAGCATTTTTCCAAATGGAGCAGAGAGTGCTTGAGGCCCAGGACACTGAAATACAACACCGCCTGAGCTCTGCCAGTGCAGCATTTTTCCAAATAAAGCAGACAGTGTTTGAAACCCAGGACACTGAAATACAACACCACCTGAGCTCTGCGAGTGCAGCATTTTTACAAATGGCGCAGAGAGTGTTTGAAGCCCAGGACACTGAAATACAACACCGCCTGAGCTCTGCGGGTGCAGCATTTTTCTAAATGAAGCAGAAAGTGTTTGAGGCCCAGGACACTGAATACAACACCGCCTGAGCTCTGCAAGTGCAGAATTCTTCCCAATGGAGCAGAGAGTGTTTGAGGCCCAGGACACTGAAATACAACACCGCCTGAGCTCTGCGAGTGCAGCATTTTTCCAAATAAAGCAGACAGTGTTTGAAACCCAGGACACTGAAATACAACACCACCTGAGCTCTGCGAGTGCAGCATTTTTACAAATGGCGCAGAGAGTGTTTGAAGCCCAGGACACTGAAATACAACACCGCCTGAGCTCTGCGAGTGCAGCATTTTTCCAAATAGAGCAGAGAGTGGTTGAGGCCCGGGACACTGAAATACAACACCGCCTGAGCTCTGCGAGTGCAGCATTATTCCAAATGAAGCAGAGAGTGTTTGAGGCCCAGGACACTGAATACAACACCGCCTGAGCTCTGCAAGTGCAGAATTCTTCCCAATGGAGCAGAGAGTGTTTGAGGCCCAGGACACTGAAATACAACACCGTCTGAGCTCTGCGAGTGCAGCATTTTTCCAAATGAAGCAGAGCTTGTTTGAGGCCCAGGAAACAGAGCTCTGCAGGGACAATCAAGAAGTGTCTCTAGAAATGTGTGTAAGATTGCATTAGTCCCAACACTCATGTGAAAGGAGCTTCCATCTGAACATTAGGAAGAACAATCGGACTGTGAAAGCTGTTCAGCAGTGGAGCTCTCTGCCCCCGAGTGTGGTGGTGGCTCCGTCTTTGGAGGCTTTGAAACAGAGGGTGGATGGCCATCTGTCGGGGGTGCTTTGAATACAATTTTCCTGCTTCTTGGCAGAATGGGGTTGGACTGGATGTCCCATGAGGTCTCTTCCAACTCTAGGATTCTATGATTCTATGTCCTTGAATGGGGAGCTGGAGCTGACGGAGGGAGCTCATCTGCACTCTCCCTGGATTCGAACCTTAAACCTGTCGGTTTTTGGTCCTACCGGCACAAGGGTTTAACCCACTGCGTCACCGTGGGCTCAAAGAGGTATCACCGCAGAAATATCACTGACAACAAAGCATCTTTAGCTGATCTTCCGTGATGTTTTCCGTCTTCCTGACTTGGGGACAAGGGCTGTTTTGGTGACTCTACAGCCTCTGTCAAAGCAGAGAAGCAATTATTGGAAGCCTAAGGAAGGGACTGGGGACAGGTTGCCGCAATGAACTGGAGCAGAGTTGGAGGAAAGCAGGGAAGGGGAGACCACACGAGGGAAAACAAGAAAATGTCTTCATCGCTTTCCAGGCTTCCAATTGGAAAAAACAGGGATCAATAAAGCAGAACTTCATTTAATGGTGTGAGAAACTATCCAGAACGGAGATGGGCAGGAGTCGCTTATTACCAAACAAACAAGCCAATTAGAAGCTGGCAGAGAGAAAGAGAAGGAGAAGATGGAAAGACAAAAGAGGAGGAGGGCCGGCAGGACTGTCAAACCAAAACACACACAATGGGAAAAAGGGAAAAAGAAGACCTTGCTTTCCGGTCAAGTAACAGTTGCTCCAGAGTAGCTTTAGGAATGAAAGAAAACACATTTGGGTGCATGCCAGAAATAATCTAGACCAGTGTTTCTCAACCTGGAGGGGGGGTCGTGAGGAATGTTAGAGGGGACGCCAAAGACCATCAGAAAGCACAGTATTTTCTGTTGGTCATGGAGGTTCTGTGTCGCAAGTTTGGCCCAATTCCGACGTTGGTGAGGTTCAGAATGCTCTTTGATTGTAGAGGAACTATAAATCCCAGCAACTACAACTTCCAAGTGTCAAGGTCTGTTTTCCACAAACGCCACCAGTGTTCACATTTGGGTATATTCATACCCAGTTTGCTCCAGATCCATCATTGTTTTGAGTCCACAGTGCTCTCTGGATGTGGGTGAACTACAACTCTCAAACTCAAGGTCAATGCCCACCAAACCCTTCTAGCATTTTCTGTTGGTTGTGGGAGTTCTGTGTGCCTAGTTTGGTTCAATTCCATCCTTGGTGGAGTTCATAATTCTCTTTGATTGAAGGGGAACTATAAATCCCAGCAACTACAACTCCCAAGTGTCAAGGTCTGTTTTCCACAAACTCCACCAGTGTTCACATTTGGCCATATTCATGCCAAGTTTGCTCCAAATCCATCATTGTTTGAGTCCACAGTGCTCTCTGGATGGAGGTGGACTACAACTCCAAATCTCAAGGTCAGTGCCCACCAATTAAATGCCAAACACACATAAATACATAATTTAGGTAAAGTTAAAGGTTTTCCCCGACATGAATTCCAGTCGTGTCCAACTCTGGGGTGTGCTGCTCCTCTCCATTTCTAAGCCAAAGAACTGCCGTTGTCCATAGACATCTCCAAAGTCATGTGGCTGGCATGACTGCATGGAGCGCCCTTACCTTCCAGCCGGAACGGTACCTATTGATCTACTCACATTTGCATGTTTTCGAACTGCTAAGTTGGTAGAAGCTGGGGCTGACAGCGGAAGCTCACGCCGCTCCCTGGATTCGAACCTGCAACCTTTCGGTCAACAAATTCATCAGCTCAGCGCTTTGACCCACTGCGCCACCATTTAAAACAGGTTAAATCACATAATAAAATCCATATAAAACAATTTAAAACTATAAAAATCAATGACTTCCAGGTTTAAATCCATGTCCATTTGCATCGTTAAGCCGTTCCATATTCAATGTATTGTCGTAGGTTTTCATGGCTGGAATCACTGGATTGTTATAGGTTTTTTCAGGCTATATGGCCATGTTCTAGGGGCATTCTCTCCTGACGTTTTGCCTGCATCTATGGCAAGCATCCTCAGAGGTAGTGAGGATGCTTGCCATAGATGCAGACGAAACGTCATGAGATAATGCCTCTAGAACATGGCCATATAGCCCGGAAAAAACCTACAACAATCCATTTGTTTGTTTGTTTGTTTTGGGCATTTCGTGTCTAGATCCAGGGAAGTCATGCTCCCCATGCTCTATTCTGCCTTGGTGTGGACTTTGTTTTTATGGACTTTGCTGAACTTACCCTGTACTATTTTGCTCCTGCTTATCTTCTTACCTAATTGGATCTACCTATTTCTTTAAAGTACTTTTTACTTGCTACTTTTGAAAACCTACAACAACCCCGTTCCATATTCGTTCGCAATACTGAGTTTATCTGGTTTCAGTGAGGTTCCAAAAGCTTGCTCGAAGAGCCAGGTTTTTACTCTTTTCCTAAAGGTCAGGAGGGAGGGGGCCGATCTGATATCCCCAGGAAGGGAGTGCCACAGCCGAGGGGCCACCACTGAGAAGGCCCTGTCCCACATCCCCGCCAAGTGCGCCTGTGAGGCAGGCGGGATCGAGGGCAGGGCCTCCCCAGCTGATCTTAAATTCCTGGAAGGTTTGTAAGGGGAGGCACGTTTGGATAGGTAAGTTGGGCCAGAACTTGTATGGCCAGTATTGCGAAAGATATTGGTGAGGAAGGACACAGAACCTAAGAGAGGTTGCAGCAGTGTGCTTTTGCCTGAACTGACAAGGAAGAAGAAGACCACAACTGCTTCTCACTCCTCTCCTGGTGAGTTAACTGAGCTCAAGCTACTTTTGCACTTTGAAGTGGAGCTGAGGACAAAGAGGGAAGAGGAGAGAGAAACCAGTGTTATAGAGGTAAAATTTAGAGGTCTTGCCAGGAGGCAGAGACCAATTAGACTCATCAAAGAGTTCTTTTTTCCTGGCGAGTCAGAGAAGCATCCCATATTTTTCCCTGATTTCCCAATGAAAAGTCTCACCAGTTGAAGAAAAGCCATTGAGGTTTAATGCGATTCAGCTGAAACCGGATGCAAAGCTGCAATCATTCGCCAAAGCTAAGCATAAAGAAATACATTTGATACAGCCATTTATATAGAGTTTTCAAAGTTGCAGAGTTCAAACTTCCCACCCCAGCCTCCCTGCCGCCCTCCATTGCGATTGGACAATGGGCGAACAGCTGGGAGGCGGCCCTCCCGCCCCCGGCGCCTCCGGACCAATCAGGAGGCTTCTGCCCTCTAGCGGTGATAGCAAATCAGAAAAGAAGGAGGCGGGATGAAAGGACACAAAGGAATCTATGAATGAATGAAAAAAATAATACCATGTGGCCGGCGAGACAAAGGGGAAATCTCAAGCCAGCCTGATCTATTGTGCTTTGAGTGGAATGAATCAACATGTGTAAATGAAAATCTGGATTTTACTAGCCAGCAGATATGGAGACAGTGTAGGCGAGACTGGGGTGATTGTTTCTTGGTGGAGATAGCTGAGTTAATCAGAGCAAAGGCAAAAGGTTTTTCGAGGACCTTTTGTCCTTCAAGAGGAAATATGATTAAGATTTTTTGCCAAAGGGGCAAGCTGAGGGCTGGGCAATTCCTCCGAGGGCCACCTTCATAGGGGATGGCTAAAACGCAAGGGTGTTGCACAAAGGTCCTGGCAGGAGTTCCTGAGTGGCCCAAATGGACCTGGTGTCTCTAGAAACAAGCTTTGCTCCCCATCCTTGGAGAACTACAGCTCCCGAGAGAGGCAGAGACCCCAAGGTTTAGCTATTCCCAAAGTTTCATGGGGTCCTCATTGTTGTTAAGGCCTTGACAAATTGACCAAGACTTAACCCCTATTGTGCAGTCTGGTACCTTTGTCCTTTGCAGAACTATAAGTCACCATCCCTTGTTAGGGGGGGCATGCTCGACTTCACCAGGACATTTTAAAAGTTGCTGCAAAGTAGGAAGGCAGAGGACAAATCATAACTCAAAAAGTGGGGCCCTCGAAGGGTCTGATGAGTATGTAGCCTCAGGACCCCACGTTGTCAATCCTTGTCTTGGAATCCCCTTTCAAACACTGCCATAATCTCAGATTCCTCCCCAGTATTCCAGCCGTCCGTGTAAATCGGTGGATTGGCAGAAGAGAAGAGAAAACCTTCCCAACCCCAGCCGGTCTGTCATGTCAAGGTTTTACAGCCTCTGCGGCCATTTGCAGAATAGCCGTCTGTAACATATTAAACAGATTAATTGAAGTAACCTAGAGGGAGTCGGGCAACTGCCAATCTTCGCAGCAGCCACTTCGGAGATGATAGGAGAGGGCAGGGAACAGGTGGTCGGCCGCCAACATTTGCAGATGCAGCGCCACGATAGGCGGAGACGTCCGACAGGGAATAAACACATCCGAAAACATCGAGACAAGTGTACCCACACACGCAAACACATTAGGCTTGGCTTTCTGCATGGAATTGGGAGTGACCTTGCCAACTTTGCGAGATCTTCACATGTCTTCTACGAGGGTTGAATGAAAAGTAATGCCTCCGGCATCATTACTTGAGTTTGGATGGGAATATTTTAATAAATCAAATGCAGAAATCATCATTAGAATGTGCTCTTGAACTACCAATATTCACATAATCACCAGACAACTGGATACATTACTGCCAACGATGAACAAGTTTTCTGAAGCCGTCACAGAAGAAGTTGACACTCTGTTTCCACAACCAGCGTCTCACAGCAAACAAGATCACTCTGCTGGCTGTTGTATTGGATCACACATCGGACACTTTCCAAATGTCTAGGACTGTGTGATGTATCGGCAAACAATGCGTGCAGATCCCAGTAGGGTGGCCTTCTGCAGCTGGCAGATGGTAATTTTGTCAGTGCCGATTGTGATTAAGTGCAGGCCAAGGTCTTTAGGCAGTGCACCCAGTGTGCCAGTCACCACTGGGACCACCTTGACTGGCTTGTGCCAGAGTATTTGCAGTTCGATCTTTAAATCCTCATATCGTGTCAGCTTTTCCAGTTGTTTCTCTTCACTCCTGCTGTCGCCTGGGATTGCAACATCAATTATTTTTATTTTATGTGATTAAGAATGTGGGGGATATGGATTGTGGGGGTCTTTTACCTTATTCAAATATTGGCAAATTTATATAAATAAAAATGCAATTTTCGTTTGTGGGATTAACATAACTCAAAAACCACTGGACGAATTGACACCAAAATTGGACACAAGACACCTCTCAGGCCGACAAGTGACCATCACTTATTAAAAACACTGAAAAACACAGCAAAAGAGACTTTAAACGCCAAAAAATTTTTACGTCAGAACGCATTCACAAAACCACATATATATTATTTACATCATTTCTACCTCGCCCTTCTCACCCCCGAGGGGGGTCTCAGGGCGGCTTATATGGGCAACAATTCAATACCATAATATCAATACAACATAAAATCAATTACATAGAAAATTAACAATAATATTAATTAAAATCACATATTCATATACTAACATAGTCGCCTAATCAAAATCACATATCCGTTTCCTATTGTCATATTTATTTATTTATTTGGGGTGCTGCTAGCCCGCCCTTCTCAACCCCCTAGAGGGGACTCAGGGCGGCTTACAAAAGGCACAATTCGATGCCTAACAATTACAAAGTACAATACAATATACAATACACAAATTTACCATATAATATCACAGTTATAACTAATTAAAACAATCCAACAGTATACTAGCATCATAATCCTGTGGCCTGGTTCAGTGTCTAAGTGCTGCTAAGTCCACTAGCCAAAAGCCAGACTCCAAAACCACAACTTTAGTTTTTTCCTAAAAGTGAGGAGGGAGGACGCTGATCTAATCTCATTGGGGAGCGAATTCCACAAGCGAGGGGCCACCACTGAGAAGGCCCTGTGATGCCAATGGGACCGAAAGCAGGGCCTCCCCAGTAGATCTTAAATTAAGAGGTGGAACGTAGAGAGAGATACGTTAGGATAAGTAAGCTGGGCCGGAGCCGTATAGTGTTTCATATATATATATATATATATATATATATATATACACGCAAACAACTTAAGAACGGAAAATGGAACGTTGGTGGACAGGAAAAGAGATTTAAAGATGGCCTCAAAGCCAACCTTAAAAACTCTGGCATAGACACTGAGAACTGGGAAGCCCTGGCCCTTGACCGCTCCAGCTGGAGGTCAGCTGTGACCAGCAGTGCTGCAGAATTCGAGGACGCACGAGTGGAGGGTGAAAGAGAGAAACGTGCCAGGAGGAAGGCGCGTCAAGCCAACCCCGACCGGGACCGCCTTCCACCTGGAAACCAATGCCTTCACTGTGGGAGAAGATGCGGGTCAAGAATAGGGCTCCACAGCCACCTACAAACCCACAAAAATAGTCATCAAGGAAGACCATCTTATTCGTCCAACGAGGGATTGCCTAAGTAAGTAAGTAAGTAAGTAACACGCAAACACACATATACACATATATATACCCACACAAAATGCATATACACAGACTGAGCCACAGCAATGTGTGGCAGGGGACGGCTAGTCTATATAAATAATAATGTAATGATCATTTGTGGGATTAACATAACTCAAAAACCACTGGACTGATTGGCACCAAATTTGGACACAAAACACCTATCATGCCAATGAGTGACCATCACTCATAAAAACACTGAAAAACACAGTGGAAAGGACTTCACCCACCCACCCACCCCCCAAAACAAGACATTACAACGCATGCGCGAAATCACATATACATATTCAAAAACACATATACACACACTGTCGTGCAGTGAAGATCATGTCCACGGTTCCTCTGGAGGGGCGGAAGCCGTTCTGGGATTCTGGGAGGGTGTCTTCTGAGAGGGGCAGAAGGCGGTTTGCAAGGATTCTTGCGAGGATTTTCCCAGCGGAGGTTAGAAGGGAGATACCTCGATAGTTTCCGCAGTCTGTTCTTTCCCCTTTTTTGAAGAGGGTGATGATGGTGGCATCCTTGAAATCTGCTGGGATTTTCTCGGTCACCCACACTTTTTCTATGAGCTGGTGGAGTTGGTGTGTCAGCTCGGGTCCTCCCTCTTTAAAGATTTCAGCAGGGATCCCATCAGGTCCGCTGGCTTTGTTATTCTTTTGTTGGCTGATGGCATTGCTGACTTCTTCCAGACTGCGGAAGAAGATGCAGAGCAAGAATAGGGCTCCACAGCCACATACGGACCCACAAGAATATTGGAGGACAATCATCCTCGGAAAGCGAGGGATCGCCTAAGTAAAGTATACACACACATATATACACACAAAACACATATACATAGACTGGGCCACAGCAATGTGTGGCAGGGGATGACTAGTTCTGAATAAAAATGAACTGAAACAAAATGGTTACTTGTCTTTAACTGCCTGAGTGATGATAGCAGGAGATGTTTTCCCCCCTCTGAAATAATTATGATCTCGTTTCACTTTGCTAAATAAATGCCTTGGATCCGCATCTTTTTAATTCCAAATGTTACGTCTTTTGCATCAGCAAAAGTCAATCTGGACAGAACCACATTGCTAAAACATGCTCCCACTTGCCACGGATGTCCCTGCCTCAAGTTTGCCATCTCGCTCGGTTAACAACATGGAATCGGGAGGGAGTTCAGCCCATAATTTTGATATCTATAAAAGATCGCAATCCGAGCTTAATTTTGATGCCGCGCCGTACTTCATAACACGACAGAGTCTTAAAAACGTAATGAAAGGGCTTGATAGATTACAGAACTAATCCATTTAGTGCTCCAATAAATAACGAGAGAAATACATCCAAAGTGGGGAGAGGGGAGCCAGCGACATGTGTAACTTTGGCTAGCATTATTCCGAACTGAGGAATCCAAGGAAGGGAGGTTGGGAGAAGTTCAAGAGAGGGTCTTGCCAAACCAAGTAGGTGCAGAAGAGAGCGGTGGGCACGGATCACGCCAAAGCTAAACTGGAGTCCATATTTGGGCCAGTACTGTTTCCCAAGCAAGTGGGAGAGCAGAGCTTGTGGGTTGCAAGTGGGTTACCATTTCCCAGCTCTAGGTAGGACCAGAGGAGCCAAGTAGGTTTCACTCTGGTCCATCTCTTGACCTCCCGGAAATCTCATCAGTTTTCAAATGGTGGAAATCCTCTATCACAGTGTTGTTGTGTGCCTTCATGTCATTTCAAACCTATGGTGACCCTAAGACAGTGTTTTTCAACCTGGGGGTCGGGAGTCATGAGGGGTTTCAGAGGGGTCGCCATAGACCATCAAGAAACACATATTTCTGATGGGTTGTAGGAACCTCTTTGGTAGAGAAGGATGAAGATCTCTCTGCCTATCCTTCTCTTCCTTTTTGGTGAATCCTTCCACCAAAAGCCCTTGTCCTACTGTGATTGGCCAGCCTCTCAGCCAAAGGGAGGGCTGTTTAATAATAATAATAATAATAATAATAATAATAATAATAATAATAATAATAATTTTATTTTTATGCCCCCGCCAATCATCTCCCCAAGGGGACTCGGGGCGCCTTACAAAGGACAAGCCAAAAAATGACAAATGGACATCAATAAAATATAAAAACAATCACAACTGTAAACAACATCAAAACAATATGGCTGAGAAAAAGAACATAAGAGTTTCTGAGACTCCATGTGCCGAGCAGGGGTGCTCGGCACATGGCAGTGTGTTGCACATGTGCAGATGAAGGAGAGCATGCAAGGCCGGAGGGAGTCTGGGGCCAGTGAGGCCCTTCAAGGCATGGAGGTTCTGTGTGGGAAGTTTGGCCCAATTCTGTCACTGGTGGGATTCAGAATGCTCTTTGATTGTAGGTGAACTATAAATCCCAGCAACTACAACTCCCAAATGTCAAGCTCTATTTTCCCCAAACTCCACCAGTGTTCACTTTTGGGCATATTGAGTATTTGTGCTAAGATGGTCCAGGTCCATCATTGTTTGAGTCCACAGGGCTTTCCGGATGTAGGTGAACTATAACTCCCAAACTCAAGATCAGTGCCCACCAAACTGTATTTTCTGTTGGCCGTAGGAGTTCTGTGTGCCAAGATTGGTTCAGTTCCATCATTGCTGGAGTGCAGAGTGTTCTTTGATTGTAAGTGAACCATAAATCCCAACAACTACAGCTCCCAAATGTCAAGGTCTTTTTTTCCCCAAACTCCACCAGTGATCACAATTGGGCATATTGAGTATTGGTGCCAAGTTTGGTCCAGATCTATCATTGTTTGAGTCCACAGTGCTCTCTGGATGTAGGTGATCTACAACTCCCAAATTCAATGTCAATGCCCACCAAACCCTTCCAGTATTTTCTCTTGGTCATGGGGGTTCTGTGTTGGAAGTTTGGCCCACTTCAATCGTTGGTAGGGTTCAGAATGCTCTTTGATTGTAAGTGAACTATAAATCCCAGCAACTACAACTCCCAAATGTCAAGCTCTATTTTCCCCAAACTCCACCAGTGTTCACATTTGGCCATAATGAGTATTTGTGCCAAGTTTGGTCCAGATCCATCATGGTTTGAATCCACAGTGCTCTCTGGAAGCAGGCAAACTACAAGTCCAAAACTCAACGTCAGTGCCCACCAAATCCTTCCAGTATTTTCTATTCATTCTGTGTGCCAAGTTTGGTTCAATTCCATCATTGGTGGAGTTCAGAATGCTCTTTAATTGTAGGTAAACTTTAAATCTCAGCAACTACAACTCCCAAATGTCAAGCTCTATTTTCCCCAAACTCCACCAGTGTTCACATTTCGGCATATTGAGTACCTGTGCCAAATTTGGTCCAGATCCGTCGTTGTGTTGTCGAAGGCTTCCAGTATTTTCTGTTCGTTCTGTGTGCCAAGTTTGGTTCAATTCCATCATTGGTGGAGTTCAGAATGCTCTTTAATTGTAGGTAAACTTTAAATCTCAGCAACTACATCTCCCAAATGTCAAGCTCTATTTTTCCCAAATTCCACCAGTGTTCACATTTTGGCATATTGAGTATTGCCAAGTTTGATATAGATCCATCATGGTTTGACTCCACATGGGAGTTTTGTGTGGGAAGTTTGGCCCAATGCTATCATTGGTGGGGTTCAGAATGTTCTTTGATTGGAGGGGAACTATAAATCCCAGCAACCACAACTCCCAAATGTCAAGCTCTATTTTCCCCAAACTCCGCCAGTGTTCACATTTGGCGATAATGAGTATTTGTGCCAAGTTTGGTCCAGATCCATCATGGTTTGAATCCACAGTGCTCTCTGGAAGTAGGCAAACTACAACTCCAAAACTAAAGGTCAGTGCCCACCAATCCCTTCCAGTATTTTCTGTTCATTCTGTGTGCCAAGTTTGGTTCAATTCCATCATTGGTGGAGTTCAGAATGCTCTTTGATTGTAGGTGAACTATAAATCCCAGCAACTACAACTCCCAAATGACAAAATCAATCCGCCCCCAACCCCACCAGCCATCTCCCCTACAAGTCATAATGGTAACTCCTTACTCGATATGGGTATTATGAAACAAACATGAAAGCCAGCGTGGTATGGACTTTGAGTTAGGCTCCATAGAAAAATGCAGCCCTATAGACAATGGGGAATCTATGGGGTGGAAGTTGGCCAATCCCTCGTCGCCCGATCAGCAGTCACCCAAGGAGTTAAACGCGTCCCGCAATTGTCAATTAATGTGAAGCTCATTCCATAGATCTCTTACCAGAGAGCACAACAGGGCAATTAACCCACTAATACACTAGGCTATTACGCTGCTATGTCTCTTATTTTAGCCCGAGGTGATTTGAAACGCATTGGATTAAAGGATATTACAGGAGATAGCATGAAAAATAGTTTAACGTAATGAGTCGTCCCGTGATGTCTGCTATTAAAGATGATTTGCGGTCAAAAACTACAACATGCAGGAGTTCAGCCATTTAGAGATGGGGGAGGTGGGGGAGGCAGCTTAACTCTTTCCTGGCTCCTATCAGTTGAGTAGATCAAAAAAGGAGATATCTCCCAGGAATGTACTCCTGGACCAATAGAAGTGCCTTGGAGTGGCATGTCTCTTTGGAAATGCCATTACTTAGTCTGGTTGACCTTCCTCTTCTACCAGGATGCCTG
Organism: Anolis sagrei; assembly: GCF_037176765.1. NCBI lineage: Eukaryota > Metazoa > Chordata > Lepidosauria > Squamata > Anolidae > Anolis > Anolis sagrei. Next base: position 23,013,071 of record NC_090031.1, on the reverse strand, counting down.
GTTGCTTAGTAAATGAATTACTTACTTACTTACTTACTTACTTAGGCAATCCCTCATTTTCCGAGTAAGAGTTTGGTGTCCTGGTGGGTACATAGGTGACTGTGGAGCCCTATTCTTGACCTACATGTTCTCCCACAGTGAGGGCATCGGTTTCCAGGTGGAAGGTGGTCCTGGTCGGGGTTGGCTTGATGCACCTTCCTCTTGGCACGTTTCTCCCTTTCACCCTCCATTCTGCCTCTTCAAATTCTAGAGCACTGCTGGTCACAGCTGACCTCCAGCTGGACTGCTCAAGGCTTCCCAGTTCTCGGTGTCTATGCCAGATTTTTTGAGGTTGGCCTTGAGCCCATCTTTCAATCCCTTTTCCTGCCCACCAGTATTCAATTTTCCGTTCTTGAGTTCGGAGTAGAGCAACTGCTTTGGGAGATGGTGGTCGAGCATCTGGACAACATGGCCAGTCCAGCGGAGTTGATGGCGGAGGACCATCGCTTCAGTGCTGCTGGTCTTTGCTTCTTCCAGCACACTGATATTAGTCTGCCTGTCTTCCCAAGAAATTTGCAGTATTTTTCGGAGGAAGCATTGATGGAATCGTTCCAGGAGTTGCATGTGACGTCCTAAGGGCTGAGAATGGCGGTCAACAAATGCAAGAAATAAACAAGAAATAAATAAATAAATGTTTCGTGTAGCAGCATTGGGAGAACAACAGCTTTATAAACAAGCACCTTGGTCTCCCTACAGATGTCCCGGTCCTCAAACACTCTCTGCTTCATTCGGAAAAATGCTGCACTTGCAGAGCTCAGGCAGTGTTGTATTTCAGTGTCAATATTGATTTTGTGGAGAGATGGCTGCCAAGGTAGCAGTATTCATTGAGTAAATGAATTGACCCCTAGCAAATAATTGCATTAGGAGGGACTTGAGACCATGTAGTCAAATCCTCTGCTATGCAAGAACATACCACTGAATGAAAGAAACATTCTCAATTGGGGAACATCTCCAATGAAGGAAAAGTACACCACTTTCCAAAGCGGTCCATTCCACTGTCAAGCAGTTCCTCTAGATATTTGGATGAAATATGTCCTCTTATAGAATGCATTGGCTTACGTTCTAATCTCTGGAGCAGAAGAGAACAAGACTGTTTCATTGTCTCCATGACGTACCTTCAGATATTTAAAGACAGCTATCAATGCAGTTGTATAGGAAGGATAATAATATCGAGGATAATGTATTGTTGAAGGCTTTGATAGTTTTGACAGTGTGATGAGTGAATTAGAACCAGACATCCTGAGGAGTGAGGTGGAATGGGCCTTAAGAAGCATTGCTAACAACAAGGCAGCAGGAGACGACGGGATCCCAGCTGAACTGTTAAAAATCTTGAAAGATGATGCTGTCAAGGTGATGCATGCCATATGCCAGCAAATATGGAAAACACAAGAATGGCCATCAAACTGGAAAAAATCAATTTATATCCCCATACCAAAAAAGGGAAATGCGAAAGACTGTCCAAACTTTCATACAGTGGCCCTTATTTCTCATGCCAGTAAGGTAATGCTCAAGGTCCTGCAAGGAAGACTCCAGCAAGACATGGAGCGAGAGTTGCCAGATGTACAAGCTGGGTTTCGAAAAGGCAGAGGAACAAGAGGCCAAATTGCCAATATCCTCTGGATAATGGAGAAAGGCCGGGAGTTTCAGAAAAAACATCTATTTCTGTTTTATTGACTATTCTAAAGCCTTTGACTGTGTGGAACATAATAAATTGTGGCAAGTTCTTGGTGGTATGGGCATACCAAATCACTTTGTCTCTCTCCTGAGGAATCTGTACAAGAACTGACCATGGAACAACAGACTGGTTCAAGATTGGGAAATGCGTACGGCAGGGTTGTATACGCTCACCCAACCTATTGAACTTGTATGCAGAACACATCATGTGATATGCAGGGCTTGATGAGTTCAAGGCTGGAATTAAAATTGCTGGAAGAAACATTAACAATGTTTCTTAAATATGCTAATGATACTGTAAGGGGCTTTGAGTGAAATTAGCAATAGCTAAAGCCTTTAGTAAATAAACATAAGAAATGTACCCTCTCCCTGTAGAAAAGGAGCAGCATGGAGGAAAATGTGACATGTAGAGGTCATACAAAGTTCGAGCTTACATGGGAAGTTGGTTTGTGGTTAAGCGCAAAGTCTGCAGGTGCAAGAAGGTACTTTCCATCAAAAGGTCAAGGGAGGGGGGCTGGAAAGAGAGTACTTTCCATGACCAAAAAACCCCTTGTATTACCTGAATATAAAGTTTTGCAAAAAGCCGAGGAGGGCGTAACAGTCTGTGGAAGCACTTGCAGAAGTGCTGTCTGTTCGCCTCATGCTTACAATACCACTTTGATGGCTGAAAGCGAGGAGGAACTGAGGAGTATTCTAACTAAGGTGAAAGAAGAAAGTGCAAAAGCTGGGTTGCAGTTCAACATTTTAAAAAAACCAAGATGATGGCAACCAGACTGATTGATAACTGACAAACAGAGGGAGAAAACATGGAGGCCGTGACAGACTTTGTATCTCTAGATGCAAAAATGACTGCAGACACAGACTGCAGTCAGGAAATCAGAAGACGTTTCCTTCTTGGGAGGAAAGCAAAGACAAATCCTGATAAGATAGTGAAGAGTAGAGACATCAGCCTGGCAATGAAGATCCACATAGTCAAAGCAATGGTATTCCCCGTAGTAACCTATGGATGTGAGAGCTGGACCATAAGGAAGACTGAGCGAAGGAAGATAGACGCTTTTGAACTGTGGTGCTGGAGGAAAATCCTGAGAGTGCCTTGGACTGCGAGAAGATCCAACCAGTCCATACTCCAGGAAATAAAGCCCAGATGCTCATTGGAGGGAAGGATAGTAGAGGCAAAGATGAAGTCCTTTGCCACATCATGAGAAGACAGAAAAGCTTGGAGAAGATGCTGAGGACAAGGGAAGAAAAAAGGAAGAGGGGTCGAGATGAAGTCCCTTGGCCGCATAAGGAAAGCTTGGAGAAGAGACTGGTGCTAAGAAAATGGAAGTACAAAGGAAGCAGGGCCAAGATGAAGTCCTTTGGCCACATCATGAGAAGACAGGAAAGCTTGGAGAAAACAATGATGCTAGGGACAAGGGAAGGAAAAAGGAAGAGAGGCCGAGATGAAGTCCTTTGGCCACATAAAGAAAGCTTGGAGAAGAGACTGGTGCTGAGAAAATGGAAGTACAAAGGAAGCGGGGACAAGATGAAGTCCTTTGGCCACATTATGAGAAGACAGGAAAGCTTGGAGAAAACAATAATGCTAGGGACAAGGGAAGGAAAAAGGAAGAGAGGCCGAGATGAAGTCCTTTGGCCACATAAGGAAAGCTTGGAGAAGAGACTGGTGCTGAGAAAATGGAAGTACAAAGGAAGCGGGGACAAGATAAAGTCCTTTGGCCACATCATGAGAAGACAGGAAAGCTTGGAGAAGACAATGATGCTGGGGACAAGGGAAGCAAAAAGGAAGAGAGGCCGAGAGGCCACATAAGGAAAGCTTGGAAGTACAAAAGAAGCGAGGCCAAGATGAAGTCCTTTGGCCACATCATGAGAAGACAGGAAAGCGTGGAGAAGACAATGATACTGGGGAAAATGGAAGGAAAAAAGGAAGAGAGGCCAACCAAGGGCAAGATGGATGGATGGTATCCTTGAAGGGACTGGCTTGACTCTGAAGGAGCTGAGGGTGGCCACGGCTGACAGGGAGCTCTGGCCTCAGTTGATCTAGGAGGTCACAAAGAGTTGGAAGCAACTGAACGAATAAACGACAACAACAATCAATGCAACTCATAACCTTCTCCTCTCAAAGGTAAACCTACCTGGAGCCCTCAATCATTTTCACAATCCTTGGTTTCCAGGCATTTGTTGTTGTTTTGTGTGTTGTGTGTGTTTTCCAAATTTTTGACCATCTTTGGTAGCCCTTCTCTGGACATGTTCTAGCTCTTGGGAGAGACATACATACTAGGGTTGAATGAAAAGTAATGCCTCCACCTTCATAACTCCTCAACAAATGGCAATACTGGTACGCGGCAGGTACTGGCTTATTCAGTAGACTCTCCTCTACAGTTCCATTTTGGCAGGAAGCCTTAGCATTGAACGGTTATGTTGTTAAAGTGGAAAGTATGTGCACTACTCAAGAAGTTCCCAAGGTTTCCTTCCGAGCAGGATTGATCTCGCTGGCAAATGGCTTTGCAAAACGTGTCCTCAAGATCTCCTAAGCGCCGAGGCATAACTAAGCTGTGTTAAATGATCCTGCCTTTATGCTCTTGTTTAAGGAGGTGGGATGTGCTTCTGGGGAGGACTGCGGGAGGTCAAGAGTCTGTCTGGAAGGGCATGCTGGATTTCTCAATCGTAGCGTTTGAGACACAGCACAACTGTTAGGCCTCAAGGAAAAACTGTGAACATGGAACGCTGGGTCTGTCCATGCCGGCAAACAAGAATTCTCTTGGGTTGCTGTGAGTCTGGCCATATTCTAGAAGCATTCTCTCCTGACGTTTCGCCCACATCTATGGCAGTCATTCTTAGAGGTTGTGAGGTCTGTTGGAAACTAGGCAAGTGAGTTTTATATATCTGTGGCAGAAGCGGCCCTAGGTAATTTTCAACGGTAAGCAAACAGTATTTTGGCGCCCCCCCCAACCAATCATTGATATATATTTTCTATTGATATATATTTTCTGTTTGTCGTGGGAGTTCTGTGTGCCATATTTGGTTCAATTCCATCATTGGTGGAGTTCAGAATGCTCTTTGATTGTAGATGAACTATACATCCCAGTAACTACACTTGCCACATTTGCTCCCTTGCTGGCCCGCTTTGGGTCCGGAGGCGTGCCTGAAGACCCCAGCGTGTCTCCGCGTTTGATCCCTTCCCCATGACCGGCTCCCTTTCCCGATCCCCCGGCGCTCCACCCGCCTCCTCTCCCCAATCCGCAGGTGGGCCAAGGGGCGGAGCCGCCACGCCTGGCCCGCTTCGGGTCCGGAGGCATGTCTGAAGACCCCAGCGTTTGCACCAAAAGTCACCTCTTCTCCTGACTTTCTCCTCAGCCATTGGGACCGAGAGAGAGAGAGAGAGAGGTGGTGATGCCCACCTTTCCTGAAGGTAGGCGCAAAAACAAAGGAGGGAGCGGAGGTGGGAGATACCTCCAGCCGGAGGGGCTCTCTCTCTCTCTCTCTCTCTCTCTCTCTTGGTCCCAATGGCTGAAGAGAAAGTCAGGAGAAGAGGTGACTTTTGGTGCAAACGCTGGGGTCTTCAGACATGCCTCCGGACCCGAAGCGGGCCAGGCGTGGCGGCTCCGCCCCTTGGCCCACCTGCGGATTGGGGAGAGGAGAGGAGGCGGGTGGAGCGCCGGAGGATCGGGAAAGGGAGCCGGAGATGGGGAAGAGATTGAACGCGGAGAACGATTGAACACTGGCTCTGCTCGCGCAGCAGATGACCGGGTGGAGCAGGAATGAGAGGGGCTAGGCGAGGCTCAAGGGCCCGGCCCCTTTGGGAAGAGGATCACCCGGCAGCGAGGCAAGAAAGCCGAGGTTCCCCCCGGACTGCTAGGGCTGTTGTGAGCTGAAGGGGCACTCCTCAAGTGGCGGTCGAGGGGCATTTACAGAGGCGCCTCTGCGCCCCTGGCAAAAAAAAGTGTTCTGCAACCGCTTACTTCGCGTAATGGATGAGCCGCCCCTTCTGTGGAATGATGTCCAGGGTGGGAGAAAGAACTCCCGTCTGCTTGAGGCAAGTGTGAATGTTGCCATTGGCCACCTTGATTAGCATTGAACAGTCTTGCAGCTTTAAAGCCTGGCTGCTTCCTGCTTGGGGGAATCCTTTGTTGGGAGGTGTTAGCTAGCCCTGATTCTTTCCTGCCTGGAATTTCCCTCTTTTCTGAGTATTCCACTTTATTTACTGTCCTAATTTTAGAGTTCTTAATAGAGTAGCCAGATTTTGTTCATTTTCATGGTTTCCCCCTTTCTGTTGAAATTGTCCACATGCTTGTGGATTTCAATGGCTTCTCTGTGTATTCTGACATGGTAGTTGTGAGAGTGGTCCAGCATTTCAGTGTTCCCAGATCATATACTGTGTCCAGGTTCATTCATCACGTGCTCTACTAAGCAAATTCTCCTCTTCTTATGAACATAGAGTATGCTTGTACTGATTACTTTTGGGGGAAGAACAACCTCCAGACTTCTGTGCCATATAAGAACAATATGGCCTTACCATGCAAAGATATACGAGGGTTGAATGAAAAGTAATGCCTCCACCCTCGTTACTTGGGTTTGGATGGGAATATTTTAATAAACCAAATGCAGAAGTAATCCTTAGAATGTGCTCTTTAACTACCACTATTTACTTTTCTACATAATCACCAGACGATTGGATACATTTGTGCCAACGATGAATACGTTTTCTGGAGCTGTCACGGAAGAAGTCGACACTCTGTTTCCGCAGCCAGCGTCTCACAGTTCTCTCATCCTGGGTACCCATCGTGCACAGACCTTCTGATAGCCAAGCAAAGCAATAATGTGACTCACACGTTCTTGTGAAATGCCAGTTATGCTTGAAATTTCTCTCTGAGTGATACGACGGTCATCTTGAATCAATCTGTCATCCTTTTGCTTGTGAAACTCAATGGTTGCTTTCACAGGACGTCCAACTCTTTGTTTAAGGAGCCCCCGGTGGCACAGTGGGTTAAAGCACTGTGCCGGCAAGACTGAAGACCGACAGGTCGCAGGTTCGAATTTGGGGAAAGTCGGATGAGCTCCCTCTATTAGCTCCAGCTCCTCATGTGGGGACATGAAAGAAGCCTCCCACAAGGATGCTAAAACATCAAAAATCATCCAGGTGTCCCCTGGGCAACGTCCTTGCAGACGGACAATTCTCTAACAACAGGAGCGGTTGCTCCTGACACGACAAAAAAAAACCCTCTTTGTTTGTCACCCAAGTCAGATGTTCCCACCTCAACATCTTTAAACTTACTCGCACAACGACGCACAGTACTCACATCAACACAATCACCATAAACGGTTTGCATTCTCTGATGAATCTCCTTTGGGTGAGACCTTCTGCTGTCAAGAAATCAATGACTTCCCGTTTCTTAAGTCGCATTGAGCGACCGTCTGCACAGGGGTCCATACATCGCACTTTAACAGCACAGATGAGTCTGGCGGGGACGAGAGACAGGGCCATCTTGGCTGTGGCCCCCCGCCTATGGAACACACTCCCAAATGAAGTAAGACTGTTTTATTGTTTTAATTATTGTTTTATTGCTCATTGATGTATTTTTAATTTAATTTATGTATAATTGTAATGTATAATTGTAATTGTTTGTACTGGCATTGAATTTTTGCCATTACTTATGTGTAAACCACTTTGAGTCCCCCTCGGGGTGAGAAAAACGGTATACAAATACTGTGAATAAATAAATTAACAACACAACCATTCAATGCTAAGGCTTCCCACCAAAATGGAACTGTAGAGGAGAGTCTACTGAACAAGCCAGTACCTGCCGCATACCAGTACTGCCATCTGTTGTGGAGTTACGAAGGTGGAGGCATTACTTTTCATTCAACCCTCGTATATATTTTAAATACAAAAATCTTCTGGGAAGGGCCCACCTCCTTTCAACCTCACCATCCGCACACAGTAGCATTAATAAACAAATATTCAGCAGGGATGGATATTAACTGAATTCAATTAGCCAGTGGCTCACGCCCCATTATCTTCCCGACTGTATTCTCATCCTCAAGAAGCAGCCTAAATGGATGTGTGCTTCCTGCATTTTGTAAATACCGTCTTCTTTTTTCACAGCCAGAGAACTCAGAGAAAGAACTAGATACAGCATGACCTCTTTATCTGCGGTATGCATGGTTGCATTTATTCATGTCTGAGAAAATATGTCCTCTCTAGGCATCTTCTAGGTCCTACAACACATCTTTATAATATTCTTCGACCAGAATTCTTTCATTTAAACAGGATTTGCTGTTATCTCTGGTTTTTGCATTTCTTTCTTTGGAGGTTGACTCGGATATCTTTCAGAAGTGCGGCCTCAGTTGTGTTTTCCTGCATGTCATGGGGTTGAACTAGATGAGCCTTGGGATCCCTTCCAAGTCAATGATGCTATAGTTCTTTCTGTATGTTGGGTTTCATCTCTGGGCTGCACAGGTATGCACACCCATGGAAGTGAATTATTGGAAAAACACTTCTGAAAGTGAACAGTTAACAGACAATAGCTTGTATAGAGAGGCTATTGGAATACTACTGTGCATCAGCCAGATTACCAGACCAAACATTTCAGCTGCAGTTGTAATACTGGACCAGTCAATCAACCAAATATGATTTGACTGCAATTAAAAGAGTTGCAAGATACCTGAAAGGCACACTGAAACTCAATCTGAGATTGCAAGCTACCAGTGACCCCATACTGAAATTTATTTATTTATTTACGACATTTATATGCCACCTTTCTCACCCCAAAGGGGACTCAGAGCAACTCACAAGATATATATGCATGCAATATATTATATTATTAGCATAGTACAATATCAGTATTAAGTATTACAATATTGTACTATTGCATTATATTGTAATATTATTAGTAATATTACATGTAATATAAATATATAACTATAAAATCACATTATTATTAGAATTATATTGCATGGCATTATAATATTATAAATATTATATGTATATACAATATATTATATTACATTATAATATATTATTAGAATACCACAGGAGACAAGATGGAACTGTCCCCTGACCCCCTCTCTCTTCACTCTGGGCCAGAGCAGCAGTTTGTGCTGGGGGGAGTGGTCCCCAACTGATGACATATGCAGGAGAGAAGATGAAACTGTCCCCTGGCCCCCTCTCTCTTCACTCTGGCCCAGAGCGGCAGTTTGTGCTGGGGGAGGGGTCCCCAGCCGATGACATATGCGGGAGACAAGATGGAACTGTCCCCTGACCCCCTCTCTCTTCGCTCTGGCCCAGAGCAGCAGTTTGTGCTGGGGGAGGGGTCCCCAGCCAATGACATATGCGGGAGACAAGATGGAACTGTCCCCTGGCCCCCTCTCTCTTCACTCTGGCCCAGAGCGGCCGTTGGTGCTGGGGCGAGGGGTCCCCAAGCGATGACATATGCGGGAGACAAGATGGAACTGTCCCCTGGCCCCCTCTCTCTTCACTCTGACATGATATGTAGATGCTGATTGGGCCAATGATGTCAATTACAGGAAGCCTACCAGTGGTCATCTATTTTTCTATGGAAATGCACTGATAGACTGGACAACACAAAAGGTAATTGCCACATTGTCAATGGAAGCAGAGTATGTGTCAGCAGCGGAAGCGTGCAAGCAGTTGAAATGGCTACACATGGTGCTGATTGACTTCAGAAACAGTAACCCAACAGCAATAGAAGCTTTTGAAGACAGTCAAGGGTGTCTTAAGATATTCTCAAAAAGAGAAGATCAGCCCATTACTCAAACATGTGGAGACAAAACACCAGAAGGATTAAGGAAGCTGGAATATTGCAAATCAGAAGATGTGATTGCAGACATCTTGATGAAGCCACTACCCAAACAACCTCATGACAAGCTGAAGAACATGTTGAACCTGATATACTTGAGCAGTCATGGCTGAAGAAAGGGATTGCTGGGTTTCATCCCTGGACTGCACAAGTCTCTTGTATCATCAGATCTCCAGTCCTCAATGACTAGCTAGACTAGTGATAGGATTCGGTTGAAGGATTCCTACCCGACATTCCTATGCATGTATTGTCGAAGGCTTTCATGGTTGGAATCACTGGGTTGTTGTAGGTTTTTCGGGCTATATGAACATGTTCTGAAGCATTCTCTCCTGACGTTTCACCTGCATCTATGGCAAGCATCCTCACAGCCTCTGAGGATGCTTGCCATAGATGCAGGTGAAATGTCAGGAGAGAATGCTTCTAGAACATAGCCATATAGCCCAAAAAACCTACAACAACTCATTCCTATGCATGTTTTTTCCCAGAACGGGCTTTGTATTTCCTCCTCCTCCTTGCCACTGTCTCCTCTCCCTTTGAAGATGTGGAATCTCTGTGAGGGAACTCCTTTTTAAAGTTTTTTTATTGCCCTGGGCTGGCCATGTGACCATTCACCACCATTGTCTCTTCTGCCTTTCCTTCCTTCCGGTGAGAATGCACATTTTGCCTCTCTCTTTAGGCAAAATGTAGCTGCATGGACTTTTTACCCTTTCGCCTTTCTTAGGAGATGAAATTGTGTAAGCTAGTTCTCTCCAAGACTTTTTCTATCTAAAATGTATTTCTTTTACTTCAATAAACATTTTTGAACCTAAAGTTCTGACTCTGCAATCCTGTACCATCCTAAGATATAGCAGATCCTAGCTCATCACATATGAGTATTTGCTGGTTATGAAGTTACTTCTGATACTCTGCTGGCCATGTGGCCATTCACCACCATTGTCTCTTCTGCCTTTTCTTCCTTCTAGTGAGGATGCACATTTTGCCTCTCTCTTTAGGCAAAATGTGGCTGCATGGATTTTTTGACTTAGCCTTTCCCCTTATCCCAGCTCATCGCATGTGAGTTTCTGCTGGTTATGAAGTTTACTTCTGATACTCTGCTATATTTATTGTGGAATCACCCCAACTGAGGTGTATTTTGAGCCTAATAACTCAGATTCCCCAACAAAAATCTCTGTGAGGGAATTTCCTTTTAAAAGTTTTTTTTTAATTGCCTTGAGCTGGCCATGTGGCCATTCACCACCATTGTCTCTTCTGCCTTTTCTTCCCTCTAGTGAAGATGCACATTTTGCCTCTCTCTTTAGGCAAAATGTGGCTGCATGGATTTTTTTTGACATACCCTTTCACCTTATCCCAGCTCATCACATGTGAGTTTCTGCTGGTTATGAAGTTTACTTCTGATACTCGGCTATATTTATGGTGGAATCACCCCAGCTGAGGTGTATTTTGAGCCTAACAGCTCAGATTCCTCAACAAAAAGCATGGAGGGGAGTGGATGAAGACAATCTGGTCCCTCCCCACGTCTAATAGAAGAACTTGTCACTGTCACTTTAATGGCAGCAGATGCCAGTAACAATAACCGGGATCCGGCACCTTTGAAATTCATTATTCCCACGTACAGTGCGTTGCCATCTCTTCACCATTCTAACGAGCTTTCCATTCGGATGTCACTCCGGGTTCGCACCGATCCCCAAGCGGCAAGCAGAACTGTCGTTTCTGATTTCCTTTGGAGGGAAAGGTGCGATTTCGGAAGAGGAGGGAAGAGGACCGGCCCTTCCAACCTTTTCTCCTTCAATTCTGTTCCTCTCTTCTCTTCGGGAAGGTGGGGCCGGGGGGAGAATCACGCTAGGCGGAACTGACAAACTCATCACTGCATCGTCCAGTTACATACACAATAGCGATGTCACTTGGTATCAGGCAAGAGAGGGTCCTGGAGGAATTATGAGCCCGCCGTGGGTCTAATCGGTCAGGGATTTCATTTTCCCACATTCTTTTGCTTTTCCAATTTGCTTTAAACTGAGGGTCAAGTGAGCCAAAATTTGCCATCCTTCCATTTTACAAAAGTGGACAGGTGAGTGTGGATTTCACTTGTTTTTTTTCCCCAAAGCAAGATGAAAGCACATGGACACACCTTCCGACTCTCCCAATTTGCTCATCTCCAAGACATCTCATGATATGTGTGCCAATATTCCGAAATAACCCAAAATATGGAACAATTCTAAGCATTTTGGAAAAGTGAGGTTCAACCTGGATATTTATTTATTTACTAGCCATCCCCTGCCATGCGTTGCTGTGGCCCAGCCTGTGTATATGTGTTTTGTGTGTATATGTATGTATATATTTGTATATATGTGTATATATGTGCGTATATATATGTAGTTTTGCACATGCGCTGTAGTATTTTTGCTTTTTTGGTTTTTTAAATCTCTTCTGCTGTGTTTTTCAGTGTTTTTATGAGTGCCTAGCCGTCCCCTGCCACACGTTGCTGTGGCCCAGTCTATGTATGTGTGTTTTGTGTGTGTATATGTGCATATATGTGGTTTCACGCATGCGCTGTAGTGTTTTTTATTTTTGGGGCTTTTTAAGTCTCTTCTGCTGTGTTTTTCAGTGTTTTTATGAGTGACTAGCCGTCCCCTGCCACGCGTTGCTGTGGCCCAGTCTGTGTATATGTGTTTTGTGTGTGTATATATGTGTATATGTGTGTATATATATTTGTGTATATGTGTATATATGTGTGTTTGCGTATATATATATGTGGTTTCGAGCATGCAATGTAGTGTTTTTGGATTTTTGGGCTTTTTAAGTCTTTTCTGCTGTGTCTTTCAGTGTTTTTATGAGTGACTAGCCATCCCCTACCATGCGTTGCTGTGGCCCAGTCTGTGTATATGTGTTTTGTGTGTGTATATATGTGTCTATGTGTGTATATATATTTGTGTATATGTGTATATATGTGTGTTTGCGTATATATATATATACGTCGTTTTGTACATGCACTGTCGTGTTTTTGCTTTTTTGGCTTTTTAAGTCTCTTCTGCTGTGTTTTGCAGTGTTTTTATGAGTGACTAGCCATCCCCTGCCATGCATTGCTGTGGCCCAGTCTGTGAATATGTGTTTTGTGTGTGTATATATGTGTATATATGTATTTGTGTATATGTGTATATATGTGTGTTTGCCTATATATATGTGTGATTTCGAGCATGCAATGTAGTGTTTTTGGTTTTTTGGGCTTTTATGTCTCTTCTGCTGTCTTTTTCAGTATTTTGATGAGTAACTAGCCGTCCCCTGCAACGCGTTGCTGTGGCCCAGTCTGTGTATGTGTGCTTTGTGTGAGGAGAAAGGCCAAGCAAAGCTTCAGATCAAATGAAAAGGTCAACATGCATTGGTGTAGATGTTCGTTTTGAAGCTAGGATGCACACTGTGTGGACCCACCACATTTATTATATTACTAGCTGTCCCCTGCCACGCATTGCTGTGACCCAGTCTGTGTATATGTGTTTTCTGTGTGTATATGTGTTTATATATTTCTGTATATGAGTATATATGTGGTTTTGTGCATGCGTTGTAATGTATTTTTATTTCTTGGCTTTTAAAGTCTCTTCTGCTGTATTTTTCAGTGTTTTTATGAGTGATGGTCACTCCTTGGCCTGATAAGTGTATTGTGTCCAAATTTGGTGTCAATTCATCCAGTGGTTTTTGAGTTATGTTGATCCCACAAACGAACATTACATTTTTATTTATATAGATTTTGTATCAAAAGCATTGCATAAATTAGTATATAACTGATAAAAATAGAAGGAGCGCAGGCGACTAAATATCTTTTGACCAAAAACGGGCAACGGCATTGTCTGTAGCCTCCAGTAATTCTTTCCTCTGTACATGAGGCAGGGCGTAGTGGACAAGAATACAGATGCGGAGTTGTCTGTTTTGCTCCACAGTCCCTCATGGTCACGCCTTGGCCTGATAGGTGTATTGTGTCCAAATTTGGTGTCAATTCATCCAGTGGTTTTTGAGTTATGTTGTTCCCGCAAACGAAGATTACATTTTTATTTATATAGATTTTTGTATCAAAAGCATTGCATAAATTAGTATAAAACTGATAAAAAATAGAAGGAACGCAGGCGGCTAAATATCTTTTGACCAAAAATGGGCAACAGCAACGGCATTGCCTCCAACAATTCTTTCCTCTATACATGAGGCAGGGCATAGTGGACAAGCATACAGATGCGGAGTTGTCTGTTCTGCTCCACAGTCCCTCATGGTCACGCCTTGGCCTGATAGGTGTATTGTGTCCAAATTTGGTGTCAGTTCATCCAGTGGTTTTTTGAGTTATGTTGATTCCACAAACGAAGATTACATTTTTATTTATATAGATTTTGTATCAAAAGCATTGCATAAATTAGTATAAAACTGATAAAAGTAGAAGGAGCGCAGGCGGCTAAATATCTTTTGACCAAAAACGGGCAACGGCATTGTCTGTAGCCTCCAACAATTCTTCCTCCGTACATGAGGCAGGGCATAGTGGACAAGCATCCAGATGCGGAGTTGTCTGTTCTGCTCCACAGTCACACAAGGTGTGGGATTATTTTGGGTCGTGCCATTTTGCCATTCTGCCCACTCCACTTCTGAGTCTGTTCAGGGACTTCCACGTTGCCCATTCTTGGTTTGCCCTTGGATATAAGAAGCAGCGAGTAGCCAAGCCATTTGTACCTTCTCCAGGTTTGGAAACTAAAAATTGGAGTAGACCGACCTGAGAAAACTTTTACCTTTTGCAGCCGAGAGATGAACAAAAAGGAAAAAAGAAAGCTCCACCTTTCACTCGTGTGATGAAAGGGGAAAATACACCAAGTGGAGAAAGATGTTCAGGATTTCCATCCAAGGACAGCAAGGGGTGAAATTCAAATCAACAAACAGGGAGAAGAGTCCAAGCGGAAGAGGCCCGGCCTGCCGATTATCATTTGAAAAGATTCTGTCTCGGCGGTGTCCTCCTCGCCCAGCATCCCGGTGATGAAAATGAGATTGTCTGATGTGCATGCCGGGATAGATTTACCTTTGCACACGTTCGCCCCCAATCAGCGAAGAGGGGTCACGCCACCGAAAAAGGAAAGAGAGGCAGGAAGGGGGTGAAGAATGTCATCGCGCAGCTTTATCAAACCGACACCAATTTCGGCAAAGGAGGCATCGTGAATTTCAAAGGGAGACCGACTCCATCGGTGCGTGCATGGCTCTTGTTACCAAGCTCTATCGTGGAACATGGCCACGGTTTATATGGCCGCAAAGGGTTTCCTTTGTTTGCAGCTTCCAGGAAGATGGCTGTTTCCCTCCCCACCACCCCCAACTTATTTGTTTTGTTCGGTTTTGGTCCCTCTCAGCATCTAAATTGATGCCCGCCCCGGATTCTCTCGGGGTGTGAAAAACGGAGGAGAGAAAAATCCAAACACATGCAGAAAAAAAAATCCACGCAAGGGGGACGAAACTAATAGTCTCCTTCTCCCTGGTGACTTGCTCATTTAAAAAAAAAAGAATCTCCATTTAAATGCAAATGCGAGTTTTAGCTGGGGACTTCCCTCCGAAGTATCTGCGGCAATGCCGAGGGAAATAGATGCAGAAATCTAAAATGGCTGATGCTTGTGGAAAGGGGAGCGGGTGGGTTGCCGTCGGCATGTTCCCTTCTGCAGCCGTGACCCTCCGGCCTCCCAATGGCCTGTTTGGAAGTGATGCAAGAGGCCATGTTTGTTTACGAGTAGTCCTAAGACGGAGATGGACCTCTATAGGAAGACAGGAAGGGAAGGAAGGAAGATGAACAATGTCAACACACTCATCTCAGGTTTATGCATAAACCTCAAGCTATTCACTTGCAATGTCTTTCGGAACAAAACAGCACCTGGTTGAGCATCCTTATCCAAAACACTTGGGATCAGAAACATTTTAGATTCCATATTTTTGGGAATACCTGCATTGGAATACCTCCATATCGGAATGCAGGAGATGGGACCCAAGTTTAAACTTGAAACCCACTGACGTTTATTCATTTACTTTGCTTGTATACCGCAGTTTCTCAGCCCGTAGGCGACTCAACGCGGTTCACAACAAGAGCAAAAGTCAGTCCAACAACATACAATATTAAAACCATTAACAGTATAAAATACAAACTAATGACATCTCAATAACAACACATTAACGTCTCGTAACTAAAATCGTGATCCAATTCGTCATCCATAATTCCGTTTCCTATATTCATCGTGTTCATTGCACTATTTATCCAAATGCCTGTTCAAACAGCCAGGTTTTTAGTTTTCTTCGAAACACCATTAGCAAAGGGGCTGATCTAATGTCCATGGGAAGGGCGTTCCACAGCCGAGGGGCCACCACAGAGAAGGCCCTGTCCCTCGTCCCCACCAGCCGTGCCTGTGATGCAGGCGGGATAGAGAGCAGGGCCTCCCCAGAAGATCTCAGGGTCCTGGCAGGCTGATAGGCAGAGATACGTTCGGATAGGTAGCTTGGGCCAGAACCGTTTAGGGCTTTATAGGCCAACGCCAGCACTTTGAATTTCTACTTGAGACCCTGAGGTTGACGGTCATTTCATGCACAATATTTTTAACAATATTGTGCATTGTTTCCATCGGAAAGCAAAGTTATCGCTGTCTCAACCATCCATGGGGACAAATTTGGATCATTTTGGATGTCTAGGCAATGGGTGCTCAAGCTGTAATAATAATAATAATAATAATAATAATAATAATAATAATAATCCTTTATTTGTACCTCGCTACCATCTCCCGAAGGACTCGGTGCGGCTTACAAGAGGCCGAGCCCAAATACAACAATAAAACAGCAGCAGCAACAACAACACAATAACTAAAAAACAAAGCAATAACAATTAACAACACCCAATGACACAATTAAAAACAATTGCATACTACACTATAAACCAGTGGTTTCCAACCTGTGGTCCGTGGACCACCAGTGGTCTGCAAGAATGAAAATATAGTCAGTGGCCTTGTATTTACTACATTGTTGCCTCAAAACCACGCAGCAATGAGAACGACTAGTCTCACGAAACCCTCTTATAGTGCCAAGACAACAGGGATGTCAGGAGCGGAGAGGCTGACTACCCACGAGAGATTACTACTACCACATAAGCTCTAGATTATTAAATATCATTTTCTGTGGGCAAGCAGATGGTGTCTCCTGGATGGCATATGTTCTGTATCAGAAACTAGAGCTGATGTGGTCTATCCAATGCAATTTTTTGAAATAGCATCCCAAATAGCCAAACCAAATCTGAAGTTGTGCTGGTACAACTGTACCAGGAGCTCCAAATTCATTTTCTTTCTATTGAGTGTTTGCATGTATTCCAAGGTTCCATGCATTTTGCAATAAGGCGGTTTCCCTTGCTCTGCAATTATAGGGCCAATGACCCGTCAATCATCATTGGGTTTTTTAGTTCCACCCCTTTCCCCAGGGTTCAGGAAGGAAAGGGAGCCATTTTAGCTCAGTCTTACAGTTGAAAGCTTAGCTACAGGATGTGAATAAGCTTCACCTTTAGAGAAGCTTTGCTTCTTACGAAATTCCGGGGGGAAACAGTTCAAAAGGACTCCAGCTGGAGAATCTACAAAGCATTGACTGGTAGGTCTACTCGGGACCCAAGAAGCAATTTGGAACTGAGAGTAGAGCCCACACCAGCAAAGTTTAGAAAGTAGATTACCCAAGGAGGGGTTAAAAAGGGTTTTCCTCTTAAAGAAAAGAAACAGTTAAAGAAACAGTTGACGAAGCCAGTTGCCTGTCCCTTGTGGACAAGATTAAGAAAGCCACCAGTTGATTCAAAGCCTTTAAGTATTTGTTTGACCTGTTGAAGATCTGAGAAGTATTTGATTGTTTTCTTGAAGACCTAAGCAATAATAAAGGACTTTGTTAAACTTTTCAAGCTTCTAAAGACTTTTGTATAGGAAAATCCTTACAGCCTCTCAGCTGAGGCACCCGGCTTCCCGCTGGGCACAAAGAGCCCGTCCTGTTCAAAAGCCAATTGCTATAGGCCCAGCGCATGACAGCATAGAAGTTGACCAAAAACCAATTCATATAATCCTTTTGGTACTAATGTTGGAGAGTCAAAGTGGTCCCTGGTCAAGTGGTCCCTGGTAAAAAAACAAACGTTGGGAACAACTGGTATAAATGTACAACTTACGAGGGTTGAATGAAAAGTAATGCCTCCACCTTTGATTTTTGGGTTTGGATGGGAATATTTTAATAAATAAAACACAGAAATAATCCTTAGAATGTACTCTTTAACTACCACTATTCACTTTTCCACATAATCAAAAGACAATTGGATACATTTCTGCCAACAATGAACAAGTTTTCTGAAGCCGTCACGGAAGAAGTCGATGCTCTGTTTCCGCAACTAGCGTGTCACAGTTCTCTCATCCTGGGTACCCATCGTGCACAGATCTTCTGATAGCCAAGCAAAGCAATAATGTGATCCACACGTTCTTGTGAAATGCTGATTATGCTTGAAATTTCTCTCTTAGTGATATGACAATTGTCCTGAATCAATCTGTCAACCTTTTGTTTGTGAAACTCAGTGGTTGCTGTCACAGGATGTCCAACTCTTTGTCACGCAAGTCAGATGATCCCACCTCAACATCTTTAAACTTACTTGCCCAACGATGCACAGGACTGACATCAACACAATCACCTTAAACAGCTTGCATTCTCTGATGAATCTCCTTTGGAGTGACACCTTCTGCTGTCAAGAATTCCCAGATTGCACGTTGCTTAAGTCGCATTGACAGACCGTCTGCGTAGGGTTCCATACTTCAGAATTTAACAACACAACCATTCAGTGCTAAGGCTTCCTGCCAAAATGGAACTGTAGAGGAGAGTCTACTGAACAAGCCAGTACCTGTCGCATCCCAATACTGCCATCTGTTGAGGAGTTATGAAGGTGGAGGCATTATTTTTCATTCAACCCTCATACTTTTAAACCCTACCCAGAATCCCTTACCAGGATATATTCTATCCAACCATGAACGTCCTTGCTGAAAGCATTGAGGCCTGGTAAAATGGCATTTGTTGAGAGGAAACCCATTGTTTTTCAGTTCTGCTCTTCAAAACTCTGCTTCTTCTTCTTCTCCTCCTCTCCTTACTCCTGATTTAACTGAAAGGAGATTCCATCTGAACATGAGGAAGAACTTTCTGACTGTGAGAGCCATTCAGCAGTGGAACTCTCTGCCCCGGAATGTGGTGGAGGCTCCTTCTTTGGAAGCTTTTAAATAGAGGCTGGATGGCCATCTGTCAGGGGTGGTTTGAATGCAATATCCCAGCTTCTTGACAGGGGGGTTGGACTGGATGGCCAATAGGTCTCTTCCAACTCTATGATTCTATGAGTGAGTGCCAACTCCTTTTGCACTTAGAACTCTGTTTTCTGCAACTGAAATCATTTGAGGGCAAAAGAGGAAGGAACAGAGAGAAACTGGGACATTTTTAAAGCAACTGTAAAAGTGGAATGGCAGGGGATTAATGTCATTGCCAGGTCAGGACACTCAATGGTGTGGTACTAGATATATCCATCGCCTCCCCCCACCAGGATCTTGGAAATCATGAATAGAATGGAAGGATGCCCTGCATTCAAAAAGGGGGTGGTAGTCCGCTTTCCCCCGAAACCCGTGAATAAGCAATATATAGCGAGGAGAGCAAAATGAACTTTAATGCAAATGGCCAACCTGGGGGAAATAGCTTTCCCTGCGGCTCAGGCCGTGGCTTGTTAAGTATTTTTTGCTTAAGTGCAAAATCTTTGCGGTATGGGTCATTAAGTTTCTGCACCGCAATGATAATCATTGTGAAAAGGAGCTCAGGGGAAGGAGTGGGGAGGTGTTGGAGTCAGAGAGAGGCAGAACCGAGGCCCGCTTCCAATCTGACTCGGTCCTGGAGTACATCCAAAATAACCACCCATAAATCCCAATTCCGAAAACATCCCAATTCTCTCGTGCTCTGCTGCCTATCACCAATATGGCACATAGCTCATTTGCTGCAAACATATGAGGCCTCTGGGTCGCCCGTTGCTACTCTCCTTGTTCTCGCTCTCCCCGAGGAAGATTGCGCGAGGATGACATCTTGCACAAAAGCACAGTGAAATGGAGGAGCAGAATCAGGCTCGTAAAATACTAGAGTTGGAATCCCATCCACTCCAAACCCATTCTACCCCACAGGAATGGCCGATCAAAGCACTCCTGGTAGATGGCCATCCAACCTTTGGTTAAAAACCTCCACAGAAAGAGATTTCCCTACAAAAAGTCCAACTGTAGAGGAGAGTCTACTGAACAAGCCAGTTTATGATATGTTGGACCACAGTTACCCCTTCTGCAGCAAGTGAGAAGAGTGTAGTTCGTCTGTCCATTCACCAACCCCCTCCCAAACAAAAGTAGCTTTTCCAAGTGAACACCTGAGATCTGGATTAGGCAACCCAATAGAATGGGTTTGGGAAAAGAAACTGTAGAAGGGTCTACTGAACAAGCCAGTTTATGATATTTTGGACCACAGTTCCCCCCTCTGCAGCAAGTGAGAGGAGTGTAGTCCGTCTGTCCGTTCACCAACCCCCTCCCAAACAAAAGTAGCTTTTCCAAACTTCAGTGCACACCTGAGATCTGGATTAGGAAACCCCCATAGACTTGGTTTGGGAAATGGAACTGTAGAGGAGAGTCTATTGAACAAGCCAGTTTATGATATTTTGGACCACAGTTCCCCCTTCTGCAGCAAATGAGAGGAGTGTAGTCCGTCTGTCCGTTCACCAACCCCCTCCCAAACAAAAGTAGCTTTTCCAAGCTTCAGTGCACACTTGAGATCTGGATTAGGACACCCCCATAGACTGGGTTTGGGAAATGGAACTGTAGAGGAGAGTCTACTACTGAACAAGCCAGTTTATGATATTTTGGCCCACAGTTCCCCCTTCTGCAGCAAATGAGAGGAGTGTAGTCCGTCTGTCCGTTCACCAACCCCCTCCCAAACAAAAGTAGCTTTTCCAAGCTTCAGTTAACACCTGAGATCTGGATTTAGACACCCCCATAGACTGGGTTTGGGAAATGGAACTGTAGAGGAGAGTCTACTGAACAAGCCACTTTATGATATTTTGGACCACAGTTACCCTCTCTGCAGCAACTGAGAGGAGTATAGTCCGTCTGTCCGTTCATCAACCCCCTCCCAAACAAAAGTAGCTTTTCCAAACTTCAGTGCACACCTGAGATCTGGATTAGGAAACCCCCATAGACTTGATTTGGAAAATGGAACTGTAGAGGAGAGTCTACTGAACAAACCAGTTTATGATATTTTGGACCACAGTTCCCCCCTCTGCAGCAAGTGAGAGGAGTGTAGTCCGTCTGTCCGTTCACCAACCCCCTCCCAAACAAAAGTAACTTTTCCAAGCTTCGGAAGCCGACATTTTCACCCGTAAGCTCAAAACGTATCTTAAGCATGCACGGATGATCAAGGAAGTGGAATCCAATCTCTCTATGTGACCACTGCAATAGCAGATAAAGAGGAGGTTGCGAAAATGAAGCTATTTTTATACTTGATCGGAGAAAGAGGAGGGAGAAGTCAGCGAGAGACGGTGCATACATTCCTCAAGTACAGTGTCGTTTGGTTCTAATGGTAGGTTGTTTTGATGCCGGTTACATGCAATGCTGGAGCAAATGAAGTGGTGGAGCAATATTGCTTCTGGGAGGGGAGCGCGGGGGTGGCACGAAGCAAAAGGGAAAAGCATAAAGGATTCTCACACCAGTTTACATTCCCATCAGACAGCTGTAATTTCGGAGATTTCAAAGAATGATGGAGAGAAAACAATGCTGTAACCAGCAAGCAGTGTGAACAGATGACCATCTTATAGATACTGGACAAAAAAGTCTTTCTCGAATGTGAAGAAACATAAATTGATGAGAATTCTGCGTGAAATTTGCACATGGCTGTTTTGCAAAGAAAACAGAATTTTCTGTGCGGACCACTGTACCCAATCATTCATTGTCCTGGAAGGAATGTACAGTTGGAGCTCCTCATTTACACATTTTTATTATTTATTGATTTATTTACAACATTTATATGCCGCCCTTCTCACCCCAAAGGGGACTCAGAGCGGCTTACAAGATATATGTATATATACATACAATAGATTATATTATTAGCATAGTACAACATCAGTATTATATATTACTATATTGTACTATACCATTATATTGTAATATTATTAGTAATATTACATCTATGTATATAATAAAAGTCAGTGTTTGTATGCGGAGGACGGTGTATGTGGCAGCTTTCAGATTGGCTGCCACTTTCATAGGCCACTGTGACCAGCACAGGTGACAGACCTGGACCAAACTTGGCACACATTACCCCCATGACCCCCTTTACGTCTTGGTGAGGTTTGGGGGAGGACAGACAAAGGATGATGGGATTTGTAGTACTTTCAAACCCATCTATTCCCACAGACCACTGTGGCCCCCAACAAAGACTGATAAAGACCAAACTTGGCACACAGAACCCCCATGACCCACTCTACATTCTATTGCTGTTTGGAGGAGGGTGGGCCATGGATGATGAGACTTGAAGTACCTGCGGCCCTCATCCAATGACCAATCAAGACCAAACTTGGCACTCATAACCCCCATGACCCTCTTTAAGTCCTGGTGAGGGTTGGGGGAGGACAGACAATGGATGATGAGATTAGTAGTACTTTCCCACCCCTTTTATTCCCACAGACTACTGCGGCCCCCAACAAAGACCGATAAAGCCCAAACTTGGCACACAGAGTCCTCATGACTCACTCTACATCCTACTGCTGTTTGGAGGAGGGTGGGATTTGCAGTACATCCACTCACTTCCCGAGACCACTACAACCCTCACCCAGTGACTGATCAAGACCAAGCTTGGCACACAGAGCCCCCATGACCCACTCTACATCCTGGTGCAGTTTTGAGGAGGATGGACCACGGATGATTAGACTTGAAGTACCTCCACTCGCTTCCCAAGAACACTGTGACACTCATCCAATGACTGATCAAGACCAACCTTGGCATACAGAGCCCCCTTGACCTACTCTACATCCTGGTGCTGTTTGGAGGATGATGGACCATGGACCATGGGACTCGCAGTACCTTCACTAACTTCCTGAGAACACTGTGAGCCACATAAATAACTGATAAAGACCAACCTTGGCACACAATGCCTTTCTCAAATTACCCGGGCAGCGCCGGGTTCCCAAGCTAGTGTAATATAAAACATGAGGGTTGAATGAAAAGTAATGCCTCCACCTTCATAACTCCTCAACAAATGGCAGTACTGGTTTGCGGCAAGTACTGGCTTGTTAAGTAGATGCTCCTCTACAGTTTCATTTTGGCAGGAAGCCTTACCATTGAACAGTTGTGTTGTTAAAATGCAAAGTATGGAATCCTGCGCAAACGGTCGATCAATGCAACTTAAGCAACGTGCAGTTATTGAATTCTTGACAGCAGAAGGTGTCACCCGAAAAGGAGATTCAGCAGAGAATGCTAGCTGTTTATGGTGACTGTGTTGATGTGAGTACTGTGTGTCATTGGGTGAGTAAGTTTAAAGATGTTGAGGTGGGAACATCTGACTTGTGTGACAAACAAAGAGTTGGATGTCCTGTGACAGTTTCACAAACAAAAGGTTGACAGATTGATTCAGGACGTTCGTTGTATCACGCAGAGAAAAATGTCAAGCATAATCGGCATTTCACAAGAACGTGTGGGTCACATTATTGCTTTGCTTGGCTATCGGAAGATCTGTGCACGATGGGTACCCAGGATGCGAGAACTGTTAGACGCTGGTTGCGGAAACAGAGTGTTGACCTCTTCCATGACGGCTTGAGAAAACTTGTTCATTGTTGGCAGAAATGTATCCAATTGTCCGGTGATTACGTGGAAAAGTGAATAGTGGTAGTTAAAGAGCACATCCTAAGGATTATTTCTGCATTTGATTTATTAAAATATTCCGATACAAACCCAAGTAACGAAGGTGGCAGCATTACTTTTCATTCAACCCTCGTATATAATAATAATAATAATAATAATAATAATATATTATTATTATTATTATTAATATTATATTGTATTACATTTTTATGGATGTGGACCATTCATTCTATGGTTCAGGTTGATGAAATAATGTCTGTTAACACTGTCACAGCCTCTAGGTCTTGCAAAAGATGGGGATTTGCATTTGTGCACACTGATGATGGCTCTCAAGGGGAAGAAATTGGCTCCTTACTCCAGGCTGCCATTCAGAATCTGATATTGCCTACCCACAGTCGCTATTTTGCCCTTGGCTTTGCTTGGTGGGCTTCAAGGTCCACATACAACATTACGTTTGATGCCATTTGACCTCCAAAACTCTCAGACATTTCTTCTCTTGCCCTCAATTTGGCCCTCGCTTTTCCTCTACTGCTCATTATATAAACGGGCGAAAGCAATTAAGCGAAACAGGCTGGTAGTGCCCATGGGGAAACTATAATTATTACTGTTTTCCAAATTGGGGAAGGTACTATGTTGGGGGGGGGAGCAAAAAAAAACATTTTCATCATAATTTAATTCTATAACCACTTTGAGGAGGAAAGCAGTAAAGAAGAGAGGAAGGCTCAACCAGGTTCATATTCTGCAATTTCCAAATATATTTTTCTTCTCAGATATGTGAAGGCCCAAGAATTCCATACAGTCTTACTGAAGGACCCAAAAATGCTCTCAGAGGCCATATTTAGTTGGAAGTAGGTAGATGAAACCTTCTGCAAATGGGATATAATAAATAAATGGCTTGGGCAGTCCTAGCCAGTAGGCTTGGGCAATCCATGGTTCTAAATGGTTCTAAAGTACTTACAAAACTAAAGTTCTGGTGGTGAAAATTTCAGAACTCTAACAAAACTCTCAAAATTTCATAATAAATGGCAGTTCCTAATTGGTTCTGTCATTAAAAGCACCAATAATGAAATAATAATTAAATTTTGAAAGTTTTGTTAGAGTTCTGAAATTTTCACCACCAGAACTTTAGTTTTGTAAGTACTTTAGAACCATTTAGAACCATGGATTGCCCAAGCCTACTAGCCAGATGTCTGGTCACTCATGTGCATTGTGTGTGTGTGTGTGTATAATATGCACATGAACCTCATGTCAAAGATCATTGATGGTATCCTATGTTGGTTTTTGTTTAACTAATATCTCCGAGCACAATATGCTCAAGGCCATTTTATCACGCTGCAGCACTAGATTCAGTTTCCTATTGCGATGCAAGGAGAATGTTTGCATCCCTCTCATATCAGTGAATGAGACTGTGACAAGGACTTGCAGCTGGGGTCCTGTTTCTGATTGTCACGGCTTCACTTGCTGTAAGCCTCCTCCTCCTTGAATTCCAGTCAGACTTGCCATTGGGATCCTGCTTCTGATTGTCCCAGCTTCACATGTTTTAAGCCTCCTCCTCCTTGAACTCTAGTCAGACTTGCCATTGGGATCCTGCTTCTGATTGTCATGGCTTCACTTGCTGTAAGCCTCCTCCTTCTTGCACTCCAGTCAAACTTGCAATTGGGATTTTGCTTCAGATTGTCACGGCTTCACTTGCTGTAATCCTCCTCCTCATTGAATTCCAGTCAGACTTGCAATTGGGATCCTGCTTCTGATTGCCACGGCTTCACTTGCTGTAAGCCTCCTCCTTCCTGCACTCCAGTCAAACTTGCAATTGGGATCCTGCTTCCGATTGTCACGGCTTCACTTTCTGTAAGCCTCCTCCTCATTGAATTCCAGTCAGACTTGCCATTGGGATCCTGCTTCTGATTGTCATGGCTTCACTTTCTATAAGCCTCCTCCTTCTTGCACTGCAGTCAAACTTGCAATTGGGATCCTGCTTCAGATTGTCACAGCTTCACTTGTTGTAAGCCTCCTCCTCATTGAATTCCAGTCAGACTTGCCATTGGGATCCTGCTTTTGATTGTCACGGCTTCACTTTCTGTAAGCCTCCTCCTTCTTGCACTCCAGTCAAACTTGCAATTGGGATTCTGCTTCAGGTTGTCACAGCTTCACTTGCTATAAGCCTCCTCCTCCTTGAAATCCAGTCAAATTTGCCTTTGGGATCCTGCTTCTGATTGTCACAGCTTCACTTTCTGTAAGCCTCCTCCTTCTTGCACTTCAGTCAAACTTGCAATTGGGATTCTGCTTCAGGTTGTCACAGCTTCACTTGCTGTAAGCCGCCGCCTCCTCCTTGAAATCCAGTCAGATTTGCCATTGGGATTCTGCTTCTGATTGTCACGGCTTCACTTGTTGTAACCCTCTCCTTGCACTCCAGTCAGACTTGCAACTGTGATCTTGCTTATGATTGTTAGAGCCTCACTTACTGGTGAGCAGAGGCTTCCCAGAGGAAATAATACCCTCCAAGCTGAATGGTCCTCCTTTCCCTTGATCAGTGGCTGGCTCTTAAGTGGACTGGGGTGGCATTTACGTGAGTTAACAGTAAGACTACCATAGCCTTAATTCCTACAGATCAGTTACAGATTCGTAAGTCCAGGTGATGAATCTGTAACTACGATATTGGGAACATAAAACGTGAGAACAAAAGCAAGGTGAGGGGGAGGTTTGGTCTGGCTCAGTTTGAAGAGCTTTGTGCTGAGCAGATTTTGCGTGAGTGTGGTGTGGTTGTTGAAAGAAGGTTTGTTAATGTTTAGCTGGATCTGTTCATCACCCGCGCTCCACCGATAAAAACTGATGGCTTGCATTTAGTTTCTACCAGGTGCATTAAATTCCCATAACGTGAACAGGGGGCTCTGTTAAGCCTACCATAGCCTCTCTCTCTCTCTCTTTCCCTCTTTGTACAGAGATTACATTTCCAACCTAATGACAAGAGCGGTTTGTTCAGACACTGTGGGCTAGAGCAGAACAGTCATTGAACTCTTCCTACAATCCGTCACAGGGGCCGGCGCAACCGAAGGCGCATCGCTCACGGGGAGGGAGGCTCCGGAGTCGAACTGCACAGCCGCCCCTGACGCTTTATGAGCCGGGCTTAACTGACTCTTTCCCCCTGCCCAACAACAATGAAATGCAAAAATACAGAATGGGGGGGTGCATGGCTCGAGAGCAGTACGTGTGAAAAAGATCTTGGAGTGCTTGTGGACAATGAGTTAAACATGAGCCAACAATGTGATGCGACGGCAAAAAATGCCAATGGGATTTTGGCTTGCATCAAAAGGAGTCTAGTGTCTAGATTAGGGGTCCCCAAACTATGGTCCGCGGGCCACTTCCGGCCCGCCAAGGGCACTTATCTGGCCCACAGAGGAGGAGCACCCCCTCACAGTGCCCCTCCCTTGGCAGGCTGATGCTATCTGTCCGGCCCGATGGGCAGCATGAACCAGCCAAGGGCAGCTGCTCCGCGTGGCCTACTCGCGCGTAAAGCACCTCATGAGGTTCTTTACACACGAGTAGGCCGCGCAGGGCTGCTCCTCCCTTGGCAGGCTCACGCTGCCCATCGGCCCGATGGGCAGCATGAGCCAGCCAAGGGAGGCTGCCCCGGCGCTCCATGCAGTCATGCCGGCCACATGACCTTGGAGGTGTCTACGGACTTAGAAATGCAGATGAGCACCACACCCCAGAGTCAGACACGACTGGACTTCATGTCAGGGGAAAACCTTTAACTAGGAAAATTGTGGAAGATCCAGGGTGGGAGAAAGAACTCTTGTCTGTTGGAGGTAGGTATGACTGTTTCAATTGGCCACCACTGGAGAAATTACACCTACACCACTGGAGAAATTACAGTGCTTAGCCGGCATTGCACCACCTGACATCCGCCGGGAAGTAGCAGCCAATAGTGAAAGGACCAAGGCAGAGACATCTCCAGCTCACCCCCTGTTTGGGTATCAGCCAGCACGTCAACGACTTAAATCTAGAAATAGTTTTCTAAGATCTCCAGAGACACTTGCTGGAACACCTCAGCAAGCAAGAGTCCAAAAGTGGCAGGCTCAAACCCAGAACCTCAACCAATGGCTGATACCAAATGAGAGACTCCCCCCTGGGCACACAGAAGACTGGGGGACTTGGAAGGCGCTGAACAGACTGCGCTCTGGCACCACGAGATGCAGAGCCAATCTTAAGAAATGGGGCTACAAAGTGGAATCCTCGGGTGGGTGGGTGCCTGCCATAGATGGGGGCGAAAGGTCAGGAGAGAATGCTTCCGGAACATGGCCAGAAAACGCATTGCAACCCATGAGCAGAATCCTCTTGCTATTTTTTTTTTTTGCTAGATTGTTGATAAAGAGACATCGCAACACATGAATAGAGAACATTGCATTGTCGATGCCGATTGGATTTTGCACGGAGGGAGCTTTCCAACATGCTGAGCCTTCAAAAGAACGCAAGCCAGGCCATTCTTTAGAGCGAGAGCTCTATGAGAGGGGAAAGGGGGAAGCAGGAGGTCCCCTTCGACGAATTTGCAATTCCCACTTGGGATCTCGGACGTAATTGTGTCTGAAATATCCATTGTGTTGGAGAGATGCTCCTCTTTCGAAGCAAATCAGATCATTTGAAGGTTTTCCCCAAGGAAGGGAGGAAGGAAAGACAGAGGAAGAGCTGGTTTTGCAAAGTTTCAAAGCAATTCCGCTCTGGATCCCACTTTGGCAGAAATGTGTACAACCAATTGGTTTTTCGGACAAATTTCCACGCAAAACCCACTCTCCCAGTTGAGATGAGCCTCTCCGAACCCCTCATCTCGACTGGTCCCTGTTTATTTACGATCCGCACCGATAACTCTCCGGGAATCGCGTCCGCCAGCTTCATTATAGACTCCGGCGGGTCTCCAGGGCTGCAATGCATTTATAATTTCTTTTTATTGTTATATCTTTTAATTTTATTTTGCTTTCCTTGCTGCACCAGCTCGAGCGGGGAGGAGAGGAAAAGGGAGATAGGAGCCAGTATTTATGGCGCCGCAAATGGCGAATTGCGTGTATCAGTTAATTTAATCTGTACCAGTTTTATTTAAACAGGGATATTTTATTTATTTATTTATTAACCCAGTTGGCTTTCACTCTGCCTTCCACTCACTGTGGGTTGAAGTTGATCTGTGTGTGTATATATTGTTTGTGTTTGTGTGTCTCCTTGTATATGATTGCAAGGCATTGAAATGTTTGCCTACGACTATCGTAAATGCTGAAATCCACTCTGAGTTCTCTAGGGAAGAAGGGCGGGATATAAATAAAGTGTATTATTATTATTATTATTATTATTATTATTTTACTGACACAAAAACACAGTATGTCACAGCAAATGAGATCTATATGCTGGATTTCGTATCACAAAATCACAAGTCGAACACTTCCCAAGCGTCTAGGATATATTATTATTATTATTATTATTATTATTATTATTATGACACAAAAACACAATATGTCACAGCAAACGACATCTATATGCTCGATTTCGTATCACAAAATCACAAGTCGAACATTTCCCAAGCGTCTAGGACTATGTGATGTATATATTATTATTATTATTATTATTATTATTATTATTATCATCATTATCATTATCATTATTATTTTACTATTACTATTATTATTATTATTTTAACACAGTATGTCACAGCAAACAAAATCTATATGCTGGATTTCGTATCACAAAATCACAAGTCGAACACTTCCCAAGTGTCTAGGACTATGTGATGTATTTATTATTATTATTATTATCATCATCATTATTATTATTATTATTATTATTATTATTTTACTATTTTATTATGAGGAGACAGGAAAGCCTGGAGAAGACAATTATGCTGGGGAAAGTGGAAGGCAAAAGGAAGAGGGGCCGACCAAGGGCAAGATGGATGGATGGCATCCTTGAAGTGACTGGGCTGACCTTGAAGGAGCTGGGGGTGGTGACAGCCGACAGGGAGCTCTGGTGTGGGGTGGTCCATGAGGTCACGAAGAGTCGGAGACGACTGAACGAATGAACAACAACAATTATTTTACTGACACAAAAACACAATATGTCACAGCAAACGAGATCTATATGTTGGATTTCGTATCACAAAATCACAAGTCGAACACTTCCCAAGCGTCTAGAACTGTGTCATGTATTTATTATTATTACTATTATTATTATTATTATTTTACTGACACAAAAACACAGTACGTCGCAGCAAACGAGATCTATATGCTGGATTTCGTATCACAAAATCACAAGTCGAACACTTCCCAAGCATCTAGGACTGTGTGATGTATTTGTTGTTGTTGTTGTTGTTGTTATTTTACTGACACAAAAACACAATATGTCACAGCAAACGAGATCTATATGCTGGATTTCGTATCACAAAATTACAAGTCGAACACTTCCCAAGTGTCTAGGACTATGTGATGTATATTATTATTATTATTATTATTATTATTATTATTATTATTACTACTACTACTACTACTACTACTACTACTATTAGTGTGTTAAATCTATATAAATAAAAATTTAATGTTCATTTGTGGGATTAACATAACTCAAAAACATATACACAAATATATACACACACATATACGCATATATACACACACAAACACATATACACAAACTGGGCCACAGCAACGCCTGACAGGGGATGGCTAATAATAATAATCTGTATAAATAAAATGTAATGTTCGTTTGTGGGATTAATATAACTCAAAAACATATACACAAATCTACACACACACATATACGCATATATACACACACAAACACATATACACAGACTGGGCCACAGCAATGCCTGGCAGGGAACGGCTAGTGTTGCTATATCTATATTAATTATTTAACTATATCTCCCCGTTTTACAAATACCGACTTTAATGTGCACTTCACCTGCACCCAACACATACACACATACGCACATGCACACGCATACGCCACATTGTCTGCTCGCAGAAGCTTTCATCCTTTCATTTCCACCGCCGCCACCCCCTTACTCCGCTTTTCCTCGCTACTTACTTATGCTTGTACGCCTCCAGTGGTTCCGTGCACTGATTGACGTTTACAAATTACCCAGCAGAAACGGTTCAATCTTTGACCCGTGTGTTTCTATTCAGCAATGAGTAAGATTTGCAAGCATTTTGTCATATAATTACAGCAAATCCCTTGAAAATTTCCACAACAACGCCTAGATGAACGGTAATTTGGTCTGGCAGCTGCTGATGCCTTTACAATAAGCTGGGATGCAAAACAGTGAGTGTGTGCATGAGATATTATATATATATATATATATATATATATATATATATATATATATATATATAAAATGTAATGTTCGTTTGTGGGATTAACATAACTGAAAAACTACTGGACGAATTGACACCAAATTTGGACACAATACACCTCTCAGGCCAATGAGTGACCATCACTCATAAAAACACTGAAAAACAGCAAAAGAGATGTAAAAAACCCAAAAATTACATTACAACACATGCGCAAAACCACATATATATATACGCAAACACGCATCATTCGAAAATACATCACTCAGTCCTAGACGCTTGGGAAGTGTTCGACTTGTGATTTTGTGATACGAAATCCAGCATATAGATCTCGTTTACTATGACATTCTGTGCTTTTGTGTCAGTAAAATAATAATAATACATTCTAATACTAATAATAGATGCATAGCTGCTTTGAGTCTCCTTGTGGAGAGAAAAAGGCAGGTAATAATAATAATCATCATCATCATCATCATAACAAAATCCAGAGAAACAACTGGAAAGGCGGGCACGATATGAGGATTTAAAGATCGAACTGCAAAGACTCTGGCGCAAGCCAGTCAAGGGGGTCCCAGTGGTGATCGGCACACTGGGTGCAGTGCCTTAAGACCTTGGCCTGCACTTAAACACAATTGGCACTGACAAAATTACCATCTGCCAGCTGCAGAAGGCCACCCTACTGGGATCTGCACGCATTATTTGCCGATACATATACACAAATATATACACACACATATACACACATAAAACACATATACACAGACTGGACCACAGTAACACATGGCAGGGGACGGCTAATAATAATAATAATAATAATAATAATAATAATAATAATAATACATTCTAATACTAATAATAGATGCATAGCTGCTTTGAGTCTCCTTCTGGAGAGAAAACAGTGGATAATAATAATAATAATAATAATAATAATAATAACCCCATTTACTCACATATACACAAATATATACACACACATATACACACACAAAACACATATACACAGACTGGGCCACAGTAACACATGGCAGGGGACGGCTAGTAATAATAATAATAATAATAATAATAATAATAATAATAATAATATATTCTAATACTAATAATAGATGCATAACTGCTTTGAGTCTCCTTGTGGAGAAAAGAAGGTGGATAATAATAATAATACTAATAATAACAACAACAACCCCATTTACTCACATATACACAAATATATACACACACATATACACACACAAAACACATATACACAGACTGGGCCACAGTAACACATGGCAGGGGATGGCTAGTAATAACAATAATAATAATAATAATAATAATAATAATAATAATAATATTCTAATACTAATAATAGATGCATAGCTGCTTTGAGTCTCCTTGTGGAGAGAAAAAGGCGGATAATAATAATAATAATAATCCCATTTACTCAAATCTAACGCTCATCTGGTTTGGCTAAATGACCTCTCCCAATTTAGGATTTGAACCATGCAGTCATAAATACACATAATTATAATAATGATAATAATAATAATAATAATAATAATAATAATAAATTTAAAGAAAGGACTGCAAAGACTCTGGCACAACCCAGTCAAGGTGGTCCCAGTGGTGATGGGCACACTGGGTGCAGTGCCTAAAGACCTTGGCCTGCACTTAAACACAATCATCGCTGACAAAATTACCATCTACCAGTTGCAGAAGGCCACCCTACTGGGATCTGCACGCATTATTTGCCGATACATCACACAGTCCTAGACACTTGGGAAGTGTCTGACATGTGATCGAATACAACAGCCAGCAGAGTGATCTTGTTTGCTGTGGACTCATCTTGTTGTGTTTCAAATAATACATTCTAATACTAGTAATAGATGCATAGCTGCTTTGAGTCTCCTTGTGGAGACAAAAAGGCGGGCATAAATAATAATAATAATAATAATAATAATAACAACAACAACAACAACAACCCTATTTACTCAAATCTAACGCTCATCTGGTTTGGCTAAATTACCTCTCCAAAATTAGGATTTGCAGCATGCAGTCATAAATATACACAATAATAATAATAATAATAACAACAACAACAACAACAACAATAATAATAATAACAACAATAATATCCCAATCTTATCCATTATTCAAAATGTTTGAATTTTGGGTGGGTGCCTAATACAAAAGAATTACATACATATATTCCATTCCACAACTCTTGGGTTCCCATTCTTCCTAGTGTATATATATATATATATATATATATATAGTCTCAAATATCTGGAAAAGTCAAAGGTGTGTATATATATATATATATATATATATAGTCTCAAATATCTGGAAAAGTCAAAGTCAAACTGGCATAGCTTTCTGCATTTTGTCCAACATGCAGAATAACCAGTCCCTTCTGATGCATACAGTTGCATTGGAAGGCATGGATCTTATTGCGTTGATAGTTTCCATTTTCCCCAATCCTACCCCACCTCATAGCAGTCCCCCCCCCCTCTTTTTTCCTATTATGCTCTGGTAATATGCATAGATCACTGGCGTTGTTCCCCGTGAAATTTATTCCACCCTTTCCACACGCTCTTGACGAGGCTTATTGCATTACCGGCTGAACAAGGTGATTTGATACTACAAAGATGCAGAACAACCTCTGGTAACGCTCAGAGGCCAAGCCAAGGCCCGGACGATGTGCTGTCTTTCCTTTAATATGTACAGAGAAAGCAAGGACAATATGTTCCCCTTCAAAAGTAGAGAGAACCATCATGGTGTGGTAGTTTGAGCATTGCATCCTCCTAGGACCTCACAACCTCTGAGGATGCTTGCCATAGATGCAGGCGAAACATCAGGAGAGAATGCCTCTAGAAGACAGCCATATAGCCCCCAAAAAACCCTACAACAACCCATTTATTTATTTATTTATTTAGTTTGGGCATGTAGTGTCTAGATCCAGGGAAGTCATGCTCCCCATGCTCTATTCTGCCTTGGCGTGGACTTTTTTTTTTAAGGACGTTGTTGCAATCCAGAGCAGGGAACGAGGCCCTAAGATAACTATCCACCACACTTGGCTGTGAAAAACAATCCTTTTTTATTGAAGAAAAATGGTTACAAAATAAAGGAAAAATGCAAGTCAAAAGCCACAGCAAAATCAGCAAACATGAATTTAAATGGACAAAGCAAAACCAAAAGCCTCACTGTGAAATACTGGAACCTGTTAGCAATCCACTAACCGTACTTGATATCCTAGAAATCTTCCCAAACTATGGCCAGGGAACCGGGAGAACTGCCAAGGTCTTCATCAATTCTGAAACGATGCCTGAACTGTGACAGTCAGCCCGGCGTAAGGCAATTAAAACTCAAGAATTGGTTCCGTGAACCGCCCTTCTTTTTTGAAGCCAATGTTTTTAATTCTTGAATTCGGGAGGATCGACGCAAGCTGAGTGATTTACTTCTGTCTTCCCAAATTTGGCCCCTTCTGTTGTCATTACAGTTAACAGGTGCAGAAGGGAGGAAAAGTTCAAGGCCTCCCTCTGAAACATTATCATGAACACTGGTACTTTCATTTTCCAAATCTACAGAAGTTCCTTCCTCACTAATTTCAGAAACATTGGCATTTTCCAAACCTACAGCAGTTTCTTCCTCACTAATTTCAGGAGCATTGGCATCAAAAGGTACATTTCCATTGTTGTTGTTCATTCGTTCAGTCGTCTCCGACTCTTCGTGACCTCATGGACCAGCCTACGCCAGAGCTCCCTGTCGGCCGTTACCACCCCCAGCTCCCTCAAGGTCAGTCCAGTCACTTCAAGGATGCCATCCATCCACCTTGCCCTTGGTTGGCCCCTCTTCCTTTTGCCTTCCACTTTCCCCAGCATAATTGTCTTCTCTAGGCTTTCCTGTCTCCTCATGATGTGGCCAAAGTAGCATCAGTAAATATATTTTCATTAGCATCAGGAGGAACAAACAGAGAATCAGGTTCAAGTTCAAACTCAGGCTGAACCCCAACAGACGTGTTCATTTGTGGGATTAACATAACTCAAAAACTACTGGACGAATTGACATCAGATTTGGACACAATGCATGCATCAGGCCAACGAGTGACCATCACTCATAAAAACACCGCAAAACACAACAGAAGAGACTTTAAAAGCCAAAAAATACAAAATACATTACAACGCATGCACAAAACCACATATATACACATACATACACACACAAAATTCATATACACAGACTGGGCCACAGCAACACGTGGCCGGGGATGGCTAGTCTATATAAATAAAAATGTAATGTTCGTTTGTGGGATTAACAGAACTCAAAAACCGTTGGACAAATTGACACCAAATTTGGACACAAGACACCTAACAACCCACTCAAAAAATTGATTTTGTAATTTGGGAGTTGTAGTTGCTGGGATTTATAGCTCACCTACAATCAAAGAGCATTCTCAACCCCACCAACGATGGAATTGAACCAAACTTGCCACACAATTCTCCCATGACCAACACAAAATATTGGAAGGGTTTGGTGGGCAGTGTCCTTTGGTTTTGGAGTTGTAGTTCACCTACATCCAGAGAGCACAGTGGAATCAAACAATGATGGATCTGGACCAAACTCTACACAAATACTCAATATGCCCAAATGTGAACAGTAGTGGAGTTTGGGGAAAATAGAATCTTGACATTTGGGAGTTGCAGTTGTTGGGCTTTATAGTTCACCTACAATCAAAGAGCATTCTGAACACCACCAACAATAGAATTCAGCCAAACCTCCCACACAGAACCCCCATGTGGGCCACAGCAACACATGGCAGAGGACAGCTAGTATATAAATAAAAATGTAATGTTCGTTTGTGGGATTAACATAACTCAAAAACCACTGGGCTAATCGACATCAAATTTGGACACAATACACCTTTTAGGCCAACGAGTGACCATCACTCATAACAACACTGAAAAACACAGCAGAAGGGACTTAAAAAGGCAATAAACCAAAAAAATATACATTACAACGCATGTGCAAAACCACATATATATATACGGAAACACACATATATACACATATACATACACACGCATACATACACAGACAAAACACATATACACAGACTGGGCCACAGCAATGCGTGGCAGTGGAGGGCTAGTACTAAATACGAACCAAGGTCTTCAATTCATTGGATTCTCAAGGAAGGCTGGCTCACTGGCAGAATGAGAAGATTATTCACCTAACAACTCAATTGGAAACCAAATGGACCACCTTCACTTACTATGACCACTAGCTCTTAAAGTGGGCTTTGGAATGCTAAAGCCAAGGGATCATAGAATCATAGAATCAAAGAGTTGGAAGAGACCTCACGGGCCATCCAGTCCAACCCCCTGCCAAGAAGCAGGAATGTTGCATTCAAATCACCCCTGACAGATGGCCATCCAGCCCCTGTTCAAAAGCTTCCAAAGAAGGAGCCTCCACCACACTCCAGGGCAGAGAGTTCCACTGCTGAACGGCTCTCACAGTCAGGAAGTTCTTCCTCATGTTCAGATGGAATCTCCTCTCTTGTAGTTTGAAGCCATTGTTCCTCGTCCTAGTCTCCAGGGCAGCAGAAAACAAGCTTGCTCCCTCCTCTCTGTGGCTTCCTCTCACATATTTATACATGGCTATCATATCTCCTCTCAGCCTTCTCTTCTTCAGGCTAAACATGCCCAGCTCCTTAAGCCGCTCCTCATAGGGCTTGTTCTCCAGCCCCTTGATCATTTTAGTCACCCTCCTCTGGACACATTCCAGCTTGTCAATATCTCTCTTGAATTGTGGTGCCCAGAATTGGACACAATATTCCAGATGTGGTCTAACCAAGGCAGAATAGAGGGGTAGCATGACTTCCCTAGATCTAGACTCTATGCTCCTATTGATGCAGGCCAAAATCCCATTGACTTTTTTTGCCGCCACATCACATTGTTGGCTTATGTTTAACTTGTTGTCCACGAGGACTCCAAGATCTTTTTCACACGTACTTCTCTCGAGCCAGGCATCGTCCCCCATTCTATATCTTTGCATTTTGTTTTTCCTGCCAAAGTGGAGTATCTTGCATTTGTCACTGTTGAACTTCATTTTATTAGTTTTGGCCAATCATCTCTCTAATCTGTCAAGATCGTTTTGAATCCTGCTCCTGTCCTCTGGAGTATTGGCTATTCCTCCCAATTTGGTGTTGTCTGCAAACTTGATGATCATGCCTTCTAGCCCTTCATCTAAGTCGTTAATAAAGATGTTGAACAGGACCGGGCCCAGGACGGAACCCTGAGGCACTCCACTTGTCACTTCTTTCTAAGATGAAGAGGAAGGCTTGGGGAGAATCACCCTCTGGGTTCGTCCATTTAACCAATTACAGATCCACCTCACCGTAGTTTTGCCTAGCCCACATTGGACTAGTTTCCTTGCCAGAAGGTCATGGGGGACATTGTCAAAGGCCTTCCTGAAATCCAGGTACGCTACATCCACGGCATTCCCTACATCTACCCAGCTTGTAACTCTATCGAAAAAAGAGGTCAGATTAGTCTGGCATGACTTGTTTTTGATAAATCCATGTTGACTATTAGCGATGATCGCATTTGTTTCTAAGTGCTTGCAGACCACTTCCTTAACAATCTTTTCCAGGATCTTGCCCGGTATCGACGTGAGGCTGACCGGATGGTCGTTGTTTGGGTCATCCTTTTTTCCCTTCTTGAAGATTGGGACCACATTGGCCCTCCTCCAATCTGCTGGAACTTCTCCCGTTCTCCAAGAACTCTCAAAGATGGTTGCCAATGGTTCCGAAATGACTTCCGCTAGTTCCTTCAATACTCTTGGGTGTAGTTGATCTGGCCCTGGGGACTTGAACTCATTTAGAGCAGCCAGGTATTCCTGGATGACTTGTTTCCCAATTTGGGGTTGGATGTCCTCTAATCCCTCACCTACTCCATCTTGCTGAGGTTGAAGGTGACTTTCTTTTTGTGAGAAGACCGAGGCAAAGAAGGCATTAAGTAATTCTGCCTTTTCCCTATATCCTGTCAGCATTGCCCCATCTTCTCCTCGAAGAGGCC
Organism: Anolis sagrei; assembly: GCF_037176765.1. Taxonomy (NCBI): domain Eukaryota; kingdom Metazoa; phylum Chordata; class Lepidosauria; order Squamata; family Anolidae; genus Anolis; species Anolis sagrei. The sequence goes on along the minus strand of NC_090031.1, from coordinate 22,975,254 downwards.
CTATCGCCTCCTTGTTTTTCCTTTTTCTACTGACATAAGAAAAGAATCCCTTTTTATTGTTTTTAATATCCCTGGCAAGCCTGAGCTCGTTTTGTGCTTTAGCCTTGCGGACCTTTTCCCTACAGCTGTTGGCTGTTTGTTTGAATTCTTCTTTGGTGATTTCTCCCTTTTTCCACTTCTTGTGCATGTCTCTTTTGTGTCTTAGCACAGTTAGAAGTTCTTTGGACATCCATTCTGGCTTCTTTGCACTTGTCCTATTTTTTCTCTTTGTTGGCACAGTTTGCAATTGTGCCTTGAGTATTTCACTCTTGAGAAACTCCCATCCATCTGTAACTCCCTTGTCTTTTAGTATCTGTGTCCACGGAATGCTGCTCAGTGTTTCCTTCATTTTTTGGAAATCAGCTCTCCTAAAATCCAAAATGCGGGTTTGACTTGTCTTAGTTTTGGCCTTCCTTTGTACCTCAAATTGCAGGAGCAATTTTATTTTGTTAGACAGCAGAGGATGTTATTGGCTAAGTAGCCAATCCGGTGCATAAGAATAACAAGGACAGCTTTTCAATATTGATTTTCAAACTTGTGGCATCTCACAGGACCATACTAGAGTCTTCTCAAAATATTTGTGCCTGACTTCAACCTTATTCTCTGGGAGAGAGAAAAAATCTTCCTTGTGTTATCATTAGTTCCACCCAGAACAGAGGTTAATGAATGTGAGGAAGGAGGGTGGGTGATGAAGTATCATAAAGCCACAAGCATCATAAAAGGTACAATGAAACCGAGAGAAGCTATTGAGTTATAAATACAACCAATACATGCGACATCACTCAAACGGCAGAACGGAGTCATAAAAATCAGTCATTCTAAGCCTCCTTTCCACGAGGAACTGAAGTCTTTTAATTCTCAAGGCACGCTTCCCTTCTACATCACCCAATCCTCTTCCCTCTGCCAAGAGCTTTATAACGTCTGGAGGCCTGTGTGTAGATATATGCACAGTTGTGTTCCCATCATTCGGCACACAAGGATTCCTGTTTTCCAAATTTTCCAAATTTTGGGGGTCTCAAGTCTCATTATATTGGGATTAAAGGGGGAGTCTCCCTAAATTCTATAGGCAGATTGATCCACAGTATGATCAAGCTGAAATGTGTCCAGAGGAGGGTGACTCAAATGATCAAGTGTCTGGAGAACAAGCCCTATGAGGAGCGGCTTAAAGAGCTGGGCATGTTTACTCCGAAGAAGAGAATGCTGAAAGGAGACAGGATAGCCATATATAAATATGTGAGATGTAAGGGGGATATTGACTCTAAGCTGGAAGGGTGACTCAAATGATCAAGGGTCTGGAGAACAATCCCTATGATTAGCGGCTTAAAGAGCTGGACATGTTTAGCCTGAGAGGAGACATGATAGCCATGTATAAATATGTGACATGTAAGGGGGATATTGACTAAGCTGGAATGTGTCCAGAGGATGGCGACTGAAATGATCAAGGGTCTGGAGAACAAGCCCTATGAGGAGCAGCTTAAAGAGCTGGGCATGTTTACTCTGAAGAAGAGAAGGCTGAAAGGAGACAGGATACCCATATATAAATATGTGAGATGTAAGGGATATATTGACTCTAAGCTGGAATGTGCCCAGAGGAGGGCGACTCAAATAATCAAGGATCTGGAGAACAAGCCCTATGAGGAGTGGCTTAAAGAGCTGGGCATTTTTAGCCTGAAGAAGAGACAGCTGAGAGGACACATGAAAGCCATGTATAAATATGTGAGATATAAGGGATATATTGACTCTAAGTTGGAATGTGTCCAGAGGAGGACGACTCAAATGATCATGGGTCTGGAGAACAAGCCCTATGAGGAGCGGTTTAAAGAGCTGGGCATGTTTATCCTGAAGAAGAGAAGACTGAGAGGAGACATGATAGCCATGTATAAGTATGTGAGAGGAAGTCATAGGGAGGAGGGAGCAAGCTTGTTTTCTGTTGACCTGGAGACTAGGACACAATGACTACAAGAGAGGAGATTCCATCTGAATATCAGGAGGAACTTCCTGACTGTGAGCCCTGTTCAGCAGTGGAACTCTCTGCCCTGGCATTTGGTGGGGGCTCCTTATTTGGAGGCTTTGATGGTACTATATGGTACTGGCTTAATGGTACTATACCATTATATTGTAATATTATTAGTAATATTACATGTAATATAAAAATATAATTACAATGTCATCTTAGTAGTAGTAGTATTATATTGGATTACATTATCATATTATAAATATTATATGCATTATATTATATTAATGTAATATATTATATTATATTACATTATATTATTAGAACAGCTCAGAAGACAAGATGGAACTGTTCTCCCGGCCCCCTCTCTCTTCACTGTGGCCCAGAGCAACAGTTGGAGCTGGGGGGAGGGGTCCCCGACTGATGACATATGAAATAGGCAAGATGAAACTGTCCCCTGCCCCCCTCTCTCTTCACTCTGGCCCATTGCAGCAGTTAGTGCTGGGGGGAGGGGTCCCCAACTGATGACATATGCAGGAGACAAGAGGGAACTGTCCTCTGCCCCCGCTCTCTTCACTATGGGCCAGAGCAGCAGTTGGTGCTGGGGGGAGGGGTCCTCAACTGATGACATATGAAATAGGCAAGATGGAACTGTCCCCTGGCTCCCTATCTCTTCACTTTGGCCCATTGCAGCAGTTCGTGCTGGGGGGAGGGGTCCCCAAGTGATGACATATGCAGGAAACAAGATGGAACTGTCCCCTGCCCCCCTCTCTCTTCACTCTGGCCCAGAGCGGCAGTTAGTGCTGGGGGGATGGGTCCCCAAGTGATGACATATGCAGGAGACAAGATGGAACTGTCCCCTGGCCCCCTCTCTCTTCACTCTGGCCCAGAACAGCAGTTGGTACTGGGGGAGGGGTCCCCGACATATATTTCAGTGTTGCTATAAAATGGCATTCCTTATATAAAATGGAAAAAATTGGGATTCTTTGTTTAATAGATTCAAGCTTGAATCCGTGGATGCAGAAACTGCGGATACGGAGTGACAACTGTACATTGCATTTTGTCCTAGGTTTTGCTCAACACCTAAAGAGGGAAAAGCAACAACAAAGGTTCCTCCTTTGTGTAAACCTAAGTTTAGAAAACAGGAGGGGGGAATTGTGGTTTTTTTCCCCTTTGTTTTTTTGTTGTTGTTCTTCCCTTTGGAAATATTGAAAACCTATGATGGATCACTTGCGGGGATTGTTTAGAGAAGAGATGACTAGACAAAACAAACCACAAGCAGAAAATATGGGCACTTCTAAAAGCATATCACCGAGGAAGAAAACGCGCTGGAAAAACTACTAAAGGTGCTGAGAACTGAGGAGAAGAGGAAGATGAGGTCTTGTTGTGGGTCCCAAGAGATGATTTGAGCGTTGGACTACAGCTCCGGAGACCAAGGTTCGATTCCCTGTTTAACCACGGACACCTAATCCGGTTTCAGTGCGGTGCCAAATGCAATTTGAAAGCAGGCTTTACGAGAACTGTCCAAGGTGCTGAATCCTATTCCTAAATAGGCATAGCACCCTGGAGACCTCCTTTCAAGCTCTCCAAAACATGGAATGGATTCACTGTCCCGCTGAAATGGGAGAAAGCAGAGAATGACTGTAGAATCATAGAGTTGGAAGAGACCTCATGGGCCATCCAGTCCAACCCCCTGCCAAGAAGCAGGAATATTGCATTCAAAGCACCCCTCACAGATGGCCATCCAGCCTCTGTGTGGCGGCTCGAGTGGCGCCACCTATGTGTAGAACTGTTAGTTGCACGATTTAAACTGTTGTATCAGTTTAATCCTGCCTTTTTACCCTGCTTATTAGGCTTGGGCGGTTTCGTTCCTTAATTTCGTAATTCGTTATTAATTCGTATTTAAATTAGCTTACGATCCAATATTGAGCCATGCAGGAATAGTGTGAGGAGTAAATTAGATTCGAAACAATTTTTTCAATTTATTTCGTAATTATTTTGTAATTATTTCGTAATTATTTTGTAATTATTTCGTAATTATTTCGTAATTATTTTGTAATTATTTCGTAATTATTTCGTAATTATTTCGTAATTATTTTCGCATGTCTGGTGCAAGTTTTATAGTTGTTGTTTGTTTTATCACACCAACAGTCAACAACAGAGGGAGAGGGAAGCTTCAGAAGTTCCCCCTGTCCCATTTGGAGGTTTTTTTTAGCATATTGCGCAATCGCGTCAGCCATTAACGAATCGATTCGTAATTATACGAAATTTCATATATTTCGAAAATTTTAAAAGGAAAATTTTGGAATTATTAAAAAAAACGAAACGCAAGGGCCCCCTAAAAACAAAACGAGTTTAGAACCAAATTTTTCCGTGGTTACCCAAGCCTACTGTTTATGTATAGTTGTATTGATTGGTTATTTATAGCTGTCAAGCAGTGTTGTTTGCTCCAGTTGAATTGTTTTCTCAAGCTCAACTGTTTGGCTCCACCTCTTCCTGGAGGAGGGGAGTGCTTCCTTTCTCTCATTCTGCCATCATAGTGTCTATCAGATGGACGTGAGTAAGAGACTTGACTCTAAAACAGTGTTTCTCAACCTGGGGGTCGGGACCCCTGTGGGGGTCGCGAGGGGGTGTCAGAGGGGTCGCCAAAGACCATCAGAAAGCATAGTATTTTCTTTTGGTCATGAGGGTTCTGTGTGGGAATTTTGGCTCCATTCTATCGTTGGTGGGGTTCAAAATGCTCTTTGTAGGTGAACTATAAATCCCACCAACTACAACTCCCAAACATCAAGGTCTATTTTCCCCAAACTCCACCAGTGTTCACATGTGGTCATAATGAGTATCCGTGCCAAGTTTGGTCCAGATCCATCATTGTTTGAGTCCACAGCACTTTCTGGATGTAGGTGAACTACAACTCCCAAACTCAAGGTCAATGCCCACCAAACCCTTCTAGTATTTTCTGTTGGTCATGGGAGTTCTGTGCCAAGTTTGGTTCAATTCTCTCATTGGTGGAGTTCAGAGTGCTCTTTGATTGAAGATTAACTATAAATCCCATCAACTACAACTCTCAATTGACAAAATCAATCCCCCAACCCCACCAGTATTCAAATTGGGGTGTTTCAGGTATTTGTGCCAAATTTGGTCTAGTGAATGAGAAAAAAATCTGCATATCAGATTAATAACAATAGCAAAATTACTGTTATGAAGTAGCAACAAAAATAACGTCATGGCTGGGGGTCACCACAACATGAGAAACTGTATTAAGGGGTCGCGGCATTAAAAAAGATGAGAAACACTGGTCTAGAGCAGTGTTTCTCAACCTGGGGATCGGGACCCCTGAGGGGGTTGCGAGGAGGTGTCATTGGTAAAGAGTCTGGGAGTCCTTTTGGACCCTCTGCTGACAATGGAGGACCAGGTCTCCGCCATTAGCAGAACCGCCTTTTTCCATCTGCAGCAGGCTAGATGGCTGTCCCCTTATCTGTCCAGGGACAACCTAGCTACGGTGATCCAGGCTACGGTCATCTCAAGACTGGACTACTGTAACATCCTCTACATTGGCCTTCCTCTGTCAGTGATCCGGAAGTTCAAGTTGGTACAAAATGCAGCTGCTCAGCTTCTTGCGGAAATTCCGATGAGATGCCACATAACACCAATCTTACTACAGCTGCATTGGTTACCAATGGAGCACCGGATCACTTTCAAAGTGATGGTACTCACCTTTAAGGCCTTGCATAGTCTGGGGCCGATGTACCTGAGGGACCGCCTCACCCCCTACCAATGCCAGAGATCCCTCCGTTCTGAGGACCAAGATCTATTGGAAATTCCCAGTGTCGAGACCTTGCATCTAACAGCAACCAGACGCAGAGCCTTCACAGCAGTGGCACCATCACTCTGGAATACTCTACCACCTGAAGTCCGTGCCTTGCGGGACTTACCAGCTTTCCGCAGGGCATGTAAGACATACCTGTTTCGACAGGACTTTGATTTTTAATATTGCTGTTTTTAAATTGTTTTAAATTGTTTTTAAATTGTGTTAGATTTTAGCCATTCTTGTAAGCCGCTCCGAACCCCAGGGGAGTGGCGGCATAAAAGTTCGAATAATAAATAAATACAGTATATTCTGGCATATTCTGACTACTTTTTAACCCAAGAAAATCTTCTCAAAAGTCAGGGGTCATCTTATACGCGAGTGTAGTCTTATGCATGGGAGTCGTCTTAACTCTATATTTTAACTGGAAAAGTTGGAGGTCGTCTTATACGCCCAGTCGTCTTATATGCCGGAATATACGGTAAATAAAATATCTTTTTCACACGTACTGCTCTCGAGCCAGGCGTCCCCTGTAGGTCTTCTTCTGAATGCGCACAGACAACGTTGCCATCAGCATACTGGAGTTCTATAACAGATGTTGTAACCTTAGTTTCGGGGACTTAGGATACACTGGAGGACCAAGCAAAGTTCTACGCAACTCGTCTATCGGGATAACACCTTGCAGGAGTGTCCATTTTCTGCTGGAACCAGCTTCAATTTGTAGCTTTTAACGTCAACACAGAGCATTAGGAAAGACTATCCTCCCCCCAAAAAACGCAACGCTCTCAGCGTCACTCGTCCTCCCGTCTCCTTCCAGCAGCTGACAGAAGGTAAGCCATGCCAACCGTAATCTGAAATTCATCACCCTTAATGGCTGCCGTCCTTGAGTGGCCAGTAATCAGGCCTTGTGTGCCCGTAATTGGTTGCTACAATCCATCTCCTCTCCTCGCCCGTAAACATTCCGCGGCATTAGACAACAGGCGAGTTAATTTCAATACCGCCTCTCTCGCTATCAAACGAAATTGGCAGGGTAAATAGGCAACGGCGGCTTATTTGATACTTACCTCTGGCTTGTTCAGCTTAAATACGGAGTAAAAGGCGCCGGGCCACGCGGGGTCAGCGGGAAATTACAGGGCCCGAGCCTTCGACGGCAAGTGAAAATGATATTAAAAGGCAGGAAGAAAGAGCTGGGGAGTCGGGGACACAAAAAGGGAGGCCGGAACGGGGATAGCCCCTCTGTTTTATCTTCCCCCGCATCCCAGGACAACAGGACAATGCACGTGCCTCAAAAACAACGTTACATTTTCCGCATCACCTGCTCTATTTAACTGGAGAGGGAAGGGATTGAAGAGGGAGCCACGGCGGAGAAATAGTTGCCAGGTGTTGCTTAATTTCAGGGATATTCCTTCTCTAACGTCCAGAAAGTCCGTCCTTTGTAGGATCAGCAGCTGTCTCTTATTCTAAGAGATGTTCCCTATCAATGGAACATTTTGTGGCCAAAAATCCCATATTTGGGAGGAAGGCAGAAATGTCTGCATCATGGTTTTTTGTGAGTGTGGGCACAAAAATGTGTCAAGGATGTGGTGAATAATTAGAAATCTTTTTTTTTTAAAAGCTCCTGTTTTGTAGCAGGTTTCCTATGAGGCGGACTACCATCTCACCCACCCAACGTGTGGACGTTGCTGACTATTTTGCTCCTGCTTATCTTCTTACCTAATTGAATTTACCTATTTCTTTAAAGTACTTTTTACTTGCTACTTATGATACTGTGGCAGCTGATGATACTGTGAACCACCGCCTCCTCCTGAGAAAAATGTATAATATCACAAAGGACTACCATCTCACCCATCTCATAGGAAACCTGCTACAAAACAGGAGCTTTTTTGTTGAGTTCCAGGGCCAGAGAAGCAGATGGCGGAAACAGAAGAACGGCCTGCCTCAGGGGAGGGTGCTTGCCCTATCCATGTTCAACATCTACACAAATGACCAGCCACTGCCAGAAGGGACAGAGAGTTTCATCTATGCTGATGATCATGCCATTACCGCTCAAGCAGGGAGCTTTGAGATGGTAGAACAGAAGCTCTCCGAAGCTCTAGGTGCTCTTACTGCCTATTACAGGGAAAACCAACTCATCCCTAATCCATCTAAAACACAGACATGTGCCTTTCATCTCAAGAACAGACAAGCATCCCGAGCTCTGAGGATCACCTGGGAAGGAATCCCACTGGAGCATTGCAGCGCACCCAAATACCTGGGAGTCACTCTGGACCGTGCTCTGACCTACAAGAAGCACTGCCTGAACATCAAGCAAAAAGTGGGTGCTAGAAACAATATCATACGAAAGCTGACTGGCACAACCTGGGGTTCACAACCATATACAGTGAAGACATCTGCCCTTGCGCTGTGCTACTCCGCTACTGAGTATGCATGCCCAGTGTGGAACACATCTCACCACACTAAAACAGTGGATGTGGCTCTGAATGAGACATGCCGCATTATCACGGGGTGTCTGCGCCCTACACCACTGGAGAAATTACACTGCTTAGCTGGTATTGCACCACCTGACATCCGTCGGGAAGTGGCAGCCAATAGTGAAAGGACCAAGGCAGAGACATCTCCAGCTCATCCCATGTTTGGGTATCAGCCAGCACGTCAACAACTTAAATCTAGAAATAGTTTTCTAAGATCTACAGAGACACTCGCCGGAACACCTCAGCAAGCGAGAGTCCAAAAGTGGCAGGCTCAAACCCAGAACCTCAACCGATGGCCAAATGAGAGACTCCCCCCTGGGCACACAGAGGACTGGGCGACTTGGAAGGCGCTGAACAGACTGTGTTCTGGCACCACGAGATGCAGAGCCAACTTTCAGAAATGGGGCTACAAAGTGGAATCCACAACATGCGAGTGTGGAGAGGAGCAAACCACTGATCAGCTGCTGCAATGCAACCTGAGCCCTGCCACATGCACAAGGGAGGACCTTCTTGCGGCAACACCAGAGGCACTCCAAGTGGCCAGATACTGGTCAAAGGACATTTAATCAACTACCAAACTCACACATTTTGTATTTTCTCTGTTTGTTTGCTTTGTTCTGTTAGAAATGTAATATAATTGACTGGCTGCCCTGACACGAGAAAGAAATAAATATTTTTTATATATATTTAGCCAGGAAGAACCACATTTCCTAAAAGCTGCTTCCAGATTGTTGTGGATTTCAACTTGCTATTTTGAAGACCCGGCAATCTTAACAGAGCAATAGATTTGTTTGGGAATGAGCAGGTTCCTTTCCGGCAAGGAAGGAAGATCATTTCTGGTGATGTAGCTCCATCTATGGAACAGGGCATTTTGGAGAATGACAGGCACAGAAAACAGATAAAATATATAATATTTATTTATTTTATTTGTCGTGTTAGGGCAGCCAGTCAATTATATTACATTTCTAACAGAACAAAGCAAACAAACAGACAAAATACAAAATTTGTGAGTTTGGTCGTTGATATATATATTATAATTATATATAATATTATAATTGTCGAAGGCTTTCATGGCTGGAATCACTAGGTTCTTGTGGGTTTTTTCGGGCTATAGGGCCATGTTCTAGAGGCATTTTCTCCTGATGTTTCGCCTGCATCTATGGCAAGCATCCTCAGAGGTAGTGAGGTCTGTTGGAACTAGGAAAATGGGTTTATATATCTGTGGAATGGCATGTGGACAATTTCAACAGAAAGGAAGAGATCATGAAAATGAACAAAATCTGGCTACCAGTATTAAAAAAAACTTTAAAATTACAACAGCAAAACAGCAGAGAGGAAACAACCAGGCACATCTTAACACCTCTCAACAAAAGATTTTCCCAGGCTCAGCCAGGCCTTCAAATGCTAACGAGGATGGTCAGTTGAAACATTCACACCTAGCTCCAGCAGGGAAGAGCTCCTTGCCCCACCCCAGCCATTCCACAGATATATAAACCCATTGTCCTAATTTCAACAGACCTCACTACCTCTGAGGATGCTTGCCATAGATCAGTGGTTCTCAATCTGTGGGTCCCCAGATGTTTTGGCCTTCAACTCCCAGAGATCCTAACAGCTAGTAAACTGGCTGGGATTTCTGGGAGTTGTAGGCCAAAACACCTGGGGACCCACAGGTTGAGAACCACTGCCATAGATGCAGGCGAAACATCAGGAGAAATGCCTCTAGAACATGGCCCTATAGCCCAAAAAAACCCCACAAGAACCTAATATTATAATTATATACTTCATATTACATGTAATATTACTCATAATTTTTTCTGCTGCTCTGGAGACTAGGATGCGGAACAATGGCTTCAAACTAATCTTAAAATAATAATAAAATAATATCTATATAAATAAAAATGTAATGTTTGTTTGTGGTATTAACATAACTCAAAAACCACCAAATTGACACCAACAATAGTTATTTTAAGGCAAAAACAACCATAAAACCAATAAAAGCAATAAAATCAATACAAACCATTTCTCCTCATTGACGGTCAGCGTTTCGCAATCTCATCGTTCAAATTCCAGTTCCACAATTGTCAGTCCTATCCATCTGGTTGTCCATATCTAGTTGTCAGGTTGCCCAAAGGCCTGGTCCCACAACCACGTCTTTACCTTCCTCCTGAAGGAGAGGAGGGATGTTGATGCCCTAATTTCCCCCGGGAGTGAGTTCCACAGGTGAGGGGCCACCACTGAGAAGGCCCTGCTCCTCGTCCCCACCAGCCTCACTTGTGATAGCGGTGGGGTCGAGAGCAGGGCCTCCCCAGATGATCTCAAATTCCGGGGTGGGACGTAGAGGGAGATACGTTCGGACAGATACACTGGACCGGAACCATACAGGGTTTTGTAGGTCAAAACCAGCAGCTTGAATTGTGCTCGGAACTGAACCAGCAGCCAGTGGAGCTGACACAGCAGAGGGGTGGTGTGCTCCCTGTATGTTGCTCCGGTGAGCAATCTGGCTGCCGCTCGCTGGACCAGTTGAAGTTTCCGAACAGTCTTCAAGGGCAACCCCATGTAGAGTGTGTTGCAGTAGTCTATTCGGGATGTAACAGGAGCGTGAACCACTGTGGCCAACCTATCAGGCCAACGAGTGACCATAACTCATAAAAATACTGAAAAACACAGCAGAAGAGACTTAAAAAGCCAAAAAACAAAAAATACATTACAACGCATGCGCAAAATCACATATATACATAAACACACACATATAAATACACATATACACAAATATATACACACATATATGCATATATACACACCCAAAACACATATACACAGAAAGGGGGAAGGAAGGAAGGAGGGAGAGAAAGAGGGAAAAAAGGAGAGAAAGAAGGAAAAAAGAAAGGTAGAGAAGGAAAGAAGGAGAAAAGGAAATAAAAAAAGTAAAAGAAGGAAGGAAAGACAGAGGAAAGAAAGGAGAGAAGAGAAGGTGGGAGAGAAAGAGGGAAAGAAGGAAAGAAAGGAGAGAAAGAAAGGTAGAGAAGGAAAGAGAAAAGGAAATAAAAAGTAAAAGAAGGAAGGAAAGACAGAGGAAAGGAAGGAAAGAAGAGAAGGAGGGAGAGAAAGAGGGGAATAAGGAGAGAAAGAAGGAAAAAAGAAAGGTAGGGAAGGAAAGAAGGAGAAAAGGAAATAAAAAAGTAAAAGAAGGAAGGAAAGACAGAGGAAAGGAAGGAGAGAAGGAGGGAGAGAAAGAGGGAAAGAAGGAGAGAAAGAAGGAAAGAAAGAAAGGTAGAGAAGGAAAGAAGGAGAAAAGGAAATAAAAAAGTAAAAGAAGGAAGGAAAGACAGAGGAAAGGAAGGAGAGAAGAGAAGGAGGGAGCGAAAGAGGGAAAGAAGGAGAGAAAGAAGGAAAGAAAGGTAGAGAAGGAAAGAAAGCGAAAAGGAAATTAAAAAAGTAAAAGAAGGAAGGAAAGACAGAGGAAAGGGAGGAGAGAAAAGAAGGAGGGAGAGAAAAAGGGAAGGAGAGAAAGAACGAAAGAAAGAAAGGTAGAGAAGGAAAGAAGGAGAGAAGGAAATAAAATAAGTAAAAGAAGGAAGGAAGGACAGAGGAAAGGAAGGAGAGAAGGAACAAAAGAGAAAAAGAGGGAGGGAGGAAAGGAAGGAAGGAAGGAAAGAGACATGGAAGGATGGAACCAAAGAGCAAAGGAAGCGAGGAAAGAAACAGCTAGAGAAGAAAAGAAGAAGGAAAGGAAAAAGAGGGAGGGAGGGAGGGAGGGAGGGAGGGAGGGAAGGAAGGAAGGAAGGAAGGAAGGAGAGAAAGAGGGAGGGAGGGATGGTCACAGCAATGTGTGGCGGGTACAGCTAGTAATATAAAATATTGTATATACATATAATATTTATAATATTATAATGTAATACAATATAATACTACTAATGATAATACAATATTATAATTATATATTTCATATAACATGTAATATTACTCATAATGTTTTCTGCTGCTCTGGGGACTAGGATGCGGAACAATGGCTTCAAACTAATATCAAAATAATAAAATAATAATATAATAGAATATATTGTATATACATTTATGTATAATATTATATTGTAATACAATATAACACTAATAATAATAATAATAATATGATATTATATATTTTATATTATATGTAATATTACTAATAATATTACTACAGTATAATGGTATAGTACAATATACTAATATATAATACTGATATTGTGCTATGCTAATAATATAATGTATGTATATGTATCTTGTAAGCCGCTCTGAGTGCCCTTCAGGGTGAGAAAGGCGGCGTATACATGTCGTAAATAAATAAAATAATAAGATACCAACCACTAAAGTCCCATTGGCAGGCCATAGCGAGTTGCATGCTCAGCAACTAAACACAAAGCTCACAAACTGCAGTGGGAGTCAAAGAAGAGGAGCATACAATAGAATCATAGAATCATAGAATCAAAGAGTTGGAAGAGACCTCATGGGCCATCCAGTCCAACCCCATTCTGCCAAGAAGCAGGAATATTGCATTCAAATCACCCCTGACAGATGGCCATCCAGCCTCTGTTTAAAAGCTTCCAAAGAAGGAGCCTCCACCACACTCCGAGGCAAAGAGTTCCACTGCTGAACAGCTCTCACAGTCAGGAAGTTCTTCCTCATGTTCAGATGGAATCTCCTTTCTTGTAGTTTAAAGCCATTGTTCCTTGTCCTAATCTCCATGGAAGCGGTAAACAAGCTTGCTCCCTCCTCCCTGTGGCTTCCTCTCACATATTTATACATGGCTATCCCCTCTCAGCCTTCTCTTCTTCAGGCTAAACATGCCCAGCTCCTTAAGCCGCTCCTCATAGGGCTTGTTCTCCAGACCCTTGATCATTTTAGTCGCCCTCCTCTGGACACATTCCAGCTTGTCAATATCTCTCTTGAATTGTGGTGCCTAGAATTGGACACAATATTACAAGTGTGATCTAACCAAAGCAGAATAGAGGGGTAGCATGACTTCCCTAGATCTAGACACTAGGCTCCTATTGATGCAGGCCAAAATCCCATTGGCTTTTTTTGCTGCCACATCACATTGTTGGCTCATGTTTAACTTGTTGTCCATGAGGACTCCAAGATCTTTTTCGAGCCGGGCATTGTCCCCCATTTTGTATCTTTGCATTTCGTTTTTCCTGCCAAAGTGGAGTATCTTGCATTTGTCCCTGTTGAACTTCATTTTGTTAGTTTTGGTCCATTTCTCTAATCTGTCAAGATCGTTTTGAATCCTGCTCCTGTCCTCTGGAGAGTATTGGCTATCCCTCCCAATTTGGTGTCATCTGCAAACTTGATGATCCTGCCTTCTAACCCTTCATCTAAGTCATTAATAAAGATGTTGAACAGAACCGGGCCCAGGACGGAACCCTGCTTCAGGCACTCCAGTCATCACTTCTTTCCAGGATGAAGAGGAAGCATTGGTGAGCACCCTCTGGGTTCGAATACAAGGGAGTTGCGTTTTTTTATGGGCGTCTGTCTTCTCCACCAAAGAGTGGGGGTACCTCAAGCAAACTACAACTCTCAGTATTTCAAAGCATTAAACCATGGATGTTAAACGGTGCTAAACTGCATTCATTCGACAGTGTAGATCAGTGGTTCCCAACCTTTTTTGTTTTTGTTTTTTGACCAGGGACCACTTTCCAACATTAGTACCAAAAAAAGTTACGAATCAATTTTGCTGGAGATCCGATTTGACTCACCGCATGCAGTTCAAATGCTGAAAGCGTTGGTTTGCATTTATCTGTGCTTTTTGATAGACAGTGTTCCCTCGCGGGTGTTACGTTCCAGGACCACCCGCGAAAAGTGAAAATCCGCGAAGTAGGGACTATATATATATCACATTTTGAGGGTGAAACAGAAGCGAGGAGAGATTTAAAGGCACCACACACCTTTTTGTTTGCTAGCTATAAGGACAGGGCTATAAGGCCGTGATTTACATACTGCTTTGCATCTACTTTCTCTCTTAACAGTTTATCGTGCGCATGCGGCCCACGCATTGTCATTGTGATATTGTATTTTTATATTGCTTAGTGAATTCATATGTTTTATATATTTCACTGTGTTGTCATTTGTGTCTTTGGTTTTTATTTTATTGTAATTTGTTGTTTGGGCTTAGCCTCATGTAAGCCACCCCGGGTCCCCATTGGGGGAGATGGTGGCGGAGTATATTATTATTATTATTATTATTATTATTATTATTATTATTTTATGATTGGCTGCCTCTCTCCCGAGTGGGTCACATTATTGCTTTGCTTGGCTATCAGAAGATCTGTGCACAATGGTTACCCAGGATGCTGAAATGAAAGTCCACAGACTTGAAACTTCAGAGACTGGATCTTACCACCGTACGGCATCCTCCATACAGTCCGGATTTCGCACCATCTAACTTCCATCTGTTCCTGATAATGAAAGAAGATCTGCAGGGACATCATTATGCTTCTGATGAAGACGTTGAGAGAACTGTGAGGCGCTGGTTGAGGAAACAGAGTGTCGACTTCTTCCGTGACGGATTCAGGACAATCTTCGTATCACTCAAAGAGAAATTTCAAGCATAACTGGCATTTTGCAAGAATGTGTGGATCACATTATTACTTTGCTTGGCTATCGGAAGATCTGTGCATGATGAGTACCCAGGATGAGAGAACTGTAAGGCGCTGGTTGCGGAAACAGAGTGTCGACTTCTTCCATGATGGCTTCAGAAAACTTGTTCATCGTTGGCAGAAATGTATCCAATTGTTTGGTGATTATGTGGGAAAGTGAATAGTGGTAGTTAAAGAGCACATTCTAAGGATTATTTCTGTGTTTGATTTAATGAATACGAGGAAGAACTTCCTGACTGTGAGAGCCGTTCAGCAGTGGAACTCTCTGCCCCGGAGTGTGGTGGAGGCTCCTTCTTTGGAAGCTTTTAAACAGGGGCTGGATAGCCATCTGTCGGGGGTGATTTGAATGCAATATTCCTGCTTCTTGGCAGGGGGTTGGACTGGATGGCCCATGAGGTCTCTTCCAACTCTTTGATTCTTTGATTCTATTAAAATATTCTCATCCAAACCCAAGTAACAAAGGCATTACTTTTCATACAACCCTCGTAACAACACTTTAAAACAAGAAATAAATCATTAAGTTAAAACAATTTAAAATATTTATTTATTTATTTATTTATTTATTTGCTTTACTTCTATACCGCTTTTCTCAGCCGAAATGGCGACTCAAAGCGGTTTACATAATACAGTTATCACAACAATATCAAAAGGCAATTAAAACACATTATACATGACATACAAGATCAAAAAACAATCATTATCATAATCGTAGCGCCTCAGCAACAAATCAGAATCAGAATCCGTTATCATAATCCTTTGTACCATTTCCTATGTTCAGTTGTACCATCTTCCTGTATTCAATTGCACTATTTAGCCAAACGCTTGTTCATAAAGTCAAGTCTTAACCTTCCTCCGGAACGCCAGCAATGAAGGGGCCTGTCTGATGTCTACAGATAGGGCATTCCACAGCCGAGGGGCCACCACCGAGAAGGCCCTGTCCCTCGTCCCCGCCAAACGCGCCTGTGATGCGGGTGGGACCGAGAGCAGGGCCTCCCCAGACAATCTTAATGTCCTAGTCGGTTCATAGGTGGAGATGCGTTCGGAGAGGTAAGTAGGGCCGAAACTGTTTAGGGCTTTATAGGCTAAAGCCAGCACCTTGAATGGTGCCCGGTAGCAGATTGGCAGCCAGTGGAGCTGGCGCAACAGAGGAGTGGTGTGCTCCCTGAGTGTCCCTGGCTGCCGAGCGTTGGACCATTTGAAGCTTCCGAGCAGTCTTCAAGGGCAACCCCACGTAGAGAGCGTTGCAGTAGTCTAAGCGGGATGTAACCAGAGCGTGGACCACAGTGGCCAAGTCAGACTTCCCAAGGTCAACCATATAGCCATTCCAGTCCAATTCCACATCCAAAGCACTATTATGCCTGCTGTCCAAAAGCCATTGTACTCTTAAGTCAACTTGCAATTATAAACCTTTTGGATGCAACACTTTGGACCTTAACTCGGACATCACGTCATCATCATTATTACATAACGTCGGGGGTGTACACTTTCCAATCAACATACTTTCCTGAAAGGAGGAAAGCTTGGCGATTTCTTTTGATTGTTACCGAACTAATCCAAAGGAAGGAGAAATGAATATTTTTGCGACTTTAAGTGCCCATAAAATAGCGCGAGGTGAGGCAATCACCAAGAAACGGTGGGGTTTGCAATATTTTCAAATGACTTCTAATTCCCACCCGACCCCTCCCCTCGTGAGAAATAATGAATCACAAAATGTTTGTGATGTCGGGATGAGTCTACATTAAAGCCGTGAATAATAGCGCATGGGGCATTGCGCGGGGAGCGTGTCAGAGGGGGGGACGGTGCTCCGAATTGCCTGCCGAGAAAGCAAAAGGCATATTTAAAATGTGCTCGGCTTCCCCTTCCCCGCTCCTACCTTCCGAAGCGATTAAACCGAGAGAAGTAAACACTTCGCTAATGAAATAAAACAATTATTTCTGCGGCTTCCTGCGGTGCCTCACTTGGAAAGGCCTTTCAACTTGCTTCTGCCATAGAGAAATGGGAGAGATAGATAAATTTTATTATTTTTTTTTCAAATGGGGGTTTAAATGGTTAGGGGGAGAAGAGGAAGAGCCCACTGGCTTTGCCGAATGCACCTCTGTTTTTCCCCTGCCGTAATTGCGGTTGGTATTTTTACCTCTGCAGACCAACTTAAATAACTCTATTATAGGGAGCGCGGCTTTTGTAATTTTCAACAGAACGAAGCCAGGGCAAAAGAAAAGAATCCAAACCAATTTACCTGTTTATGTTCCTTCTCGGAGCGTTTCAACGGAGAGAACGGTCCCGTCTTTCCCTTGCCGTCATCTTTTTTTCCAGCTTAATATTTGTTCAATCTACCTCCGTTCCATAAACATAATTCCTAAAATTTAGAGGCAGAAATGCCCCCATCATGAGCAAGAGTGGGAGGGATAGCCCCGTGATGGTGAACCTATGACACGCGTGTCAGCACTGACCCTGAAGTCACAGGTCCGCAGTTTAGGAGTCCTCTTGGATTCAACGCTCACGCTTGAGGCTCAGGCGTCGGCGGTGTCTGGGAGGGCTTTTGCACAACTGAGACTTGTGCGCCAACTGCGACCATACCTCGCGAAGGCGGATCTGGCCGGAGTGGTCCATGCCTTAGTCACCTCCAGATTGGATTACTGCAATGCGCTCTACGTGGGGCTGCCCTTGAAGACGGCTCGGAAGCTCCAATTGGTCCAACGATCAGCAGGCAGGATGCTAACCGGGGCCCCTTACAGAGAGAGGTCAACCCTCCTGTTCAAGGAGCTCCATTGGCTGCCGTTTATATTCCGAGCCCAATTTAAGGTGCAGGTGCTTACCTACAAAGCCTTGAACGGTTTGGGACCACCCTACCTGCGTGACCGCATTTCCATCTATGAACCCACACGTTCACTTTGGTCATCTGGATAGGCCCTGCTCGTGATCCCACCGGCGTCGCAAGCACGCTTGGTGGGGACGCGGGACAGGGCCTTTTCCGTGGTGGCCCCCCGACTCTGGAACACCCTCCCCAAAGACCTTAGACAGGCCCCTACATTGGCTGTCTTCAGAAAGAACTTGAAGACCTGGCTTTTCCGATGCGCCTTCCCGGAGTAGGAAATCTCCACTACCAAGTCCCATAAGCACTTTATCAGAACCAATGATTGCTGCACATCGCACATCGCACTTGCCCTGGAAGCCTTATATACACCTCCTGTCACATCAGCCCTTTTAATCTTTGTACCCACCCTCTGGCCCGGCCCAGTTTTATTGTGATTTAATGTATTGTGCCTGTTGTTTACTTTGCTTTATTCTGTTTTTAATTGTTTGATTTGCTTAGATTGTATTGTTATGTTGTGTGTTGAGGCCTCGGCCTGTGTAAGCCGCATCAAATCCTTCGGGAGATGCTAGCGGGGTACAAATAAAGTTTAATAATAATAATAATAATAATAATAATAATAATAATAATAACTGACACACATGACTATTTTTGATGACACGAGGCCACATGAGGCATACAGAGAATTACACCTTATAAGAGCCAATCTAATTCCATCCTTAAATTTGTAAAAGGCTCTACAAATTTCAACATCTGCACGTTTGAGCATTGTTCACTCCAAAACTCAGCATGGAATATACATTTTTTCTTATTTAAACCATAAATATTGCAAAATTATGTTGTTGTTTTTCTCGAAGTTGACACCCCACGCAGGTTTTTGGCAAATTTTGACACACCAAGCTCAAAAGGTTGCCCATCACTGGGATAGCCAATACTCCAGAGGACAGGAGCAAATTCAAAACGATCTTGACAGATTAGAGAGATGGGCCAAAACTAACAAAATGAAGTTCAACAGGGAAAAATGTAAGATACTCCACTTTGGCAGGAAAAAACGAAATGCAAAGATACAGAATGGGGGTCAATGCCTGGCTCGAAAAAGATCTTGGAGTCCTCGTGGACAACAAGTTAAACATGAGCCAACAATGTGATGTGGCGGCAAAAAAAACCAATGGGATCTTGGCCTGCATCAATAGGAGCATAGTGTCTAGATCTTGAGAAGTCATGCTACCCTTCTATTCTGCTTTGGTTAGACCACACCTGGAATATTGTGTCCAATTCTGTTTTGGCCCGACCTACCTGTCCGAACGCATCTCCTCCTATGAACCAGTTAGGACGTTAAGATCATCTGCGGAGGCCCTTCTCTCGATCCCGCCGGCTTCACAAGCGCGCCTGGCGGGGACGAGAGACAGGGCCTTCTCAGTGGTGGCCCCTCGGCTGTGGAACACCCTCCCTACAGAGATCAGATCGGCCCCCTCCCTGTTGGTATTCCGGAGGAAATTGAAGACCTGGCTTTTCGAACAGGCATTTGACTAGGCAGTGCAATCGATTATTGGAACACGGAATAAGGATAATGAGGCTGGATTCGGATTCTATCGATGAGACGTGAAGGATTTGTTATATTGATATTGATGTTGATGTTTGCTGTTTAATTAATTGTTTACTATTGCTTTAAATGTCCAATGATTTTGTACCATGTATATTGAAACTGTGTTGTTAACCGCTCTGTTCAGCAGTCGAACTCTCTGCTCTGGAGTGTAGTGGAGGCTCCTTCTTTGGAGGTTTTAAACTGAGGCTGGATGGCCATCTGTTGGGGGTGCTTTGAAGGCAATTTTCCTGCTCCTTGGCAGAATGGGGTTAGACTGGATGGCCCATGAGGTCTCT
The DNA here is from genome assembly GCF_037176765.1 of Anolis sagrei. NCBI lineage: Eukaryota > Metazoa > Chordata > Lepidosauria > Squamata > Anolidae > Anolis > Anolis sagrei. The sequence goes on along the minus strand of NC_090031.1, from coordinate 22,955,660 downwards.
TCCAGCTTTAGGATTTTATGATTCTATGACTGGGAGAGCTGTTCAGCAGTGGAACTCTCTGCCCTGGAGTGTGGTGGAGGCTCTTTCTTTGGAGGCTTTGAAACAGGCTGGATGGCCATCTGTCGGGGGTGCTTTGAATGCAATTTTCCTGCTTCTTGGCAGAATGGGGTAGGAGTGGATGGCCCATGAGGTCTCTTCCAACTCTAGGATTATTTATTATTATTATTATTATTATTATTATTATTATTATTTAATAATAATAATAATAATAATAATAATAAACTCTAGGATTCTATGATTCTATGCGAGAGCTGTTCAGCAGTGGAACTCACTGCTCTGGAGTGTGACAGAGGCTCTTTCTTTGGAGCCTTTGAAACAGAGGCTGGATGGGCATCTGTTAGGGGTGCTTTGAAAGTGATTGTCCTGCTTCTTGGCAGAGTGGGGTTGGGTTGGATGGTCCATGAGGTCTCTTCCAACTCTAGGATTCTAGGATTCTATGTGAGAGCTGTTCAGCAGTGGAACTCTCTGCTCTGGAGTATTGTGGATGACCCACGAGGTCTCTTCCAACTCAAGGATTCTATGATTCTATGACTGTGAGAGCTGTTCAGCAGTGGAACTCTCTGCTCTGGAGTGTGATGGAGGCTCCTTCTTTGGAGGCTTTAAACAGAGGCTGGGTGGGCATCTGTTAGGGATGCTTTGAAAGCGATTGTCCTGCTTCTTGGCAGAGTGGGGTTGGGTTGGATGGCCCATGAGGTCTCTTCCAACTCTAGGATTCTATGATTCTATGACTATGAGAGCTGTTCAACAGTGGAACTCTCTGCTCTGGAGTATTGTGAGTCTTTTCCAACTCTACGATCCTATGATTCAAAAAGTCATATCTACAAAGGTGGAAGGATGACAATTAACGATACAATGAATTGTCACAGAGGAAAATCCTGGGGGGAAAAAAATTGGATGTGGGAAGCCAGATCTACAACATTTCTAAATAGAAGTCGGTCCCCTGAGATACGAAGTAGAATATTCATATTTTTTGGTTGGTATTGTGGAAGATAACCCTTTTTCTTCCTGCAAACCTAGAGAAACATTGTCTAAGAGAAGAGCACCATCTAGTGCTCGGGACTGCGCCATCTCCCAGGGAACGATGGGACCTCACAGCCCGTTATCCGGCCTGCTAATTTGACAGCCAAGTCGAGGGCGGGAGGGAGCAGGAGGAATTAAAACATATTAAAGGTGTTAATAAGTGACTTATTTAAACGGGGTATTGCATATTGAACATTAATCACCGCGCCGTTAAAAAGTGTAATTAAGGAGTCACGCCGGCCTTCTGGGGAAGGCGCGCTTGGGAGCCGAGAGAAAACGGCCTCTTTATTAATACAAATTATTTTATTTGGCTAAAGCTAATAATTCTAAGTGAGGTCAACGGGACATCTCGCGCGGCGCGGGGAAGTGGTACCCTCGCCCGGCCGGCGTTGCCGTGGCAACAGAGCTAGGTTCACCCTCCGTGCGCGCCGCGTGTAATGGCTCCCTGCGTTTGTCGAGGGGTCGGATTGTTTCTGGGAGACGGGATTATTGTATCTCTATGCATAATGATCTAGGAAAAAGGCGGGAGGGGAAAGAGATTGGAACTACCCCGTGACACAAATTGGTTTTCGAGTTTTCGTAACGGCACGCTCACCTCTATGCTGTTGTTGTGTGCCTTAAAGTCATCCCTGGCTTGTGGTGACCCTACGGAGAACCTACCTACGGCAGAGTTTTCTTGGCCAGGGTTGTTCACCCAGTCCTCTGTGTGCCCAGGTGGGAGTCTCTCATTTGGTATCAGCCATTGGTTGAGGTTCTGGGTTTGAGCCTGCCACTTTTGGACTCTCGCTTGCTGAGGTGTTCCGGCGAGTGTCTCTGTAGATCTTAGAAAACTATTTCTTGATTTAAGTCGTTGACGTGCTGGCTGATACCCAAACAGGGGATGAGCTGGAGATGTCTCTGCCTTGGTCCTTTCAACTTCCCGGCGGATGTCAGGTGGTGCAATACCGGCTAAGCAGTGTAATTTCTCCAGTGGCACCCCATGACAATGCGACATGTCTCATTAAGAGCCACATCCACTGTTTTAGTGTGGTGAGATGTGTTCCACACTGGACATGCATACTCAGCAGCAGAGTAGCACAGCGCAAGGGTGGATGTCTTCACTGTGTCTGGTTGTGATCCCCAGGTTGTGCCAGTCAGCTTTCGTATGATATTGTTTCTAGCACCCACTTTTTGCTTGATGTTCAGGCAGTGCTTCTTGTAGGTCAGAGCACGGTCCAGAGTGACTCCCAGGTATTTGGGTGCGCTGCAATGCTCCAGTGGGATTCCTTCCCAGGTGATCTCCAGAGCTCGGGATGCTTGTCTGTATTTGAGATGAAAGGCACATGTCTGTGTTTTAGATGGATTAGGGATCAGTTGGTTTTCCCTGTAATAGGCAGTAAGAGCACCTAGAGCTTCGGAAAGCTTCTGTTCTACCATCTCAAAGCTCCCTGTTTGAGTGGTGATGGCACGATCATCAGCATAGATGAAACTCTCTGTCCCTTCTGGCAGTGGCTGGTCATTTGTGTAGATGTTGAACATGGATGGAGCAAGCACGCTCCCCTGAGGCAGGCCGTTCTTCTGGACATGAGAGAAGCTTCCTTGCAGGATTGCAAGACATCCGGGTGTCCCCTGGGCAACATCTTCGTAGATGGCTGATTCTCTCACCACAGAAGCAACCAGCATGCAAGCAAGCAAGCCTTGTGTGATAGGCGGTTTTATCCTGCCATCATTGTGCTTTACCAGCCTTGTGCAATAACATCTATAGCAGCCTTGTGTGTAAAATCCCCGTCAAAAGTTATTTTTAACCTGCCAATATTGCAATTTAATAGCCTTGTGCAATAATGTCTAAGGCAGAGTTGTGTGACAAACCCTCATCAAGGGGGGCTTTAATCCTGCCGTCATTGCACTTTCACAGACTTGTGTGAGAAAGTTTGTCCTCTCAGCCTCAGAAAAACCCATGATAGATTTGCATTATGGTAAGTGGGAAAATTATGTAAAGGCACACAACAACAACAACAACAACAAGGATGTGGTGAGCACCTTATTTCCCTCCGTGACGGAACCGTCCCACAATTAAAATCAGATTCGGTTCCCCCAATTGGGCAATTCTAAGCTCAGCGTTGGGAGAAAAATGATATTAGCTTTTTGCGCCATCGTTCAAGGTGCGGAGAACATGCCAAAAAACGACGTCGACCCAACTTGTAGCACTAGATCAACGCAGCTGACACCTCCATTGTGTCTCTGAGATTTACGCCTTTATCTTTTTGCATTGAAAGGTAAGACTAATAGTAAAATGTTAATGCAGTATTCTGGGTAATGCCGAACATAAACGAATGACATCACGGGGGAATGTAGATAAATCACCGCAGCATTCAGAAAGTAATTGGTCGGAGACTGGAAAACAAACCGGTTTGGCAACCAGTTGGCTGTTGAGGTGTTTTTGTTGTCTTTTTGGAGGGGGAGGGAATAGTGGTTTGATCCGCCTGGTTTGCAACTTGGAAGTATCCAGAGGATGGAAACGTTTCCGTATTTTTTACCCAAGTCGAGATCTTTGTGAGCAATGTCCAGGGATCTAGCCATGTAACAAGAGGCAAAAATCCATGCCTCAGGGGAGCGTGCTTGCTCCATCCATGTTCAACATCTACACAAATGACCAGCCACTGCCAGAAGGGACAGAGAGTTTCATCTATGTTGATGATCGTGCCATCACCCCTCAAGCAGGGAGCTTTGAGATGGTTGAACAGAAGCTCTCCGAAGCTCTAGGTGCTCTTACTGCCTATTACAGGGAAAACCAACTGATCCCTAATCCATCTAAAACACAGACTTGTGCCTTTCATCTCAAGAACAGAGAAGCATCCCGAGCCCTGAGGATCACCTGGGAAGGAATCCCACTGGAGCATTGCAGCGCACCCAAATACCTGGGAGTCACTCTGGACCGTGCTCTGACCTACAAGAAGCTCTGCCTGAACATCAAGCAAAAAGTGGGCGCTAGAAACAATATCATACGAAAGCTGACTGGCACAACCTGGGGATCACAACCAGATACAGTGAAGACATCTACCCTTGCGCTATGCTACTCTGCTGCTGAGTATGCATGCCCAGTGTGGAACACATCTCACCACACTAATACAGTGGATGTGGCTCTTAATGAAACATGCCGCATTATCACGGGGTGTCTGCGCCCTACACCACTGGAGAAATCACACTGCTTAGCCGGTATTGCACCACCTGACATCCGCCGGGAAGTAGCAGCCAATAGTGAAGAGACCAAGGCAGAGACATCTCCAGCTCATCCCTTGTTTGGGTATCAGCCAGCACGTCAACGACTTAAATCTAGAAATAGTTTTCTAAGATTTACAGAGACACTCGCCGGAACACCCCAGCAAGCGAGAGTCCAAAAGTGGCAGGCTCAAACCCAGAACCTCAACCAATGGCTGATACCAAACGAGAAACTCCCCCCTGGGCACACAGAGGACTGGGCGACTTGGAAGGCGCCGAACAGACTGCGTTCTGGCACCACGAGATGCAGAGCCAACCTTCAGAAACGGGGCCACAAAGTGGAATCCACGACATGCGAGTGTGGCGAGGAGCAAACCACTGACCACCTGCTGCTATGCACCCTGAGCCCTGCCACATGCACAATGGAGGACCTTCTTGCAGCAACACCAGAAGCACTCCAAGTGGCCAGATACTGGTCAAGGGACATTTAATCAACTACCAAACTCACATTTTTTTGTATTTGGCTGGGGTTTTTTTTGTTTGTTTTTTTGCTTTGTTCTGTTAGATATGTAATATAATCGACTGGTTGCACTGACACGATAAATAAATAAATCACACAAGGCTGCTAAAGCACAATTACTGCAGAATAAAATGAGGCTTTATCACACCAGGTGGCAAAAGCACAATTACAGCAGGATAAAAAGGTCTTTTGATGGGGCTTTATCACACAAGGCTGAGTCTGAGTGAAAGAGGGTCTACCCTAGCAAACCTTTTGTATCATTACCCCAATACCCCCATGCGCAGGGGCGGCTCGTCCATTACGCGAAGTAAGCGGTCGCAGAACACTTTTTTTTGCCAGGGGCGCAGAGGCACCTCTGTAAATGCCCCTCAACCGCCACTTGAGGAGCGTCCCCTCAGCTCACAACAGGCCTAGCAGTCCGCGGGGAACCTCGGCTTTCTTGCCTCGCTGCCAGGGGATCCTCTTCCCAAAGGGGCCGGGCCCTTGAGCCTCGCCTAGCCCCCCTCGTTCCTGCTCCACCCGATCACTGGGTGCGCGAGCAGAGCCAGCGCTCAATCATTCTCTGCGTTCGATCCCTTCCCCATGACCGGCTCCCTTTCCCGATCCCCGGCGCTCCACCCACCTCCTCTCCTCTCCCCAATCCGGGGGTGGGCCAAGGGGCGGATCCGCCACGCCTGGCCCGCTTTGGGTCCGGAGGTGTGTCTGAAGACCCCAGCGTGTGCACCAAAAGTCGCCTCTTCTGACTTTCTCTTCAGCCATTGGGACCAAGAGGGAGAGAGAGAGAGAGAGAGAGAGAGAGCCCCTCCGGCGGGAGGTATCTCCCACCTCCGCTCCCTCCTTTCCTTTTGCGCCTACCTTCAGGAAAGGTGGGCACCTCCACCTCTGTCTCTCTCTCTCTCGTTCTCTCTCTCTCTCGGTCCCAATGGCTGAGGAAAAGTCAGGAGAAGAGGTGACTTTTGGTGCACACGCCAGGGTCTTCAGGCACACCTCCAGACCCAAAGTTGGCCAGGCAAGGGAGCAAGTGCGGCAAGTGTAGTTACTGAGATGTATAGTTCACCTACAATCAAAGAGCATTCTGAACTCCACCAATGATGGAATTGAACCAAATATGGCACACAGAACTCCCACGACGAACAGAAAATATATATTTAAATGATTGGTTGGGGGGGGAGGGGGGCAAAATACTGTTTGCTTACCGTTGAAAATTACCTAGGGCCGCCTCTGCCCATGCATATGGGATATATTGAGTATGGTGATCAGATCATGATATGAATAAACATAACAGTTTAAGTAATGCACCAGTAAGGCCTGGGGGGGGGGGGGGGGGTCTGAATCCCCTCAAGCCCCCCCCCCCCCCGGCTACATGCCTGTAGTTCACCTACAATCCAAGACCATTCCGAACTCCACCAATGATGGAATTGAACCAAACGTGGCACATAGGACTCCCATGACCAACAGAAAACACTAGAAGGGTTTGGTGGGCATTGACCTTGAGCTTGGGAGTTGTAGTTCACTTACATCCAGAGAGCACTGTGGACTCAAACAATGATGGATCCAGACCAAACTTGGCATGAATATTCCATTTGCCCAAATATGAACATAGATGGAGTTTGGGGGAAATAGATCTTGGCATTTGGGTGTTGTAGTTACTGGGATTTATAGTTTTATAGATTTATGGGGGAGACGAGGATAGTTGATGCATATATCTATGGCTACCTGTATATTTGTATTTTATTTTAAGAGGACTAGATGTACGTTGTATGTTGTATGTTATGTCTGCATTGTTTGTTTTTGATAAGGCCAATTGGCTAATCAATAAATTGTTGTTGATTGGGATTTATAGCTAATCAATAAATTGTTGTTGATTGGGATTTATAGTTCACCTACAATGAAAGAGCAATAAAATAAAATAAAAGAGCAATGGAGCCCCCGGTGGTGCAGTGGGTTAAACCCCTGTGCCGGCAGGAGTGAAGAGCGACAAGTCGCAGGTTCGAATCCGGGGAGAGGCGGATGAGCTCCCTCTGTCAGCTCCAGCTCCCCAAGCGGGGACATGAAAGAAGGCTCCCACAAAGATGATAAAAACATCAAATCATCCGGGCGTCCCCTGGGCAACGTCCTTGCAGACGGCCAATTCTCTCACACCAGAAGCGACTTGCAGTTTCTCAAGTTCCTTCTGACACGACAAAAAATAAAAAATAAAAATATATAAAAGCGCATTCTGAACCCCACCAACGACAGAATTGGGGAAAACTTCCCACACAGAACCCCCATGACCAACAGAAAATACTTAAGACCATTCAGTCCAAGTCTGGACTCAAACAATGATGGATCTGGACCAAACTTCACACAAATATTCCATATGCCCAAATATGAACACAGATGGAGTTTAAGGGAAATAGACCTTGACATTTGGGAGTTGTAGTTGCTGGGATTTATAGTTCACCTACAATCAAAGAGCATTCTGAACTCCACCAATGATGGAATTGAACCAAATATGGCATACAGGACTTCCATGGCCAACAGAACACCCTGGAAGGGTTTGGTGGGCATTGACCTTGAGTTTGGGAGTTGTAGTTCACCTGCATCCAGAGAGCACTGTGGACTCAAACAATGATGGATCCGGACCAAACTTGACACAAAAATTCCATATGCCTAAACACAGACTGAGTTTGGAGGAAATAGAACTTGACATTTGGGATTTTTAGTTACTGGGATTTATAGTTCACTTACAATAAAACAGCATTCTGGACCCCACCAACGACAGAATTGGGGAAAACTTCCCACACAGAACCCTCATGACGAACAGAAAATACTTAAGGCCATTCAGTCCAAGTCCTTTCACCAGGGCAAGAAAACATAATCAAAGCCCTCCTGACAAAGAGCCATCCAGCCATAGATAGATAGATAGATAGATAGATAGATAGAATCATAGAATCATAGAATCAAAGAGTTGGAAGAGACCTCATGGGCCATCCAGTCCAACCCCCTGCCAAGAGGCAGGAATATTGCATTCAAATCACCCCTGACAGATGGCCATCCAGCCTCTGCTTAAAAGCTTCCAAAGAAGGAGCCTCCACCACACTCCGGGGCAGAGAGTTCCACTGCTGAACGGCTCTTCCAGATGATAGATATAGATAGATAGATAGATAGATAGATAGATAGATAGATAGATAGATATGATTTATACACACAGAGATATGGTATCCTAGACTTGAAAGGGACCCCTAAAGAAGGACAATGATATGTTGCATGATCCAGAGTGGGCAAACCACACAATTTCCACATCAACACTGACAAAGAAACAACAAGAAATACTGTTTACCTATAAACATAAAGAAATTACATATATTACAAACCAACACTTTTGCATTACTTTATTTTCCAGATCACCAGACTGGGCCACAGCAACGCGTGGCAGGGGACGGCTAGTAAATAAATAAATCTTCAATGTATTGTCAAAGGCTTTCATGGCCGCAATCCACTGGGTTGTTGTAGTTTTTTTCGGGCTATATGGACATGGTCTAGAGGCATTTCTCCTGACGTTTCGCCTGCATCTATAGCAAGCATCCTCAGAGGTAGTGCAGGATCATTTCCTTCCTCTGTAATCCCAATTTTGCAAAGTAGAGAAAGGTCTCGCAAAAATACCGAAACTGCACAACTGGCTTTTCCCAGATACCTCTGCCACTCGACTTTCAACGTCTTTGGCACCATGCCTGTTGTAAGAACGTTGGCACACATTTCTCTTGCGTTCACATGGGTTTGTGCGTGCTCACCTGTGAAGACACCAAGGGAGATTCCACCCAAGGCAGACGGTGAGACAAACAGTATATATTCACAAGTTACAACCCATTTCCCATAACTTATTAACACATAGTCAGGATTAATCAGGCACAGAAACACCGAAGCTGGCTCGCTAATTAGTCAGCAATGATAACTATATTTGTCATCTTGTTGCAATTAGTCTCCTGAACATTTCAGGAGGTTTAATTGCACCTTGTTCTCCCTTTCGATGTCTCTCCCGCCTCATCCCTGTTCATCTTTCCTCTTCAGTCTTCCGCAGATTTGACCCCAAAAAAGTCGACATTCAGTATAGATTATCTTTAGATTTTCATAATTAACACAACGGAGCCAACCCTTCGTCTAAACACTTCCACCTCAAACGATATATCTCAACATTCCCACCAAACTGCGAGAGTGTGAAAGGCACCTCAAAGAAGTGGCAAAGACATTCATGGCATCTGGAAATCTTGATCGAATCCACTGCCCCAAGATACAAGGGTTGAATGAAAAGTAATGCCTCCACCTTCGTAACTCCTCAACAGAAGGCAGTACTGGTATGTGGCAGGTACTGGCTTGTTCAGTAGACTCTCCTCTACAGTTCCATTTTGGCGGGAAGCCTTAGCATGGAATGGTTGTGTTGTTAAAGTGCGAAGTATGGAACCCTGCGCAGACAGTCGGTCAATGCGACTTAAGCAACGTGCAGTCATTGAATTCTTGACAGCAGAAGGTGTCACCCCAAAGGAGATTAATCAGAGAATGCAAACTGTTTGTGGTGATTGTGTTGATATGAGTACTGTGTGTCGTTGGGCGAGTAAGTTTAAAGATGTTGAGGTGGGGACATCTGACTTGTGTGACTAACAAAGAGTTGGACGTCCTGTGACAGCAACCACTGAGTTTCAAAGCAAAAATTTGACAGATTGATTCAGGATGATCGTCATATCACTCAGAGAGAAATTTAAGCATAATCGGCATTTCAGAGAGAAAGCCCCTCCGGCTGGAGGTATCTCCCACCTCGCTCCCTCCTTTGTTTTTGCGCCTACCTTCAGGAAAGGTGGACATCTCCTCCTCTCTCTCTCTCTCTCTCTCTCTTGGTCTTAATGGCTGAGGAGAAAGTCAGGAGAAGAGGTGACTTTTGGTGCACACGCCGGGGTCTTCAGGCACGCCTCTGGACCCAAAGCGGGCCAGGCAAGGGAGCAAATCTGGCAAGTGTAGTTACTGGGATGTATAGTTCACCTACAATCAAAGAGCATTCTGAACTCCACCAATGATGGAATTGAACCAAATATGGCACACAGAACTCCCACAACAAACAGAAAATATATATCAATGATTGGTTGGGGGCGGGGGGGACCAAAATACTGTTTGCTTACCATTGAAAATTACCCATGGCCGCCTCTGCATTCAACTCTTGTATATTACTATATTGTACTATACCATTATATTGTAATATTATTAGTAATATTAGCCCTGATCAATCCTCAGCCGTCCCACTCTCCTCCTCCAAGGATCCCCCATCACCTTCTTTCCATTGCTTTCAACTGAGTTCAAAGTGCAAAAAGAGTTCACACTCAGCAAAGCTCAATAGGAGGGAGAAGAGGGGTCAGAATGGAGCCCTTCCCAGTCGTCTCCGGCAAAAGCAAACTCTTGAAGCCTCTCCTGGCTTGTGCTCCTTCTTGCTTCATAGTTTTGCCATTTCGACCACGCTCGGGTGCTGCCTGGCCCACGTGTCCCTCGGTTTCCGTCCGTGTCACACTGAATGGTATCAACCTCATTTGAAATATGGATATTCAAGCGTGCCAGTTGGGAGTCGATAGCAATAGCCAGCTACCACCACATCTGGTCCGATTCGCCCCTCAGGAGGGCTCAAATTAGGCAATACTCAATATATTGATGGGGGGAAGCCGATAGCAGAAAAACCATCTCCACTGACCCATGCTTCGGTGTTAACCCTATCCATGCTGCGCAGAGAACTGCAAGAAAAAAAATCCCCCTTTGGGGTGAGAAGGGGCGGAATACAAATACTGTAAAAGAAATAAATACCTATTTATTTATTTATTTATTTAAAACATTTATATTCTGCCCTTCTCACCCCAAAAGGTGGAGCACATCATATACACAGCAAACATTCAATGCCAGGACGCAAATTCACATACACATACATAAACATTAAAAAAAATTATCAAAATATTAAAATAAACCATTTAAAACCGTCCTAGTCATCCACGTCAAATCTAATTGGCTTGGTCATCTTTCCTATCGCCGCTTTATTGCCCTGTCCCGAAAGCTTGGTCCCACAGCAAGTTTTTACCATCCTTCTAAAGGACAGGAGGGAGGGGGCCGACCTGATCTCACCAGGAAGGGAGTTCCATATTCGGGGAGCCATCACCGAGAAGGCCCTGTCTCTCGTCCCCACCAATCGTGCCTGTGACAATGGCGGCACGGAAAGCAGGGCCTCCCCGGAGGATCTTAATCTCCATGATGGTTCATAGGGGGAGATGCGTTCGGACATGTAATTTGGGCCGGGACCGTTTAGGGCAGGGGTCCTCAAACTACGGCCCACGGGCCACTTCCGACCCGCCAAGGGCACTTATCCGGCCCACAGAGGAGGAGCGCCCTCCCCCCCCCCCACACACACAGTGCCCCACCCTTGGCTGGCTCACGCTTTCCGTCAGGCCCGATGGGCAGCATGAGCCAGCCAAGGGCAGCTGCTCCGCGTGGCCTACTCGCACGTAAGGCACCTCGCGAGGTGCTTTACACGTGAGTAGGCCGCGCGATGCTGCTCCCCCCTTGGCAGGCTCACGCTGCCCATCAGACTCAATGGGCAGCGTGAGCCAGCAAAGGGAGGCTGCCCTGGCGCTCCATGCAGTCATGCCGGCCACATGACCTTGGAGATGTCTACAGATAATGCCGGCTCTTCGACTTAGAAATGCAGATGAGCACCACACCCCAGCGTCAGACATGACTGGACTTGAGGGGGGAGCAGCACCCTCATATCAGAGGAAAACCTTTAACTAGGAAAATTGTGGAAGATCCAGGGTGGGAGAAAGAACTCTTGTCTGTTGGAGCCTCCACCACACTCCGGGGCAGAGAGTTCCACTGCTGAACGGCTCTCACAGTCAGGAAGTTCTTCCTCACGTTCAGATGGAATCTCCTCTCTTGTAGTTTGAAGCCATTGTTCCGCGTCCTAGTCTCCAAGGAAGCAGAAAACAAGCTTGCTCCCTCCTTCCTGTGGCTTCCTCTCACATTTTTACACATGGCTATCATGTCTCCTCTCAGCCTTCTCTTCTTCAGGCTAAACATGCCCAGCTCCTTAAGCCGCTCCTCATAGGGCTTGTTCTCCAGACCCTTGATCATTTTAGTCGCCCTCCTCTGGACACATTCCAGCTTGTCAATATCTCTCTTGAATTATGGTGCCCAGAATTGGACACAATATTCCAGATGTGGTCTAACCAAGGCAGAATAGAGCATGGGGAGCAGGACTTCCCTAGATCTAGACACTATGCTCCTATTGATGCATGCCAAAATCCCATTGGCTTTTTTTGCCGCCACATCACATTGTTGGCTCATGTTTAACTTGTTGTCCATGAGGACTCCTGATGAGGAGATATTGGAAAAATAGATATTTATTGATTTATATTTAAATTGTATGTACCTTACAAACACTCAAATGCATAGAAAAATCAGGCTCTCTCTGTGTATAGAAAGGAACCCAATGCTGACAAGACAAGCAGGCTACGTCCCAGGCACGGCCAAGAGGGAAGGGGAACATTCCAGGAGAGAGAGATAAGTTACAGAGGCTGGTACGAAAGGCCCAGTGTCTTCCTTCTAAGGAAGGAGCCAATCCCCCACTCCCTCCTGACAACTCAAAGTGCGCCTCTTGACTGATGGATGCAGGCTGCTCCTAGAAATACACAGACATGCCTTTTGCATGTGGAAGGTAGAACTTGATATTCTTATGATGCTAAGATGACGTAGGAATTACGTTAATGTATGTAGTAGCATGTTTCTTTGTTTGACTCCGATTGGAGACTATAAAAGGCACAGTCAATGCCTCTATCATTTGCTCTGGTTTGCTTTTGGGCACTAGTCCACACCAGGGTCCCAGCTGGATAAATAAAAGCCATGCTTTTCAGACCTCCAGGACCTCTCTTTGTGTCTCCTTTCCTCAAACCCTTTTCCCTGCCATTCCACTCCAAGATCTTTTTCACACGTCCTGCTCTCAAGCTAGGCATCGTCCCGCATTCTGTATCTTTGCATTTCGTTTTTCCTGCCAAAGTGGAGTATCTTGCATTTGTCCCTGTTGAACTTCATTTTGTTACTTTTGGCCCATCTCTCGAATCTGTCAAGATCATTTTGAATCCTGCATATTCCTTCCAAGGTGAAAAACAAGAGTTGGAAAAGTTTCGCCTAAGCCAACTTTGCCGACTTCCCGAAACGCACGGGCCGACGATAACATTTCTGCGTCGAGCACGTATTTCATATGTAAATAGAGCCAAGCGCAAGACGGAGCCGCCCCACCTTCGTACCTGTATGCCTCTGCGATCGCATTATTTGATAAAAACACCCCTTGATTGCCTCCTTTGGGAATCGCATGCCGCGGCATGTTATCTCGCCAAGCAAAAGCCCAAGCCCGGCATTTCCAATCCTTCCCAAAGAGAGTTCGGCCTAAAGAAAGGTTGGGGAGATGGGAGGCAACCAGTGCGCAAACAAAGCTCTCGCGAGGGAGGCCGGTTACCCAGAGAGGAGGGGAACCACAACCATAGCCGTTTCCGCACCCAAGACCGATGCAGCTCCATCTTTGCGAGATAAGGCATCCTTTATGTAAATGTTTGTTTAGCTCAATTTGCTCAAGGAGAAGGGGGGGAAACCAGAGAGCCAGGTTGGAATCCATTAAATAATAAACAGCATTATTTTCCACTTTTTTGACATAGACTTTTGAGGAGAGAATGCAAAATTATGCGTGCCAAGATAATTTCACGCCGACGTGAAACTCGTGTCGGGTGCCATTCAAAAGCCAACATGTACAAGGTTCTCTTTTGTGCTCTGCTGAAGATCTGGAGCGAAGGCACATTATATATATATATATGTGGCGCAGATATATGCGTGCATGTGCCACCGACACACAAAACAGCCACTGCCTAGGGTCAGAAACAGAAAGATAACACGTTCCTAATGCAAACCCTATTTGCACAACAATTACCTTTTCCTGTTCTCCCGCCTGAGAAGCTATCAAGCCAATCGCCACAGTTATCGTCCTCTTTCGAAATAGAAATGCATGCATTCCCGCTGATGCAACCCCCCCTGACACCAGCTCGAAATGACAGAGAGGATTTGTGGGTTGTCTTGTCCATTTCCTTTTGGACTTTGTCGGAATTCCAACCCTCTTCCATCCCTTTTCCATAGTAACAAAAAATGTGGATGGAAATGAGTTCCAAATTGGGCAGATGCAGGGAATGCCGTATTTATTTTATTTGTCGTGTCAGGGCAACCAGTCAATTATATTACATTTCTAAAAGAACAAAGCAAACAAACAGACAAAATACAACGTTTGTGAGTTTGGTAGTTGATTAAGGTTCTGTGTTTGCGCCTGCCACTTTTGGACTCTCGCTTGCTGAGGTGTTCCAGCGAGTGTCTCTGTAGATCTTAGAAAACTATGTCTGGATTTAAGTCATTGACGTGCTGGCTGATGCTCAAACAAGGAACGAGCTGGAGATGTCTCTGCCTTGGTCCTTTCACTATTGGCTGCTACTTCCCAGCGGATGTCAGGTGGTGCAATACTGGCTAAGCAGTGTAATTTCTCCAGTGGTGTAGGGCGCAGACACCCCGTGATAATGCGGCATGTCTCATTAAGAGCCACATCCACTGTTTTAGCGTGGTGAGATGTGTTCCACACTGGGCATGCGTACTCAGCAGCAGAGTAGCACAGCACAAGGGCAGATGTCTTCACTGTGTCTGAATGTGATCCCCAGGTTGTGCCAGTCAGCTTTCGTATGATGTTGTTTCTAGCACCCACTTTTTGCTTGATGTTCAGGCAATGCTTCTAGTTGGTCAGAGGACAGTCCAGAGTGACTCCCAGGTATTTGGGTGCGCTGCAATGCTCCAGTGGGATTCCTTCCCAGGTGATCTTCAGAGCTCAGGATGCTTGTCTGTTCTTGAGATGAAAGGCACATGTCTGTGTTTTATATGGGTTGGGAATCAGCTGGTTTTCCCTGTAATAGGCAGTGAGAGCACTTAGAGCTTCGGAAAGCTTCTGTTCGACCATCTCAAAGCTCCCTGCTTGAGCGTTAATGGCACGATCATCTGCATAGATGAAACTCTCTGTCCCTTCTGGCAGTGGCTGGTCATTTGTGTAGATGTTGAACATGGATGGAGCAAGCACGCTCCCCTGAGGCAGGCCGTTCTTCTGTTTCCGCCATCTGCTTCTCTGGCCCTGGAACTCAACAAAAAAGCTCCTGTTTTGTAGCAGGTTTCCTATGAGGGGGGTGAGGTGGTCATCCTTTGTGATATTATACATTTTTCTCAGGAGGAGGCGGTGGTTCACAGTGTCATAGGCTGCTGACAGGTCTATGAAGACAGCTCCTGTGATCTGCTGCCTTTCAAAGCCATCTTCTATGTGCTGAATCAGGTTCAGCACTTGTGATGTGCAGCTTTTGCCGTGCTTCCCCCCCCCCCCCCCCCCAGCTTTTGCTGGGGAATGCGTGAATGGAGCATACCTGGATTTCAGGAAGGCCTTCAACAAGGTTCCCCATGGCCTTCTAGCAAGGAAACTAGTCCAATGTGGGCTAGGCAGAACTACGGTGAGGTGGATCGGTAATTGGTTACGCAAACGAACCCAGAGGGTGATTCACCCCAAGGCTTCCTCTTCATCCTGGAAAGAAGTGACTAGCGGAGGGCCATAAACAGGGTTATGGGCCCGGTCCTTATCAGGACCTTAATTAATGATTTAGGTGGAGGGTTACTTACTTACTAAGGCGATCCCTCCCTTGGCAGCCACCTCTCCACCAAAGTCAACATTAACATTGAAATACAACACTGCCTGAGCTCTGCAAGTGCAGCATTTTTCTGAACGAAGCAGACAGTGTTTGAGGACTGGGACATCCACAGGGATACCAAGGTGCTTGTTTATAAAGCTATTGTCCTCCCAACCCTGCTATATGCCTGTGAGCCGTGGACTGTCTACAGACGTCACATGCAACTGCTGGAACGATTCCATCAGCGTTACCTCCGAAAAATCCTGCAAATCTCTTGGGAAGACAAGCGGACAAATGTCAGCGTGCTGGAAGAAGCAAAGACCACTAGCATTGAAGCAATGGTCCTTCACCATCAACTCTGCTAGACTGTCCACGTTGTCCAGATGCCCGACCACCGTCTCCCAAAGCAGTTGCTCTATTCTGAACTATTCTGTCAGAATGCTGGAAGAAGCAGAGACCACCAGCACTGAAGCGATGGTCCTCCACCAGCAACTCCGCTGGACCGGCCACGTTGTCCGGATGCCCGACCATCGTCTCCCAAAGCAGTTGCTCTACTCCTAACTCAAGAATGGAAAACAGAATATTGGAGGACAGGAAAAGGGATTTAAAGATGGGCTCAAAGCCAACCTTAAAAACTCTGGCATAGACACTTTTTTTTGTCGTGTCAGAAGTGACCTGAGAAACTGCAAGTCGCTTCTGTTGTGAGAGAATTGGCTGTCTGCAAGGACGTTGCCCGGGGACATCCGGATGATTTGCTGTTTTATCATCCTTGTGGGAGGCTTCTCTCATGTCCCCGCATGAGGAGCTGGAGCTGATAGTGGGAGCTCATCCACCTCTCCCCGGATTCGAACCTGCAACCTGTCAGTCTTCAGTCCTGCTGGCACAGAGGTTTAACCCACTGCACCACTGGGGGCTCCAAGCATAGACACTGAGAACTGGGAAGCCCTGGCCCTTGAGTGCTCCAGGTTGAGGTCAGCTGTGACCAGCAGTGCTGTAGTATTTGAAGAGGCACGAATGGAGGGCGAAAGAGAGAAACATGCCAAGAGGAAGGTGCGTCAAGCCAACCCTGACTGGGACCACCTTCCACCTGGAAACTGATGCCCTCAAGAATAGGGCTCCACAGTCCCCTACGAACCCACCGCCAGTACACTGATCTTGGAAGACTGTCATACTCGGGACAGCGAGGGATCGCCTAAGTAAGTAAATAAAGTAAGTAAGCCTACACTGTAAAATCACTTAAATGCGCCACCAATGTGGCATAGTGGTTTGCGCATGGGACTTTGTTTGTAGGGCCCAAAGTTTGAATCCCTGCTCATCCATAGAAACCCACTGGGTGATGCTGGTCAAGTCACACACTCTCAGCCCCAGACAACACTGTGATGGTGGTCTCCATAAGCCCGAAAGGATTTGAAGGCACACAACAATACCGTGGCTCCTTTTGGCCTCTCCAGAAATAGGTGGGATCAGGATCTGATTGCGAGCCCTTCGGAGAGATACCGCACTCTCTTGGCCTCTTACTCAATTAACAGCCAACCGCTCAGTCCGCTGTACCCTTTAACCTTGAAAAATTAAGCTCAAGTGTTTGCTTCTGTACACATGGCTTGCTAAAATAAATTGCATCCTTCCTAATGAACCCCCCTCCCCAATTCTGCGCTCGGGGCGAAGCTGGATCAGTGGACACCTCCTCTTTCTAATGAGCAGTTATTGAACATGCTAACAACCATCAGCCCTAATTAAATACTCGGCTGTGAAGAGGAAGACGGGGATCCTCCCAAGTGCAGGAGGGAAAAGGGAAAGGAAAGGAAAAAGGCAAGAGCCCGGAAATCCCTAGTCATCCTTTGGGACTCAAAAGGAGATATATTCCCGTTGTTTGGACACACTGTCCAAAAAAGGTTGTTGACAAGGAAGGCAGTTGGCCAGCTGGCCAAGCGACGAGAGACTTCCTGCCACGCAGAGGGATTCTGGGACGAAGCCCCTGGCAAACAGTATGGCTGGCAGGATGATGCCCACTGCCGCAACGGCCCTTGCCCAGTAAGTCGGGCAAGGCATTTCATGAGATACACATACTAGCTTGGGGACCCAGCGCTGGCCGGGTTATTTGATAAAGGCATTGTGTGCCAAGATTGGCCTTTATCGGTTATTTATGTGGCTCGTAGTGCTCTCAGGAAGTTAGTGAAGGTACTGCGAGTGTCATCGTCCATGGTCCATCCTCCTCCAAACTGCATCAGGATGTAGAGAGGGTCATGGGGCTCTATGTGACAAGTTTGGTCTTGATCAGTCATTGGTGAGGGTCACAGCGGTTTCAGGAAGTGAGTGGAGGTATTTCAGGTCCCATCATCCATGGTCCATCCTCCTCCAAACAGCACCAGGATGTAGAGTGGGTCATGGCGGCTCTGTGTGCCCAGTTTGGTCTTGATCAGTCATTGGATGAGGATCGCAGCGGTCTCAGGAAGTGAGTGGAGGTACTACAAGTCCTACCATCCATGGTCCATCCTCCTCCAAACAGCACCAGGATGTAGAGTGGGTCATGGCAGCTCTGTGTGTCAAGTTTGGTCTTGATCAGTCATTGGATGAGGGTTGCAGCGGTCTCAGGAAGTGAGTGGAGGTACTACATGTCTACCATCCGTGGTCCATCCTCCTCCAAACAGTACCAGGATGTAGAGAGGGTCATGGCGGCTCTGTGTGCCCAGTTTGGTCTTGATCAGTCATTGGATGACAGTCGCAGCAGTCTCGGGAAGTGAGTGGAGGTACTTCAAGTCCCATCATCCATGGTCTGCCCTCCTCCAAACTGCAGTAAGATGTAGAGTGGGTCATGGGGGCTCTGTGTGTGAAATTTGGTCTTTATCGGTCTTTGTTGGGGGGCACAGTGATCTGTGGGAACCGAAGGGTTTGAAAGTACTACAAATCCCATCATCCGTTGTCTGTCCTCTCCGTAAAGGGAGTCATGGGGGTTATGTGTGCCAAGTTTGGTCTAGGTCCGTCACCCGTGCAGGTCACAGTGGCCCGTGAAAGTGGCAGCCAATCAGAACACTGCCACATACACAGCCCTCCCTCCGCATACAAACACTGACTTTTCTTAGATAGATAGATAGATAGATAGATAGATAGATAGAGAAATAGATAGATAGATAGATAGATAGATAGATAGATAGATAGACCATCTCTACATCGCAGTTTTTCACTTATCGCGGGTGGTCCTGGAACGTAACCCCCGCAATAAGTGAAGGAACACTGTATATCCCATTCAGCAGTGACCATTTGATCGCACACAGAAAACTATATTTAATAAGCCTCGGTACTATATGAGGATTTCGTGAGAACAGTCGCTCTCTTTGCAATTGTGTAGTAACAGTGAGGTCACTGACCATATTTTAGGTATTGAGGACCACTAGTGGTCCATGGACCACAGGTTGGGAACTACTGCTCTATAGTTGTCTTCCACTACAACCAGTATTTATTTATCCACATCCACCAAAATATGTAATCTCTCAGCATTGTCTAGGTCCTCCAGAGCAACCTAGATTACATTCTTGGGCCAGGCGTCCTTCATTCCAATAGGGTTCATTGTTATCCATGATTTTGCATATCCATGCGAAGTCTGCCCGATATTCCTGGGACTTGTAGTCTGACAACTTGTGTTGTCCATCTGTGATTCAAGCCAATGCTCTGTAGCAGCCCAAATGGCCGAACTACGATGGTTGTGCTTCGGACATATTATGAGACAACGCAACTCCTTGGAGAAGGCATCTGTCTGGGAAAAGTGGAAGATAGTAGAGGGGAAAGGAGCATTGAAGGTGGATTCATTCATTCAAGGAAGTCCAAACTTGGAGGCTTTGTAGGGTCACCGTAAGTCTTAAACCTACACCTGTTGTAAACTCTACAAGCTAGCTGGCATTGCCCCCCCCCCTGATGTGCGACAGGAAGTTGCTGCTAAATGTGAGAGAAATAAGGTTGAACACTGTGAAAGCTACCCACTACATGGCTACCAGCCTCCTCCCAGTAGACGCAAATCAAGGAAACGCTTTATGAGAACTACCATTCCATGCAAACCAGGGGAACATAGTGTTGAATGAAACATGCAGAATAATCACAGGATATCTTAAACCTACACTTGTTGATAAGCATCCTGAGCTCTGAAGATCACCTAGGAAGGAATCCCACTGGAGCATTGCAGCGCACCCAAATACCTGGGAGTCACTCTGGACCGTGCTCTTACCTATAAGAAGCACTGCCTGAACATCAAGCAAAAAGTGGGTGCTAGAAACAATATCATACGAAAGCTGACTAGCACAACCTGGGGATCACAACCAGATACAGTGAAGACATCTGCCTTTGCGCTATGCTACTCTGCTGCTGAGTATGCATGCCCAGTGTGGAACACATCTCACCACACTAAAACAGTGGATGTGGCTCTGAATGAGACATGACGCATTATCACAGGGTGTCTGCACCCTACACCACTGGAGAAATTACCCTGCGTACACTGCACCACCTGACATCCGCCGGGAAGTAGCAGCCAATAGTGAAAGGACCAAGGCAGAGACATCTCCAGCTCATCCCCTGTATGGGTATCAGCCAGCACGTCAACGACTTAAATCCAGACATAGTTTTCTAAGATCTACAGAGACACTCGCGGGAACACCTCAGCAAATGAGAGTCCAAAAGTGGCAGGCTCAAATCCAGCACCTCAACCAATGGCTGATACCAAATGAGAGACTCCCTCCTGGGCACACAGAAGACTGGGCGACTTGGAAGGTACTGAACAGTCTGCGCTCTGGCACCACGAGATGTAGAGCCAACCTTGAGAAATGGGGCCACAAAGTGGAATCCTCGACATGCGAGTGGGGAGAAGAGCAAACCACTGACCACCTGCTGCAATGCAACCTGAGCCCTGCCACATGCACCATGGAGGACCTTCTTGCAGCAACACCAGAAGCACTCCAAATGGCCAGATACTGGTCAAAGGACATTTAACCAACTACCAAACTCACAAGTTTTGTATTTGTATGTTTGTTTGCTTTGTTCTGTTAGAAATGTAATATAATGGACTGGTTGCTCTGACACGACAAATAAATAACCTGTTGATAAACTCTACAACAGTGGTTCTCAACCTTTCTAAAGCTGTGACCCCTAAATAAAGTTCCTCATGTTATGGTGACCCCGAACCATAAAATTATTTTCATTATTTTCATTGCTACTTTAGAACTGTAATTTCACAACTGTTATGAATCATAACGTAAATATCCGATATGGAGGATGTATTTTAATTGTTACAAATTGAACCTAATTAAAGCATCGCGATTAATCACAAAAACAATACATTTAGGGGAGTATGGACAACCCCCTGCCAAAAAGCAGGAATATTGCATTCAAATCACCCCTGACAGATGGCCATCCAGCCAGGGGTGATTTGAATGCAATATTCCTGCTTCTTGGCAGGGGGTTGGACTTGATAACCCATGAGGTCTCTTCCAACTCTTTGATTCTATGATTCTATGATTTGCAGTACCTTCAACCGATTCAGCTCTGACTTCCGCAGACCACTGAGATCCCCCACAAATTACAGAACGGGACCAAACTTGGCACAGAGAACCCACATGACCAACAGAAAATACTGGAGGTCCCCAAACGGAGAGGAGGAGGAGGAAGAGCCCAGAGGAGAAGGGCAGGTGCAAGCTTCACTGCTCCTCCTGCCCCATACTTCTCTCGCCCTTTTCGTGGTTTCCTCCAGCAGCAGAGGCCTCGAAGGGGGTGAGAAGAGGGTGGAACAGGGCGGCAGAAGCAGCAAGGCTCGTCTTCCTTCTCTTCCAGGGTCTTCTCCCTACTCCTCTCCGTTTGGAGGTCCCTAAACGGAGAGGAGGAGGAAGAAGAGACCAGAGAAGGGTGAAGGCAATCCTCGCTGCTCCTGCTGCTCCACGCTAATCTCGCCAGTTTTTCAAGGCTTCCACCAGTGGCAGAGGCCTTGAAGGGGGCGAGAAGAGGGTGGTCCCAGGGCCTAGCCACTATTTCGGGAGTTGGAGGGTGCGGGGCCAAAGGAGGCAAGCTCAATTGGGAGGGATAGCCAATACTCCAGAGGACAGGAGCAGGATTCAAGATGATCTTGACAGATTAAAGAGATGGGCCACAACTAACAAAATGAAGTTCAACAGTGACAAATGCAAGATACTCCACTTTGGCAGGAAAAACGAAATGCAAAGATACAGTATGGGGGACAATGCCTGGCTCGAGAGCAGTACGTGTGAAAAAGATCTTGGAGTCCTCGTGGACAACAAGTTAAACATGAGCCAACAATGTGATGTGGCGGCAAAAAAAGCCAATGGGATTTTGGCCTGCATCAAGAGGAGCATAGTATCTAGATCTAGGGAAGTCATGCTACCCCTCTATTCTGCTTTGGTTAGACCACACCTGGAATATTGTGTCCAATTCTGGGCACCACAATTCAAGAGAGATATTGACAAGCTGGAATGTCTCCAGAGGAGGCCAATGAAAATGATCAAGGGTCTGGAGAACAAGCCCTATGAGGAGCGGCTTAAGGAGCTGGGCATGTTTAGCCTGAAGAAGATGGCCATCTGTCAGGGGTGATTTGAATGCAATATTCCTGCTTCTTGGCAGGGGGTTGGACTGGATGGCCCATGAGGTCTCTTCCAACTCTTTGATTCTATGATTCTACGACCCCTCTGAAATGGTCAGGCGACCCCTTGGGGGGTCGCGACCCCCAGGTTGAGAACTGCTGCTCTACAAGCTAGCTGGCATTGCCCCCCCCCCTCCCGATGTGCGACGGGAAGTTGCTGCTAAATGTGAGAACAGTAAGGTGAAACCCACCCTCTGCATGGCTACCAGCCTCCTCCCAGTAGACTCAAATCAAGGAAAAGCTTTATGAGAACTACCACTCCTCTTGGCATCCCCTCAGCAACAGCAAGGGTATCCCTCTGGGCAGCTCAACCAGGAAATCCCAATTGGATAGGCCCCCAACGAGAGAGGGTCTTCCTCCAGGGGTGAACCAAGAATGGACAACTTGGAAGTCCCCGAACAGACTCCGAAGTGGAGTGGGCAGATCAAAAGACAACCTGGCAAAATGGCACAACCTAAAAGAATCCCACACCTTGTGTGACTGTGGAGCAGAACAGACAACTCCGCATCTGTATGCTTGTCCACTCTGCCCTGCCTCATGTACAGAGGAAGAATTGTTGGAGGCTACAGACAATGCCGTTGCTGTTGCCCATTTTTCGTCAAAAGATGCTTAGCCACCTGCGCTCCTTCTATTTTTATTGATTTTATACTAATTTATGCAATGCTTTTGATATGAAATAAATAAAACCGTAAGTCCACTCGGTTGCTAATTATAATAATAATAATAATAATAATAATAATAATAATAATAATAATCTATATAAATAAAAATGTAATGTTAGTTCGTGCTACGATCAGAACTCAAAAACCACTGGGGGAATTGACACCAAATTTGGACACAAGACACCTAACAGTCCAATTTATGTCCTCCACTCAAAAAAATGATTTTGTCATTTGGGAATTGTCGTTGCTGGGATTTATAGTTTACCTACAATCAAAGAGCATTCTGAACTCCACCAATAATGGAATTGAACCAAACATGGCATACAGGACTTCCATGACCAACAGAACACACTGGAAGGGTTTGGTGGGCATTGACCTTAAGTTTGGGAGTTGTAGTTCCCCTACATCCAGAGAGCACTGTGGACTCAAACAATGAGGGATCTGGACCAAACTTGACACAAACATTCCATATGCCCAAATATGAACACAGATGGAGTTTGGAGGAAATAGACCTTGACATTTGGGATTTGTACTTACTGGGATTTATAGTTTACCTACAATCAAAGAGCATTTTGAACTCCACCAATGATGGAATTGAACCAAACATGGCATACAGGACTTCCAGGACCAACAGAACACACTGGAAGGGTTTGGTGGGCATTGACCTTGAGTTTGGGAGTTGTAGTTCACCTACATCGAGAGAGCACTGTGGACTCAAACAATGATGGATCTGGACCAAACTTGACACAAACATTCCATATGCCCAAATATGAACACAGATGGAGTTTAGAGGAAATTGACCTTGACATTTGGGATTTGTAGTTACTGAGATTTATAGCTCACTACAATTAAAGAGCATTCTGAAACCCACAAACGACAGAAATGGGGCAAACTTCCCACACAGAACCCCCATGACCGACAGAAAATATGTATTGTCGAAGGCTTTCATGGCCGGGATCACTGGGTTGTTGTAGGTTTTTTCGGGCTATATGGCCGGGCTAACATGGCCATATAGCCCGGAAAAACCTACAACAACCCAACAGAAAATACTTAAGGCCATCCAGTCCAACTCTCTTCACCAGGGCAAGAAAATGGAATCAGAGCCCTCCTGACAGAGAGCCATCCAGTCATAAAGATAGATAGATAGATAGATAGATAGATATGATTCTCACACAGAGAGATATAGTATCATAGATTTGAAAGAGACCCTTAAAGAAGGACTATGATATGTGGCATATTCCAGAGTAGGCAAATCAGACACTCTCCACAACAACACTGACAAAGAAACAACAAGAAATACTGTTTACTCACAAGCAGAAAGGAATTGCATATATTAGAAACCAACACTTTCTCATTACTTTATTTTCCAGATCACCAGACTGGGCCACAGCAACGCCTGGCAGGGGACAGCTAGTAATAATAATAATAATAATAATAATAATAATAATAATAATAATTTATACCCCGCCACCATCTCCCCAAAGAGAGATGGATTACAATAGGAAGCACTATATCTCTGTTTTGAAAGAGCAGAGGGGACAACTCTGACCGTTTGAGCATTTTGGCGACCGGCTTTTCACCCTCGACCTTCGCGCCAGCCTCGCCAGGCCTTCTCGTCCTGGACCCCCAACTCAATTCCCTCTCCAGCAGCCGTCTGCTCCCATAATAGGATCCTGATAGCCAATTTCGACCTGTCAATAGTCAGCCCCGGTCGCCAGGGAGAGGAAGCGTGTTCCCGTTCCCTGGGGATCAATAGGCAGCTGCGGTTGTGTTGCTATCGATGACTGTTGCCGATGGTCGGTTTCAGGGGGGATTTGATGGCGCTGCGAACCTGGCCGGCGGGGCTGCCTGCCTTGCCGGCCACAACTTGTTGACTCGGTGAACAATATCCATATATCTGGATTGTGATCCCTGGCACGCAACTTTATTAGGAATGACAGGCAGATCGGTCGCTTTCCAATCTAGATCCGTCCTGCTTGCCCCACTTTTAACCCAAAAATATTACTGATTGAAAAGGCCACAAAGTCCCAAGTTTCGTTGCTGTTCTTTCCCATTTTATATTTGGGGGACTTACATATGTTTTCGCCCAGAATATTTTATCAGTTCTCACTAAGAGTAGAGACATTTGGCACTAACTCCCGCAAACAGTAAGAATTTATTTATTTACAGTATTTATATTCCACCCTTCTCACTCCGCAGGGGACTCAGGGCGGATTACAATGTACATATACATGGTAAACATTCAATGTGATAGACACACAACATATATAGATAGACACACAGAGGCTATTTAACATTCCAGCTTTTTTCATGAGGGTATTCTGGCCACCAGGGGAGCTGTTGCTTCACCATCCATTTGTGACCCTGATGAAGTACTTCCTCATTCTTTGCATGCTTGCTGGAGATTTTTATGGCGTCGTAAATTAGCAGTACCTAAATTTCCTACTTGACAGTTGCAACTGTCAGAAGCTTATTCTGACCCGGGCTGGCTTCAAACTCATGGCTTTTTAGGATGTATTCTCATTCACTGGACCAAATTGGGCACAAATGCCCGATACACCCAAATTCAAATACTGGTGGGATTTTGGAGGGGAGTTGTCATTTGGGAGTTGTAATTGCTATAAAGGTAAAGGTAGTCCCCTGACATTAAGTCCAGTCATGTCTGACTCTAGGGTGTGGTGCTCATCTCCATTTCTAAGCCGAAGAGCCAGCGTTGTCCGTAGACACCTCCAAGGTCATGTGGCCGGCATGACTGCATGGAGCGCCATTACCTTCCCGCCGGAGCGGTACCTATTGATCTACTCACATTTGCATGTTTTCGAACTGCTAGGTTGGCAGAAGCTAGGGCTGACAGCGGAAGCTCACGCCGCTCCCCGGAATCGAACCTGCGACCTTTCGATCAACAAGCTCAGCAGCTCAGTGCTTTAACCCACTGCGCCACCGGGGGCTCCTGTAATTGCTATAGTTCACCTAAAATCAAAGAGCATTCCGAACTCCACAAACCATGCAATTGAACTCAGCTCCAGCTCCTCATGCGGGGACATGAGAGAAGCCTCCCAGAAGGATGATAAAACATCAAAATCATCCGGGCGTCCCCTGGGCAACGTCCTTGCAGACGGCCAATTCTCTCACAACAGGATGCTCCTGACCTCTGTACATGAGGTGTAGGTTTAAGACATCCTGTGATTATTCTGCACCTACAACAAGAGAGCACTGTGGACTCAAACAATGATGGATCAGGCCCAAACTTGGCACAGATACTCAATATGTCCAAATTTGAACAGTGGTGGAGCCTGGGGAAAACAAACCTTGTCATTTGGGAGTGGTAGTTGCAGGGATTTATAGTTCACCTAAAATCAAAGAGCATTCTGAACTCCACAAACCATGCAATTGAACCAAACTTGGCACACAGGACTCCCATGCCCAACAGAAAATATTGGAAGGGTTTGATGGGCACTGATCTTGACTTTTGGAGTTGTAGTTCACCTACATCGAGAAAGCCCTGTGGACTCAAACAATGATAGATCTGGACCAAACTTGGCACGGCTACTCAGTATGCCCAAATGTGAACACTGGTGGAGTTTGGTGAAAATAGACCTTGTCATTTGGGAGTTCTAGTTGCTGGGATTTATAGTTCACCTAAAATCAAAGAACATTCTGAACTCCACAAACCATGCAATTGAACCAAACTTGGCACACAGGATTCCCATGCCCAACAGAAAATATTGGAAAAGTTCGGTGGGCACTGACCTTGACATTTGGAGTTGTAGTTCACCTACATCCAGAAAGCCCTGTGGACTCAAACAATGATGGATCTGGACCAAACTTGGCACTGCTACTCAATATGCCCAAATGTGAACACTGGTGGAGTTTGATGGAAATAGACCTTGTCATTTGGGAGTTGTAGTTGCTGGGATTTATAGTTCACCTAAAATCAAAGAGCATTCTGAACTCCACAAAGCATGCAATTGAACCAAACTTGGCACACAGGACTCCCATGCCCAACAAAAAATATTGGAAAGATTTGGTGGGCACTGACCTTAACTTTTGGAGTTGTAGTTCATCTACATCCAGAAAGCCCTATGGACTCAAACAACGATGGATCTGGACCAAACTTGGCACAAATACCCAATATGTCCAAATTTGAACACTGGTGGAGTTTGGGGAAAACAGACCTTGTCATTTGGGAGTTGAAGTTGCTGGGATTTATAGTTCACCAACAATCAAAGAGCATTCTGAACCCCACCAACGATAGAATTGGGCCAAACTTCCCACACAGAACCCCCATGACCAACAGAAAATACTATGTCTTTGGTGACCCCTCTGACACCCCATGTCCTGACCCCCAGGTTGAGAAACGCTGCAATAGAGCATCCTATTTGTTGACCTGGTCCTCTTTTCTGCTTCTCTGGTCCTGGCAACCTTCCGTATTCCAACATGGAAGACGTTCCTCCATTTTCATGGCCAACGGTAGGCTTAAGTCTCTAGGCTTCCGCATGACCAATGCCTATCTGGCGGATCTGAAAATAAATATAGATCGCTTCTGCATTCCAATGTGATTTATCCTAAATGCCTATCATATTTTCCCTTCCGTCCTGTTTTTCTCTTGGCATGGCAAACAATCACATTCACTTATTTCTCCGAGAAGAAGCAGCTGGTCAAGAGCGCTCCCCGAAATTGAATATTATAATGATTTTGGGATAGGAGGGGAGGAAATCATTTACATAATAATCTTTTTGAGAGGCCGGGAGCAGGAACGGCTATCAAAAAATGCTTCCTTTCAGAGGGAAAGAAGAGAGATACACATATATAGCTTTTTATACCCACAAGTCCTTTAATTATAGGCAAACTCCCGCCCGAGTTTAGATTGCTAAATGAAATTGAAAAGGCGCACTACCTGGGCCAAGGTCCAAACCCCGGCATTATATCTAATTCCTCTCTAAGGGAGCGCTCGTCACCTTTAGATTGGGGTGGCGAGACCTTGCAAAGCGGAGTTCACAAAAAGATATATAGAAATACAGTCATCCCTCGGCTCACAATGCAGAAGGGTCTTTGGCCATCCCATTTTGGGACCAGAAGAACCATGCCCAACAGATAATACTGGAAGGGTTTGGTGGCCATTGGCCTTGAGTACAGAGGAAAAAATGTTGGAAGCTACAGATAATGCTGTTGCTGTTGCCCGTTTTTGGTCAAAGGATATTTAGCTGGCTGTGCTCCTTCTATTTTTATCAGTTTTATAGATAGATACACACACTCCTGGGTCATAAAAATGTTCTGAACGAACCTATAACAGCAGAAGTTGCTCTCCATGCAAACCAGGGGAACACACATTGAATGAAACATGCAGAATAATCACAGGATGTCTTAAACCTACACCTCCGTACATGAGGTGTAGGTTTAAGACATCCTGTGATTATTCTACACCTATTAAAACTTGTACACCAGCTGCGCCCGTACCTTGGGAAGTCTGATCTGGCCACAGTGGTCCATGCTCTTGTTACATCCCGAATAGATTACTGCAACGTGCTCTACATGGGGTTGCCTTTGAAGACTGGCCATGTAGCTTCAATGCCTGGCTGATTGCTGCCTGGGGAATGGTGTTGGGAGGTGTTGGAAGGTGCTAGCTGGCCCTGATTGTTTCATGCCTGGAATTCCCCTCTTTTCTGTGTGTTGTTCTTTGTTTACTTTCCTGGTTTTAGAGGGGTTTTTTTTTAAATACTGGTAGCCAGATTTTATTCATCTTCATGGTTTTCTCCTTTCTGTTGTGGATTTAAATGGCTTCTCTGCATAACCTGACATGGTGGTAGTGAGAGTGGTCCAGCATTTCTGTGTTCTCCAATAATATGTTGGTTCATCAGGTGCTCTGCTATGGCTGACTTCTCTGGTTGAATTAGCCTGTGGTGCCTTTCATATTCCTTGACCACCAAACGCTACTGCTCTTTAAGCCGCTCCTCATAGGGCTTGTTCTCCAGACCCTTGATCATTTTAGTCACCCTCCTCTGGACTCATTCCAGCTTCTTCTTGCTGAACATAGCATTGGTTGGATTTTCTTAGTGGGTCTGTACGTAGTATGTAGGTTGCGTTTCTTCATCGGTTGCCCTGTGCCTTCCCAACAAAGGATCCCCCCAGGCAGCAACCAGCCAGGCTTTGAAGCCGCAAGGCTATTAAATACTAATCAATGTGGCCAATGATAACATTCACACTTGCCATGTTTTTTTCACAGCGACGCAGTAACTCCAGCCAGAGGCGGCCCTAGGTAATTTTCAATGGTAAGCAAACAGTATTTTGGTGCCCCCCCCCCCCAACCAATCATTGATATATATTTTCTGTTTGTCGTGGGAGTTCTGTGTGCCATATTTGGTTCAATTCCATCATTGGTGGAGTTCAGAATGCTCTTTGATTGTAGGTGAACTATACATCCCAGTAACTACACTTGCCGCACTTGCTCCCTTGCCTGGCCCGCTTTGGGTCCGGAGGCGTGCCTGAAGACCCCGGCGTGTGCACCAAAAGTCACCTCTTCTCCTGACTTTCTCCTCAGCCATTGGGACCAAGAGAGAGAGAGAGAGGTGGAGATGCCTACCTTTCCTGAAGGTAGGCGCAAAAACAAAGGAGGGAGCGGAGGTGGGAGATACCTCCAGCCGGGATGCTGACATGAGGTGCAAGTTTAAGACATCCTGTGATTATTCTGCACCTACAATAAGAGAGCACTGTGGACTCAAACAATGATGGATCAGGCCCAAACTTGGCACAGATACTCAATATGTCCAAATTTGAACAGTGGTGGAGCCTGGGGAAAACAGACCTTGTCATTTGGGAGTTGTAGTTGCTGGGATTTATAGTTCACCGACAATCAAAGAGCATTCTGAACTCCACCAACAAAAGAATTGGGCCAGACTTCCCACACAGAACCCCCATGACCAACAGAAAATACTGACCTCTCTGACACCCCCTTGTGACCCCCAGGGATCCCGACACCCAGGTTGAGAAATGCTGCCTTAGCTGGAAATGAAACATCTTGATCCAGCGAGGTTTTTTTTTATGCCAGTTCATTATCACGTTGCACAAGTGTTAAGCCTAGTTGGGGAGGGATTCACTTTTCAAGCATGCCATATGTCCCTCCCGTGAAAGTTTTCCTTCTGTGCTTCCCCTGATTCACAGTTGGCACCTTGGCAATTAGGTTCCATTTAGCAATGCTACCCCCCTCCTCTTCCCGGCTTCGAATCTGTCACCGCTGCAGCTGGTTCGGAGTCGAACTGCGCTTTCGAACGATGCAAACAAAACCAAATATTGTCTGGCGCATAGGCGGCAAGGGCACACGGCACACCTTTCGATCCCTAATGGGTCACTCAGACCCATTTGCCAAAGGAAGAGGAAAGCAGAGAATGGGGAACAAGCACCAGCGTTTGGTTGTTTTGGTTTTTTTTAGGGAGGAAAAAACAATCCCTACGTTGTAACATGTTTGTAAACATCGTTAATCATGGATTAGCAGATGGTAGTGTTAATTGCACCTGTGAAAGTAACAAGACCTCGAGGTTGATTACGTTTACCAACGCCGATTATCGCGTCGGTGCCGCAAAGGGACCCCGCACGTCACCCAAAGGGAGCGTTTTTTCCATCTAAGGAGCAGGAAAGGAGAATAATAATAAGATTATACATAAGAATGGTAATACGATGCCCAGTTTTGGCCAAGTCGGGCCTTCCACAAAGCTGTCATGGCAAAGGACGAGAGAAGATGCACAAAGAGATGAGCCAAGACAATTATTTCCAACTAGTCGTCCCCTGCCACACGTTGCTGTGGCCCAGTCTGTGTATATGTGTTTTGTGTGTATATATGTATATGTATGTATATGTGTATACATGTGGGTTTGAGTATATATATGTGGGTGTATATATGTGTGTATGTGTATATATTTATGTATTTATGTGTATATGTATATTGTGTATATGTGTGTGCTTGTGTATATGTATATATGTGTGCATATATGTGTATATGTATATGTGTGTGCACATGTATATCTATATACGTGTATGTGTCCATGTGTATATGTATGAGCGTATATGTGTGTGTATATATGTGTGTGTGCATGTGTATATGTGTCTAGATACATGTATATATATGTGCATATGTGTATATGTGTGTGCACATGTATATCTATATATGTGTATGTGTCCATGTGTATATGTATGAGTGTATATGTGTGTGCATGTGTATATGTGTCTAGATATATGTATATATGTGTGCATATATGTGTATATGTGTGTGCACATGTATATCTATATACGTGTATGTGTCCATGTGTATATGTATGAGTGTATATGTGTGTGCATGTGTATATGTGTCTAGATATATGTATATATGTGTGCATATATGTGTATATGTATATGTGTGTGCACATGTATATCTATATACGTGTATGTGTCCATGTGTATGAGTGTATATGTGTGTGTGTATATGTGTGTGTGCATGTGTATATGTGTCTAGATATATGTGTATATGTGTATATATATGTGTATATATATGTGTGTATATATATGTATTTATGTGTATGTATGTATATATGTGTGTGTGTTTTATGCATGTGGATGTGTTTATATATGTATTTATGTGTGTATATGTGTGTGCACATGTATATGTATATACGTGTATGTCTGCATGTGTATATGTATGAGTGTATATGTGTGTGTGCATGTGTATATATGTATTTATGTGTATGTATGTGTATATGTGTATACATGTGTTTTTTGCATGTGTATGTGTGTATATGTGTATGTATATTAATGTATGTGTGTATATATGTGGGTGTGTGTGTGTGTGTGTGTGTGTTTGTATGTATGTGCAGACCTGAGCCTACTTGGGCCCTCCAGATGTTTTGGATTTCAATGCTGCCTCTTGTGCTCACTGTGTCAGTTATGTGTGTGTGTGGCCATGTGTGCGCTTTGCTCCCTAGGATCCTGTGATGGGGGGTTGCTTGGCAGTGCCTCGCCCACTCATAGTGTCCATTATATGTGTGTGTGTGTGGCTGCACGCTTTTCTCTTGTACTGGAAGGAGGCAGGACCAGGGCAGTCTCTTTTGTGCATGTGTTGTAATGTATTTCTTATTTTTGGGATTTTTAAGTCCATTCCGCTGATGTTTTTTGTATTTTTAGAGGTGATGGACACTCATCGGACTTGTCGAAGGCTTTCATGGCCGGAATCACTGGGTTGTTGTAGGTTTTTTCAGGCTATATGGCCATGGTCTAGAGGCATTTTCTCCTGACGTTTCGCCTGCATCTATGGCAAGCATCCTCAGAGGTAGTGATGCTTGCCATAGATGCAGGCGAAACGTCAGGAGAAAATGCCTCTAGACCATGGCCATATAGCCCGAAAAAACCTACAACAACCCACTCATTGGACCGTTAGGTGTATTGTGTCAAAATTTCGAGTCAATTTTTCTAGTGGTTTCTGAGTTATGTTTCTCCCACAAACGAACATTACACATTTATATATATATAGATATTTCTATCCCGCCATCTCAACCCTCAAGGGGACTCAGGGGGGCTCACAAACCAATCACAATTCGAAGTCTCAATAAAATACAAATATAAACGCAAATAGCAAAAATTTAAAACAGTAAATAAAACATTAAGTTAAAAACGTTGTCATCAACCATATAGTCAATTTAAGTCCGGTTCAACATCCAAGGTGCTGTCATGCTTGCTGTCCAAAGATCTGGTCCCAGAACCATGATTTAACCTTCCTAAAAGAAAGGAGGGAAGAAGCCGACCTGATCTCGCTGGGGAGCGAGTTCCATAGGCGTGGGGCCACCACCCAGAAGGCCCTGTCCCCACCAAGCGCACTTGCAAGGCTGGCAGGACCAAGAGCAGGGCTTGCCCGGACGTTCTTAAGCTACGAGGCGGAACATAGAAGGAGATACATTCGGACAGGTAAGCTGGGCCGGAACCTTATAGGCCCAGATCAACACTTTGAATTGTGCTCGGAAGTGGACCGGCAGCCAGTGGAGCTGGCACAACAGGGGGTGGTGTACTCCCTGTATGTCGCTCCAGTTAGTAACCTGGCTGCTGCCTGTTGGACTAGTTGAAGTTTCCGAACAGTCTTCAAAGGCAACCCCACGTAGAGCACGTTGCAGTACTCTATCCTGGATGTAACCAGAACGTGGACCACCGTGGCGAAGTCAGGCTTCCCAATGCAATTCTGGGGCAACTTGGAGCACAACACTCCCAATGTTTTATTAATAATTATATTATTATTATTATTATTATTAATAATAATAATAATAATAATGTATTGTCGAAGGCTTTCATGGCCAGAATCACTGGGTTGTTGTAGGTTTTCCGGGCTATATGGCCATGTTCTAGAGGCACTTTCTCCTGACGTTTCATCTGCAACTATGGCAAGCATCCTCAGAGGTAGTGAGGTCTGTTGGAAGTAGGAAAATGGGTTTATATATCTGTGGAAAGACCAGGGTGGGACAAAGGACTTTTGTCTGCTGGAGCTAGGTGTGAATGTTTCAACTGACCACCTTGCAGGCGAAACATCAGGAGAAAATGCCTCTAGAACATGGCCATATAGCCTGGAAAACCTACAACAACCCAATAATAATAATGACTTCCAAATTCAGACAGAGTTTTGGAGCACAATACTCCTGACCTCACGATTGTGTTAAAAAACAAAGTATGGATCGTCAATGTTGCAATCCCAGGTGACAGCAGGATTGCAGAGAAACAACTGAAAAAGCTGACACAATATAAGGATTTAAAGATCGAACTGCAAAGACTCTGACACAAGCCAGTCAAGGTGGTCCCAGTGGTGATTGGCACACTGGGTGCAGTGCCTCAAGACCTTGGCCTGCACTTAAACACAATTGACACAGACAAAATTACCATCTTCCACCTTGGAGTCCTCGTGGACAA
This sequence comes from Anolis sagrei, assembly GCF_037176765.1. Classification (NCBI taxonomy): domain Eukaryota; kingdom Metazoa; phylum Chordata; class Lepidosauria; order Squamata; family Anolidae; genus Anolis; species Anolis sagrei. Next base: position 22,921,907 of record NC_090031.1, on the reverse strand, counting down.
CAAGTTAAACATGAACCAACAATGTGATGTGGCGGCAAAAAAAGCCAATGGGATTTTGGCCTGCATCAAGAGGAGCATAGTGTCTAGATCTAGGGAAGTCATGCTCCCCCTCTATTCCACTTTGGTTAGACCACACCTGGAATATTGTGTCCAATTCCAGGCACCACAATTCAAGAGAGATATTGACAAGTTTGAATGTGTCCAGAGGAGGGCGACTAAAATGATCAAGGGTCCGGAGAACAAGCCCTATGAGGAATGGCTTAAGGAACTGGGCATGTTTAACCTGAAGAAGAGAAGGCTGAGAGGAGACATGATAGCTGTGTATAAATATGTGAGAGGAAGCCACAGGGAGGAGGGAGCAAGCTTGTTTTCTGCTTCCTTGGAGACTAGGACGCGGAACAATGGCTTCAAACGGCAAGAGAGGAGATTCCATCTGAACATGAGGAAGAACTTCCTGACTGTGAGAGCCGTTCAGCAGTGGAACTCTCTGCCCTGGAGTGTGGTGGAGGCTCCTTCTTTGGAGGCTTTCAAACAGAGCCTGGATGGCCATCTGTCAGGGGTGATTTGAATGCAATATTCCTGCTCCTTGGCAGAATGGGGTTGGACTGGATGATGGCCCAGGAGGTCTCTTCCAACTCTTTGATTCTATGATTCTGTACTGGGATCTGCACACCTTATTCGCCGATACATCACACAGTCCTAGACACTTGGGAAGTGTCCGACGTATGATCCAATACGAAAGTCAGCAGAGTGTTTCAAATAATAATAATAATAATAATAATAATAATAATAATAATAATAGCTATTATTTATTTCTTTGACCAGTCATATGACCATTTCGAAATACAACATAAGTAAAAGGCAAGGCAAAAGACAAAATTTTTTTAAAAGAAATGGTAGAGGACAACAGATTCAGAATCTTATTTTCCTCATTCTTCTTTCAGGAAACCAAAGTATTATTATTATTATTATTATAACTTTATTTGTACCCCGCTAGCATCTCCCGAAGGATTCGATGCGGCTTACAACAGGCCGAAGCCCACACAATACAACAATACAATACCTAGCAAATAAAAACAGATTAAGCAGAAAAACAATAGAATAGCAATACAACACGACATTGTTAAAAACTGGGCCGGCCGGAGTAGGAGTACAGGATTAAAAGTGCTGATGTGTTGGAGGGATATGGGATTATAATATAAGTGCAATGTGCAGTGCGAGGTGGTCTTGGTTCTGACTAAAGTGCTTCTGGGATTTGGTCCTGGGATTCCTAGTCTGAGAAGGCACATGGGGTTCCTAGTCTGAGAAGGCACATTTGAACAGCCAGGTTTTCACATTCTTTCTGAAGACTGCCAGTGTAGGGGCTTGTCTGAGGTCTTTTGGGAGGGCGTTCCAGAGGTGGGGGGCCACCACGGAGAAGGCCCTGTCCCGTGTCCCCACCAAGCACGCTTGTGACGCGGGCAGGATCACGAGCAGGGCCTCTCCAGATGACCGGAGTGAGCGTGTGGGTTCGTAGACAGCGATGCGGTCACGCAGGTAGGATGGTCTCAAACCGTTCAGGGCTTTGTAGGTAAGCACCTGCACCTTAAATAGGGCTCGGAAAATAAACGGCAGCCAGTGGAGCTCCTTAAACAGGAGGGTTGATCTCTCTCTGTAATGGGCCCCAGTTAACATTCTGGCTGCTGCCTGCTGGACCAATTGGAGTTTCCGGGCCGTTTTCAAGGGTAGCCCCACGTACAGCGCATTGCAGTAGTCCAGTCTAGAGGTGACTAAGGCATGGACCACCCCAGCCAGATCAGCCTTAAACAGAGAGTGTGCCGCTGATCTCGCCAATGAGCACAAAAGTGGCAATTAATGCTCTCCTTTATGGCGATGTACATGGAAACGTCTAGGAATCAAACTGCCTGGCCACATGACACCGAGGTCACTGGAAAACCAAATAGAAATGGAAATAGACTCGATCCACGGCTTGTTTATTTCTGTTTTGGTCCTAGGGCCTGGATCTCTTTCAAAAGGGACAGGCAATCATTGTGAATGATCAGCACCAAGTGAAACACGAGGCCTCCGAAAGGTATTCCATTTTTGAGGATTGCCACATTATGGGGCACGCGGGGAATACACAGAGAGTCAGATTGAGACGCCAAGGAGAAAGAAATGTCTCATTCTCATCTGCTTGTTCCAGCCCAAAGGGATGTGAGGAGGTTTTTGCTGCAACCTCTTTTATCTCCCAGGATGGAGCAAAACACAACACATGTATCACTACTGACACCTAGTGGGAAGAATAGGGAACTACTTCCATCATGATAAAAATCAACACTGGGTTGCTGTGAGTTTTCCGGGCTGTTTGGCCATGTTCCAGAAGCATTCCCTCCTGATGTTTCACCCACATCTATGGCAGGCATCATCGGAGGTTGTGAGGTCTGTTGGAAACTAGACAAGTGGGGCCGAACAGGGCATAGGGTTACAGCCTGTGTTAGACGGGGTTACACTCCCCCTGAAGACGCAGGTTCGCAGCTTGGGAGTGATCCTGGACTCATCGCTGAGCCTGGAACCCCAGGTCTCGGCGGTGGTCAGGAGAGCTTTTGCACAATTAAAGCTTGTGCGCCAGCTGCGCCCGTACCTTGGGAAGTCTGACTTGGCCACGGTGGTCCACGCTCTGGTTACATCCCGTCTAGACTACTGCAACGCTCTCTACGTGGGGTTGCCTCTGAAGACTGCCCAGAAGCTACAACTAGTCCAACGAGTGGCAGCCAGATTGCTAACAGGAGCGGGGTACAGAGACCATACGACCCCTCTGTTACACCAGCTCCACTGGCTGCCAATTAGCTTCCGTGCACAATTCAAAGTGCTGGTTTTGACCTATAAATCCCTAAACGACTCCGGTCCAGTTTCCCTGTCCGAACAGATTCTCCCCTATGAACCATCAAGGTTATTAAGATCTTCCAGGGGGGCCCTGCTCTCGGTCCCACCACCCTCGCAATCACGTTTGGTGGGGACGAGGGACAGGGCCTTCTCGGTGGTGGCTCCTTGGCTTTGGTACTCCCTCCCACTAGAGATTAGATCTGCTCCCTCCCTCCTGACTTTCAGGAAACTACTAAAGACCTGGCTCTGGAATGTGGCATTTGAGGACTGAATCTTTAACCTTGAGTTATGTTAGTCCCACAAACGAACACGACATTTTTATTTATATAGATCTGTGGAATGATGTCCAGGGTGGGAGAAAGAACTCTTGTCTGTTGGAGGCAAGTGTGAATGTTGCAATTAAAGATGAGAATTCAGAAAACAGGGGAATTCCAGACAGGAAACAATCAGGGCCAGCTAACGCCTCCCAACCAAGGATTCCCCCAGGAAGGAAGCAGCCAGGCTTTGAAGCTTCAAGGCCATTCAGTGCTAACCAAGGTGGCCAATGGCAACATTCACACTGGTTTCAAACAGGCAAGAGTTCATTCTCACATCCTGGACATCATTCCACAGATAGATAGATAGATAGATAGATAGATAGATAGACAGACAGAAGATAAATAGATAGATACTAGATAGATAGATAGATAGATAGATAGATAGATAGATAGACTACTTGCCTAGTTTCCAATAGACCTGACTCTAGGCTCAGGACAGTAGATAAAGATGAGCAACTCAGAAAACAGGAATTCCAGACAGGAAACAATCAGGGCCACCTAACACCTCCCAACAAAGGATTCCTCCCAGGCAGGAAGCAGCCAGGCTTGGAAGCTGCAAGGCCATTCAATGCTAATCAAGGTGGGCAATTGTAACCTTCACACCTGTCTGAAAGCGACAAGAGTTCTTTCTCCCACCCTGGACATCACAACATATATGTGTGTGTATGTGTGTGTGTGTGTGTGTGTGTGTGTGTGTGTATATGTATGTATGTATGTATATGTGTGTATATTTATCTATATAAATGAAAATGTAATGTTCGTTTGTGGGATTAACATAACTCAAAAACCACTGGACAAATTGACACCAAATTTGGACACAATACACCTAACAACCCAATGTATGACCTTCACTCAAAAAAATGATTTTCTAATTTGGGAGTTGTAGTTGCTGGGATTTATAGTACGCCTACAATCAAAGAGCATTCTGAACTCCACCAATGATGGAACTGAACCAATCTTGGGACACAAAACTCCCATGATCAACAGAAAACACTAGAAGGGTTTGGTGGGCATTTACCTTGAGTTTGGAAGTTGTAGTTCACCAACATCCAGAGAGCACTTTAGACTCAAACAATGTGGGAGAAACCTCAGGAGAGGATGCTCCTGGAACATGGCCATACAGCCCAAAAAACTCACAGCAACCTAAGGATAAATTTCACATCAAGGAGTTCAGTTCTTATTCCGGAGACCTTCCTCACTCTTGACATCAATGGTCTTCAAAGTGGGGACCACACCAAAGTAGACCTGTTTCTTAGTTACTATAAGTTGTAAAACGACTGAGACAGAGGAGTAGGGAATACAACGTTCCTTTGGGTGAAAATTTTGACCCAAGTTGATCTAGGCTTTTCAGGGTCAAAACCAGACTCTTCATCCTGGATCAGAAGATCACTAACAACATTATGACAGCTATAGCTTCCAAGGGCCGCCCCACACATGGATCATGGTTGTAGTCCAGCAGCCTTAAAAGGTATCGGCAAAAATCTAGTGGCTGTCTGTTGCTTCAATGAACCTCTCCACTGAGACAGATTTGCAGAAGTCCCATTAAACATCTTTGGAATTTACTATCAAGTTTCTTAGCATCACTCTCTACTATATAGATACGTATACATAAATAGAGGATTCTGCCATTATCTTGAATACATTTTGATAGGGACTCCTCCGAGTTTCTAACATGATGACAGTTATTTCTCCTTCCCCTCTTTCGTTTTTTGGGCGCATATCGAGTGCAAAAGAATCCCTGCAACGAAGAAAAAAGAAGAATTAGAAGTTCCATGTTCCTGAGAATGAGTTACTCTTCCTCAAGCACAAAAGGTACCAAGACACGAAGATTCAAAGGTGGCACATCTCACCCGCTGCAACGGACACATTTAAAGATTCGATGCCTGGTTCCAGCTCTCTCCCCGGAGCGATAGTTAACATCCTTCGACACAAACTTTTGGTCTCCGGAGAAAGCCCGTGTCCCTCATTTCCTGCCGATACAAAAATCCCAATTTAAATGTTTTGTAACAAGAGATTTTCACAAACCCATTTTAACCCCCATTCGAGCAAATGTACAGTGCTCCCTCACTTATAGCAGGTGTTATGTTCCAGGACCACCCATGATAAGTGAAAATCCGCAAAGTAGGGATCATATATATATATATATGGTTCGGTAGGAATATTCGTAATTCGGAATAAATTTGGAAAGATTTACTTTTTGAAGTAATTTCAAAGTTTTTAAGGAAACCAGAAGTCCCTTTGACCTTTTTCCACCATTTCTCTTACAAATCGAACATGGAACTGAAACAGTCTTGGTCGCCTTAGTGGATGATCTTCGCCGGGAACTAGACAGGGGGAGTGTGTTCCTGTTGGTTCTGCTGGACCTCTCAGCGGCCTTCGATACCGTCGACCATGGTATCCTTCTGGGACGCCTCGCAGGAATGGGCCTTGGGGGTACTGCTTTGCAGTGGCTCCAGTCCTTCCTCAAGGTTCGATCCCAGAAGGTGTTATTGGAAGACACCTGTTCAACCCCACAACCATTGTCTTGTGGGGTTCCTCAGGGCTCAATATTGTCTCCCATGTTGTTCAACATCTACATGAAGCCGCTGGGAGAGATCATCCGGAGTTTCGGGGTACGATGACATCTGTACGCAGATGATGTCCAACTCTGCCACTCCTTTCCACCTGCTACTAAGGAGGCTGTCGAGGTCCTGAACCGGTGCTTGGCTGCTGTGATGGTCTGGATGAGGGCGAACAAATTGAAATTGAATCCAGACAAGACAGAGGTACTCCTGGTCAGTCGCAAGGCCGAACAGGGTACGGGGTTACAGCCTGTGTTAGACGGGGTTACACTCCCCCTGAAGATGCAGGTTCACAGCCTGGGTGTGATCTTGGACTCGTCGCTGAGCCTGGAACCCCAGGTTTCAGCGGTGACCAGGGGAGCATTTGCACAATTAAAACTTGTGCGCCAGCTGCGCCCATACCTTGGGAAGTCTGACTTGGCCACAGTAGTCCATGCTCTAGTCACATCCCGTATAGACTGCAACGCTCTCTATGTGGGGTTGCCTCTGAAGACTGCTCGGAAGCTTCAAATGGTCCAACGATCGGCAGCCAGGATGCTAACAGGAGCAGCACTCAGGGAGCATACCAATCCTCTGTTGCGCCAGCTCCACTGGCTGCCAATTTGCTACCGAGCACAATTCAAAGTGCTGGCTTTAGCCTTTAACGCCCTAAATGGTTCTGGCCCGATCTACCTGTCCGAACGCATCTCCTCCTATGAACCAGTTAGGACATTAAGATCGTTTGGGGAGGCCCTGCTCTCGGTCCCACCAGCTTCACAAGCACGCCTGGCGGGGACGAGAGACAGGGCCTTCTCTGTGGTGGCCCCTCAGCTGTGGAACACCCTTCCTGAGACATTAGATCGGCCCCCTCTTTACTGACATTCCGGAGGAAAGTGAAGACCTGGCTGTTTGAACAGGCATTTGACTAAGCAGTGCAATTGATTGATTAGCAGAACATGGAATAATGGATAACGAGACTGGATTCTGATTCTAGTGATGAGATCTGATGGATTTGCTATATTGATGTATTGATATATTGTTATATTGATGTTTACTGTTTAATTAACTTGTTATGTGATTGCTTTTAAATACCCAATAACCTTGTATTTTGTATACTGAAACTGTTGCTGTTAACCGCTCCGAGTCGCCTAAGGGCTGAGAGGAGCGGTATACAAATAAAGTAAATAAGTAAATAAATAAATAAATAAAACGGTAAGTGAATCGGAAATGATTCAGCTTTTCAAACCAGTGTGGATGGATTCCCTTAGTTTCTTTTCCCTGCCACGTCAGTCTTGGGCGAGAGAAGCAGTTTAACCCAGTTTGGATGGATTCCCTTTGGTTCCCTTTCCCTCCCACATCGGTCTTGGGCGAAGGAAGAAGTTTAAACCAGAGTGCTTTTTGGAATAAAGGAACTACTTTCAAAGTAAAGACCACCGAATGAAACAGGAAATGACACTTTGAAACCATTAACGAAGGATTCGGAAGTCTCTGAAATTTTGAAAAGTTTTGAACCTTTTTGCGAAAACCGGAATTGACTTAAGATCCAAACCACCAACATCCGAAACAGGTTTTGAACCATTTTTTTGGATCAAACAAGCCTAATATATATTGCATTCCGAGGGTGAGGCAGACTTACTTTATGACAGTCTTCCAAGTTCGGTATCCTGGCGGTGGGTCGATAGGTGACTGTGGAGCCCTATTCTTGATCTGCATATTCTCCCGCAGTGAGGGCATTGGTTTCCAGGTGGAAGGTGGTCCCGGTCGGGGTTGGCTTGATGCACATTCCTCTTGGCATATTTCTCTCTTTTGCTCTCCATTCATGCCTCTTCAAATTCTACAGCACTGTGGTCACAGCTGACCTCCAGATGGAGCACTCAAGGGCCAGGGCATCCCAGTTCTCAGTGTTTTTAAGGTTGGCTTTGAGCCCATCTTTCAATATCTTTTCCTGTCCACCAACATTCCATTTTCCATTCTTGAGTTCAGAGTAGAGCAACTGCTGTAGGCATCCGGACAACGTGGTTGGTCCAGCAGAGTTGATGGCAGAGGACCATCACTTCAGTGCCGGTGGTCTTTTGCTTCTTCCAACATGCTGACATTTGTCCATCTGTCTTCCCAAGAGATTTCCAGGATTTTTCAGAGGCAGCACTGATTGAATTTTTCCAGTTGTTACATGTGACGTCTGTAGATAGTTCATGTTTTGCAGACATATTGCAGGGTTGGGAGGACTATAGCTTTATAAACAAACACCTTGGTATCCCTACGGATGTCCCGGTCCTCAAACACTCTCTGCTTCATTTGGAAAAAAGCTGCACTCACAGAGATCAGGCGCTGTTGTATTTCAGTGTCAATGTTGAATTTTGTGGAGAGGTGGCTGCCAAGGTAGCGGAAATGGTCAGAAGGTGGACAGGAAATTCTGCACTCGCAGAGTGGTGGAGGCTCCTTCTTTGGAAGCTTTGAAACAGAGGCTGGATGGCCATCTGTCAGTGGTGCTTTGAATGTGATTTTCTGCTTCTTGGCAGAATGGGGTTGGACTGGATAGCCCATGAGGTCCCTTCCAACTCAAGGATTCTATTGTTCTATTCTATGAGAGCTGTTCAGCAGTGGAACTCTCTGCCCCAGAGTGTGGTGGAGGCTCCTTCTTCGGAGGCTTTGAAACAGAGGCTGGATGGCCATCTGTCGGGGGTGCTTTGAATGTGATTTTCCTGCTTCTTGGCAGAATGGGGTTGGACTGGATGACAGCCCATGAGGTCCCTTCCAACTTGAGGATTCTATTATTCTATTCTATGAGAGCTGTTCAGCAGTGGGACTCTCTGCCCCGGAGTGTGGTGGAGGCTCCTTCTTTGGAGGCTTTGGAACAGAGGCTGGGTGGCCATCTGTCGGGGGTGCTTTGAATGTGATTTTCCTGCTTCTTGGCAGAATGGGGCTGGACTGGATGGCCCATGAGGTCCCTTCCAACTCTAGGGTCCTATGATTCTATTCTATGAGAGCTGTTCAGCAGTGGAACTCTCTGCCCCAGAGTGTGGTGGAGGCTCCTTCTTTGGAGGCTTTGAAACAGAGGCTGGATGGCCATCTGTCGGGGGTGCTTTGAATGTGATTTTCCTGCTTCTTGGCAGAATGGGGTTGGACTGGATGACAGCCCATGAGGTCCCTTCCAACTTGAGGATTCTATTATTCTATTCTATGAGAGCTGTTCAGCAGTGGGACTCTCTGCCCCAGAGTGTGGTGGAGGCTCCTTCTTTGGAGGCTTTGAAACAGAGGCTGGATGGCCATCTGTCGGGGTGCTTTGATTGTAATTTCCCTGCTTCTTGGCAGAATGGGGTTGGACAGGATGGCCCATGAGGTCCTTTCCAACTCTAGGGTTCTATTATTCTATTCTATGAGAGCTGTTCAGCAGTGGAACTCTCTGCCCTAGAGTGTGGTGGGGGCTCCTTCTTTGGAGGCTTTGAAACAGAGGCTGGATGGCCATCTGTCGGGGGTGCTTTGAATGTGATTTTCCTGCTTCTTGGCAGAACGGGGTTGGACTGGATGACAGCCCATGAGGTCCCTTCCAACTTGAGGATTCTATTATTCTATTCTATGAGAGCTGTTCAGCACTGGGACTCTCTGCCCCGGAGTGTGGTGGAGGCTCCTTCTTTGGAGGCTTTGGAACAGAGGCTGGGTGGCCATCTGTCGGGGGTGCTTTGAATGTGATTTTCCTGCTTCTTGGCAGAATGGGGCTGGACTGGATGGCCCATGAGGTCCCTTCCAACTCTAGGGTCCTATGATTCTATTCTATGAGAGCTGTTCAGCAGTGGAACTCTCTGCCCCAGAGTGTGGTGGAGGCTCCTTCTTTGGAGGCTTTGAAACAGAGGCTGGATGGCCATCTGTCGGGGGTGCTTTGAATGTGATTTTCCTGCTTCTTGGCAGAATGGGGTTGGACTGGATGACAGCCCATGAGGTCCCTTCCAACTTGAGGATTCTATTATTCTATTCTATGAGAGCTGTTCAGCAGTGGGACTCTCTGCCCCAGAGTGTGGTGGAGGCTCCTTCTTTGGAGGCTTTGAAACAGAGGCTGGATGGCCATCTGTCGGGGTGCTTTGATTGTAATTTCCCTGCTTCTTGGCAGAATGGGGTTGGACAGGATGGCCCATGAGGTCCTTTCCAACTCTAGGGTTCTATTATTCTATTCTATGAGAGCTGTTCAGCAGTGGAACTCTCTGCCCTAGAGTGTGGTGGGGGCTCCTTCTTTGGAGGCTTTGAAACAGAGGCTGGATGGCCATCTGTCGGGGGTGCTTTGAATGTGATTTTCCTGCTTCTTTGCAGAATGGGGCTGGACTGGATGGCCCATGAGGTCCCTTCCAACTCTAGGATTCTATTATTCTATTCTATGAGAGCTGTTCAGCAGGGGAACTCTCTGCCCCGGAGTGTGGTGGAGGCTCCTTCTTTGGAGGCTTTGAAACAGAGGCTAGATTTGTGTGCCAGCTGCGCCTGTACCTTGGGAAGTCTGACTTGGCCACAGTAGTCCACGCTCTGGTTACATCCCGTATAGACTACTGCAACGCTCTCTATGTGGGGTTGCCCTTGAAGACTGCTCGGAAGCTTCAAATGGTCCAGCGTTCGGCAGCCAGGTTGCTAACAGGAGGGAGAATACTACTCCTCTGTTGCGCCAGCTCCACTGGCTGCCAGTTTGCTACCAGGCACAATTCAAAGTGCTGGTGTTAGCTTATAAAGCCCTAAACTGTTCTGGCCCTACTTACCTCTCCGAACGCATCTCCTCCTATGAACCGGCGAGGACACTAAGGCTCTGCTCTCTGTCCCGCCTGCATCACAGGCGCGCTTGGCGGAGACGAGAGACAGGGCCTTCTCAGTGGTGGCCCCTCGGCTGTGGAACGCCCTGCCTGCAGATATTAGATCGGCCCCCTCCTTGCTGGCGTTTCAGAGGAAAGTGAAGACCTGGCTGTTCGAACAAGCATTTGATTAAACAGTGTAATTGAACATAGGAATACGGAATAATGGATGATAAGACTGGATTCTGATTTTACTGTTGAGGCGCTAATGATTGTTATACGGATGTTTAATGATTTATGTTACAATTGTTTTTAATTGCCCTATACTTGTCTCGTGATGTTTTGTATTGATGTTGTTCACTGCTTTGAGTCGCCTGAGGGCTGAGAAAAGCGGTATATAAATAAAGTAAATAAATAAATAGATGGCCATCTGTCGGGGGGGCTTTGAATGTGATTTTCCTGCTTCTTGGCAGAATGGGGTTGGACTGGATGGCCCATGAGGTCTCTTCCAATTCTAGGATTCTATGATTCTAAGAGCCAAGAAAACCAGTCCGGCATTCTGGTTCAATCCAATTGCTAGCTAACTAAAATCTACTGAATTTCCAAACTATTTCCAGCATGTGATCCACGAGTCGAAGATAGCTAGCGATCGGATTGAGGCCTCCGGAGATGAGCCACTTGCAAATGACAGAGAAGGCGTCTTTCCAGTATCTCTCACACTCAGCACAGTCCAATTTCCCTTTCTGCCAAGAGTTAGTGCTCAGCAGAGAGCCGGCAGAAAAAGACGATCAACCTCCGGCTCTCCCATGACGAAAGAGATTATTTGGACTTCCGCGCGGAGAACCCCCTCGTCCTTCAAAGTTACGGCGAGACCTGTCACCGCGTATCGTATTTCTTGTGGGCTGTGCCGTTTCTGTTCCATCCGCGGCGGCTTCCTCGATTGTCTTCCGAACGTAAAGGCACCCAAACCGACGGCGAGGCCGGGGCCGTCTGTCAGCTTGCAATAAGCCATTTGGATTAAAAACGAGCCTTCCAAGACAAGGAAACGGGGCCGGGGGGTGGCATTACCCGCTCCTATGGCGGAACAAAGACCCTGCTCAATCACCATCCCCGCCTCCTGGACGCATGAAAAACAGTGCCAGGCACGCAATTCGAAACACAAGCTCTCTTCCCGGGGAAAAAACTCAGGCAATATGAATATTATGAAGTTTTCTTCCCAACTTGTCTCTCTGCAACACATCAGAGTTGCGTGGTTTTGTTTCCAACTTATTGGGTGCCTTGAAAGGATTGGTTCAGAGTGCTTTCCTCTTCATCCTGGAAAGAAGTGACTAGTGGAGTGCCGGTCCCGGGCCCGGTCCTGCTCAGGATCTCCATTTATGATTTAGATGAAGCATTAGAAGGCAGGATCATCAAGTTGGAAGGCGACACCCAAGTGGGAGGGACAACCAATACTCCAGAACATATAAACACAGACAGACAGAGGCTATTTAACTTTCCAGCTTCATGAGGGTATGCTTTTTGAATTCTGCCCACCGGGGGAGCTGTCACTTCACTGTCCACTTGTGACACCGATGGAGTACTTCCTCATTCTTTTGCACGCTGCTGGATATTTTTATGGCATCATAAATGAGTTAAATTAGCCTCCCCGCATAAGCGGTACCTAAATTTCCTACTTATCATAGAATCATGGACCATCCTGTCCAACGCCATTTCACCAAGAAGCAGGAAAATCTCATTCAAAGAACCCCCAACAGATGGCCATCCATCCATCCAGGCAGAGAGTTCCACTGCTGAACAGCTCTCACAATCTTAGAATCATAGAATCTTAGAGGTGGAAGAGACTTCATGGGCCATCCAGTCCAACCCCATTCTGCCAAGAAGAAGGAAAATCAAGTTCAAAGCACCCCGACAGATGGCCATCCAGCCTCTGTTTCAAAGCCTCCACCACACTCCGGGGCAGAGAGTTCCACTGCTGAACAGCTCTCACAGTCATAGAATCTTAGAGTTGGAAGAGACTTCGTGGGCCATCCAGTCCAACCCCATTCTGCCAAGAAGCAGGAAAATCGAGTTCAAAGCATCCCTGACAGATGACCATCCAGCCTCTAAGCCTCCAAAGAAGGAGCCTCTACCACACTCCGGGGCAGAGAGTTTCACCGCTGAACGGCTCTCATACTATTAGAATCATAGAATCCTAGAATTGGAAGAGACCTTGTGAGCCATCCAGTCCAACTTCTTTCTGCCAAGAAGCAGGAAAATCACATTCGAAGCACCCCCAACAGATGGCCATCCAGCCTCTGTTTCAAAGCTTCTAAAGAAGGAGCCTTCACCACACCCCAGGGCAGAGAGTTCCAGCCCGAAAGACAGATGCAACTGTCTTTCGGGTTGAAAAGGTCGACAGCAAGCTAGACAAATAGTTGGGAGCTTACTCCGATCCGGGATGGCTTCGAATTCATGACCTTTTGGTCAATAGTGATTATAATGTAACTGACTCCCAAACAGCTGCGCCACAACCCGGTCCAGTTCAGTTGCTCCAGATCATAGCTTGAAGTGTCCTCTACGCAGTAGTTCAACAGTCACCATCAATTTGGACACTTTTGTGCCATCGTTTAAGCCAGGCATCAAAACCATTTGGGAAAAATGCAGGGTTTTGCTTCATGTCCCATGATTTTAAACCTGTTTTAATGTCACTCAAGTCAATGAATCTGAAACTATGTAGGTTGTCTTTCAGAGGTCAGAAGGGGCCAAATTGTAAACATACTTCAAGCAAGGATGGATTTCCTGAAGTTTTGCCTCCTGCATCATAACAATGTTGTGAATTGACATACAACAGCGGAAGTTATTTATTATTATTATTATTATTATTATTATTATTATTTACAGTATTTATATTATGCCCTTCTCAATCCACAGGGGACTCAGGGTGGATCACAATGCACATATACATGGCAAACATTCAATGCCATAGACACACAACATATATAGACAGACACAGAGGCTATTTAACTTTCCAGCTTCATAAGGGTAGACTTTGAATTCTGGCCACCAGGGGAGCTGTCGCTTCACTGTCCAGAGTCCCCTGCGGGGTGAGAAGGGTGAAATATAAATACTGTAAATAATAATAATAATAATAATAATAATAATAATAATAATAAAACTTCCGCTGTTGTATGTCCATTCACAACGTTGTTATGATGCAGGAAGCATACCTGTAGCGTACCTGGATTTCAGTAAGGCCTTCAACAAGGTCCCCCATGACCTTCTGGCAAGGAAACTAGTCCAATGTGGGCTAAGCAAAACTACGGTGAGGTGGATCTGTAATTGGTTAAGTGGACGAACACAGAGAGTGCTCACTAATGCTTCCTCTTCATCTTGGAAAGAAGTGACGAGTGGAGTGCCAGAAGCAGGGTTCCGTCCTGGGCCCGGTCCTGTTCAACATCTTTATTAATGACTTAGATGAAGGGCTAGAAGGCATGATCATCAAGTTTGCAGACGACACCAAATTGGGAGGGATAGCCAATAGTCCAGAGGACAGGAGCAGGATTCAAAACGATCTTGACAGATTAGAGAGATGGGCCAAAACTAACAAAATGAAGTTCAACAGGGACAAATGCAAGATACTCCACTTTGGCAGAAAAAATGAAATGCAAAGATACAGAATGGGGGACAATGCCTGGCTCGAGAGCAGTACGTGTGAAAAAGATCTTGGAGTCCTCGTGGACAACAAGTTAAACATGAGCCAACAATGTGATGTGGCGGCAAAAAAAGCCAATGGGATTTTGGCCTGCATCAATAGGAGCATAGTGTCTAGATCTAAGGAAGTAATGCTACCCCTCTATTCTGCTTTGGTTAGACCACATCTGGAATATTGTGTCCAATTCTGGGCACCACAATTCAAGAGAGATATTGACAAGCTGGAATGTGTCCAGAGGAGGGCGACTAAAATGATCAAGGGTCTGGAGAACAAGCCCTATGAGGAGCGGCTTAGGGAACTGGGCATGTTTAGCCTGAAGAAGAGAAGGCTCAGAGGAGATATGATAGCCATGTATAAATATGTGAGAGGAAGCCACAGGGAGGAGGGAGCAAGCTTGTTTTCTGCTTCCTTGGAGACTAGGACGCAATGGAACAATGGCTTCAAACTACAAGAGAGGAGATTCCATCTGAACATTAGGAAGAACTTCCTGACTGTGAGAGCCGTTCAGCAGTGGAACTCTCTGCCCCGGAGTGTGGTGGAGGCTCCTTCTTTGGAAGCTTTTAAGCAGAGGCTGGATGGCCATTTGTCAGGGGTGATTTGAATGCAATATTCCTGCTTCTTGGCAGAATGGGGTTGGACTGGATGGCCCATGAGGTCTCTTCCAACTCTTTGATTCTATGATTCTATGAAAACGTTTTGACCTACCCTTGTATTTTGTTGGATATGGATAAGTATCCATATTCTTTGCACTTTTTGTGCCGCAAACAGCACTTGGAATGGCACTGAGAATCCAGTCAAATGTATACATTTAATCACAGAAGTCCAGGCTATCCATGAATATCTCCATCCATGAACTTAGGCACTATGATGGTTCCCATACCTAGCACCAAGATGGTAGGCCTCATCCAGCGGAAGTCCAAGCAGCTCACAACAGGGATGCCCTCTTGGGCGTTGGTGTGGGCAACCGTTCCCAGCACTTCCCAGCCTTCCTCGGATTTCGCCTTCCATGGGGAAACGAAAGACAAAAGAGGAGGGGTCAAAAAACAAAGAAACAGAAGGAAAAGATTGGAAATCAATTTTGGAAATGTCCCAGATGCTTCGAATTTGGTTTTTGACTCTCCTGCAGTTTGGTATCAGAGTTCCTGGTCATTTCTGTAGATCTTCAGTAGATACAATGGGGGGGACGGGGGGAGTATTTAGTCAGATAGCAATTGTACAGGTTCTCCCACTTTAAAAGATGAGAGAAGTGTGTAATTGACATCCTAAGTAGACCTCAACTATGAGACAGCATGAGTAAACACATCCAGAAAATCACATTGTCTGATTTTAATGAATGTATTTATTAATGAATTTATTTATTATAATGTAATGCAATATACTACTACTAATAATAATATATTATTATAATTATATATTTACTAATAATATTACAATATAATGGTATAGTACAATATAGTAATATATAATACTGATATTGTACTATGCTACTAATATAATATATTTTGTGTGTGTGTGTGTGTGTGTATATCTTGTAAGTCGCTCTTCGGGGTTGGAAGGGCAGCATAGAAATGTTGTAAATAGCTAAATAAAGAAATACACACACAAATATACACACACAAAACACATATACACAGACTGGGTCACAGCAATGCATGGCAGGCGACGGCTAGGTACTAATAATATTACAATATAATGGTATCGTACAATATAGAAATATATAATACTAATATTGTGCTAAGGTAATAATATAATATATTGTATTTATGTATCACTAATATTGTGCTAAGGTAATAATATAATATATTGTATTTATGTATCACTAATATTGTGCTAAGGTAATAATATAATATATTGTATTTACGTACCACTAATATTGTGCTAAGGTAATAATATAATATATTGTATTTATGTATCACTAATATTGTGCTATGGTAATAATATAATATATTGTATTTATGTATCACTAATATTGTGCTATGGTAATAATATAATATATTGTATTTATGTATCACTAATATTGTGCTAAGGTAATAATATAATATATTGTATTTATGTATCACTAATATTGTGCTATGGTAATAATATAATATATTGTATTTATGTATCACTAATATTGTGCTAAGGTAATAATATAATATATTGTATTTATGTATCACTAATATTGTGCTAAGGTAATAATACAATATATTGTATTTACGTATCACTTATAAGCCACTCTGAGTCCCCTTCGGGGTGAGAAGGGCGGCATAAATGTTGTAAATAAATAAATATGTGTGTGTATATATATTTGTGTATATATGTATATATGTGGTTATGTGCATGCGTTGTAATGTATTTTTCATTTTTTGGATTTTTAAGTCTCTTACGCTGTGTTTTCAGATGTTTTTATGAGTGATGGTCACTCATTGGCCTGAGAGGTGTATTGTGTCCAAATTTGGTGGCAATTCGTCCAGTGGTTTGTGAGTTATGTTGATCCCACAAACAAACATTACATTTTTATTTATATAGATACTAGCCGTCCCCTGCCATGCGTTGCTGTGGGCCAGTCTGTGTGTATGTGCTTTGTGTGTGTATATATTTTTGTATATGTATATATGAGTGTGTATGTGTGTGTATACACACACACACACACACACGGTTTTGTTTTTTTTGGGGGGGGGGGTTGGCTTTTTAAGTCTCTTCTGCTGTGTTTTTCAGTGTTTTTCTGAGTGGTCACTCGTTGGCCTGAGAGGTATATTGTGTCCAAATTTGGTGTCAATTCGTCCAGTGGTTTTAAACTTATGTTAACATTACATTTTTATTTATATAGATGAGTATTTCAATGGGAAGTGTGGGCTTGCTTTTGGCTGATGAGATAGGATTGCTGTTGTTGTTGTGTGCTTTCAAGCCGTTTCAGACTTAGGTTGCCCATGAGCAAGGGCCGGTAAATGACCTTCGAGAGCCGTATCCGACCCTTAGTTTGGGGGGCCTTGATATAGATGTATGTGTGTATGTATATATGTGTGTGCCTGTGTGTATGTGTGTGTATGTATGTGTATATATGTGTGTATATAAGGTAAAGGTAAAGGTAGTCCCATGACATTAAGTCCAGTCATGTCTGACTCTGGGGTGTGGTGCTCATCTCCATTTCTAAGCCGAAGAGCCAGCGTTGTCCGCAGACACCTCCAAGGTCATGTGGCCGGCATGACTGCATGGAGCGCCGTTACCTTCCCGCCGGAGCGGTACCTATTGATCTACTCACATTTGCATGTTTTCGAACTGCTAGGTTGGCAGAAGCTAGGGCTGACAGCGGAAGCTCACGCCGCTCCCCGGAATTGAACCTGCAACCTTTCGATCAACAAGCTCAGCAGCTCAGTGCTTTAACCCACTGAGCCACCGGGGGCCCATATGTGTGTGTGTGTGTGTGTGTGTGTGTGTGTGTGTGTGTGTGTATATATATATATATATATATGGAGTTACACTTCAAAAGAATACCTGTTCCAACTTACATACAATTTCAACTTAAGAACAAACCTACAGAACCTCCCTTGTTCGCAATGTGGGGACTGCCTGTATGTCACCCCGATTTCCCTGTGGGCCTTCTGGTTCAAAAACATCTAGTGTTTCCTCCCCTTTTCTCTTGATCAACTCCAAACAATCCCAGATGTTCCCATTGAGGGCACTGGGATGCCTCATAACAGAACCATATGATGGAAAACCAGGTCTGGACTCCATACACCTCTCGAGCATCGTTCGCCATATTTATGCTCCCAGCTCATCTCTCGTAAATGGTGGGTACCGTACCGAATTAAGGACAAAAATCCATTTTCTCTCGGTTTTTTTTTAATGGGAAGATTGGAGATCTTGGCTTCTTCTCTCTGCTTTTCTGAAAAATCGGCAGTTTTTCAGGCTGGAAATTTATGCCCACGAAGCGGCAGAGGTTAAGTCGGCCTATGTGGACCCAATTAAAAAGACCGCCTCGACGGCCCAAACGTTCATAAATTGCGCTTTCTACGGAGGGAAGCGGCGGGCGCGGAAGTTTCAATTAATTTGGCGGCGCTTTTTTATGGGCTCTTTATGGCACTTCTCCCCAAATGGGGGCTGGCACTCAGCGTCTCCCATAATCCCCAGGAAGAAAAGGCAGGACCAGTAAGACACATCGACGCATTTGGTCCAGTTCTTTCCCAAATGGTGCTTCCTTAGCGTTATTTCGGACTCACGGCAAATTTATCGCAGGGTTTTCTTGGCCCGATTTATTCTGAAGGTGTCTGACTTCCTTGCGGCCAAAAGTGTGACTTGCCCAAAGTCACCCATTGAGGATTTGAACCCTGGTCTACCGTTTGCATTATGCTGGATCTTGTCCTCAGTTTTAGTTTATGCAATCCCTCGTCCGAGTAAGATTGTCCCCCAAGGTTGGTGTACTGGTGGTGGGTCCGTATTTATTACTTATTTATTTATTTGCAGCTTTTATATTCCGCCCTTCTCACCCCAGGGGACTCAGGGCGGATTATTATTATTATTATTATTATTATTATTATCTTTATTTGTACCCCGCTAGCATCTCCCGAAGGACTCGATGCGGCTTACACAGGCCGAAGCCTCAAAACACAATACAGTAAAAAAACATAACACAGCAATAAACAAAGAAATCAAAATAGTTAAGCAGAATAACAACAACAGTGACAATACGTCAGGACACTTTAAAAACTGGGCCGGCCAGAGCAATGGGGTACAGGGTTAAAAGTGCTGAAATGGCAGGAGGCACGTAGGATAAAAATAGTGCGGTGTGCAGCAATATTAATTGTACTAAAGTGCTTCTAGGACTTGGGATGGGGGATTCCTAATCTGAGAAGGCACATCGGAACAGCCAAGTTTTTAGGTTCTTTCTGAAAGCTGCTAAAGTAGGGGCCTGTCTGAGGTCTTTTGGGAGGGCGTTCCAAAGTCGGGGGGCCGCCACAGAAAAGGCCCTGTCCCGTGTCCCCACCAAGCGCGCTTGCGACGTAGGTGGGATCACGAGCAGGGCCTCCCCAGATGACCGGAGCGAGCATGTGGGTTCGTAGATGGAGATGCGGTCACGCAGGTAGGGTGGTCCCAAACCGTTCAGGGCTTTGTAGGTGAGCACCTGCACCTTGAATTGAACTCGGAAAATAAACGGCAGCCAGTGGAGCTCCTTAAACAGAGGGGTAGACCTCTCTTGATAATGAGCCCCGGTTAGCAACCTGGCTGCTGCCCGCTGGACCAATTGAAGTTTCCGAGCCGTCTTCAAGGGCAGCCCCACGTAGAGCGCATTGCAGTAATCCATTCTAGAGGTGACCAAAGCATGGACCACCCCGGCCAGATCAGCCTTCGCGAGGTACGGTCGCAGCTGGCACACAAGTCTCAATTGTGCAAAGGCCCTCCCGGATACCGCCGACACCTGAGCCTCAAGTGTGAGCGAAGAATCCAAGAGGACGCCCAAACTGCGGACCTGTGGCTTCAGGGGGAGTGTAACCCCGTCCAGCACAGGTAGCCACCCTATACCCCGATCCGGTTTACGATCGACCAGGAGGACCTCTGTCTTGTCAGGATTGATCTTCAGCTTGTTCCTCCTCATCCAGATCGACATAGCGGCCAGGCACTCGTCCAGCACCCGAGAGGCCTCCTTGGAATTAGGTGGAAAGGAGTAGTAGAGTTGTGTGTCATCCGCATAAAGATGGCACCCAACTCCAAAACTCCGGATGACCTCTCCCAGCGGTTTCATGTAGATGTTGAAGAGCATGGACGACAAAATAGAGCCTTGCGGGACCCCACAGGTCAAAGGCCAGGGATCCGAGCAGGCGTCACCCAGCTTCACCATCTGGGTTCGTCCCTCGAGGAAGGACCGGAGCCACGACAAAACCGCACCCCCGAGGCCCATCCCAGAGAGACGACCCAGAAGGATACCATGATCGATGGTATCGAAAGCCGCTGAGATGTCCAAGAGAACCAACAGAGTCACACTCCCCCTGTCCAGCTCTCTGCGGAGGTCATCCACCAAGGCGACCAAGGCTGTCTCGGTGCCATGACCAGGCCTGAAACCAGACTGTGACTGATCTAGGTAGTTGGTATCATCTAAGAAGCTCTGGAGCTGGGAGGCGACCACCCGCTCCAGCACCTTACCCAAAAAAGGGAGGTTGGAGATTGGCCTGTAATTGCTCAGCACCGTGGAGTCAAGGGATTACAGTGTACACATATATGGCAAACATTCAATGCCAATTTTTGGCATACAAACATATACAGACATACACAGAGGCTATTTAACTTTTTTTTTCTGGCCACCAGGGGAGCTGTCGCTTTCATCGTCCATCTGTGACGCTGATGAAGCACTTCCGCATTCCCCGCATGCTTCCCCACTGAAATACTTTGCTGGAGTCTTCTTTATGGCCTCATAAATCAGTTAATTTAGCCTCCCCACACTTTTTAAGGTGGTACCTAATTTTCCTACGTGACAGATGCAACTGTCTTTCGGGCTGCAAAGGTTGACAACAGGCTACACACAATTGGTTGGAAATCCACTCCAACCCGGGCTGGTTTCGAATGCATTACCTTTTGGTCAGAGTGATCTTAATGCAGCTGACAGCCAGCTGCGCCACAGTCCTGTAGGTGACTGTGGAGCCCTATTCTTGATCTGCATTGTCTTCTGCAGTGAGGAGATCGGTTTCCAGGTGGAAGGCGGTCCTGATCGGGGTTGGCTTGATGCACCTCCCTCTTGACACATTTCTCTCTTTCATCCTCCATTCGTGCCTCTTTAAATTCTGCAGCACTGCTGGTCACAGCTGACCTCCAGCTGGAGCACTCAAGGGCCAGGGCTTCCCAGTTCTCAGTGTCTATGGCAGGGTTTTTTGGTTTCAATCTTTTCCTGCCCACCAACATTCTGTTTTCCATTCTTGAGTTCAGAGTAGAACAACTGCTTTGGAAGACGGTGGTCAGGCATCCAGACAACACGGCTGGTCTAGCGGAATTGATGGCAGAGGAGCATTGCTTCAGTGCTGGTGGTCTTTGCTTCTTCCAGCATGCTAACATTTGTCTGCTTGTCTTCCCAAGAGATTTTCAGGATTTTTTAGAGGCAACACTGATGGAATCATTCCAGGAGTTGCATGCGACATATGTAAATAGTCCACATCTCACAGGCATATAGAATAATAGAATCCTAGAGTTGGAAGAGACCTCATGGGCCATCCAGTCCAACCCCCTGCCAAGAAGAGGAATATTGCATTCAAAGCACCCCTGACAGATGGCCATCCAGCCTCTGTTTAAAAGCTTCCAAAGAAGGGGCCTCCACCACACTCCGGGGCAGAGAGTTCCACTGCTGAACGGCTCTCACAGTCAGGAAGCTCTTCCTCATGTTCAGATGGAATCTCCTCTCTTGTAGTTTGAAGCCATTGTTTTGCGTCCTAGTCTCCAAGGAAGCAGAAAACAAGCTTGCTCCCTCCTCCCTGTGGCTTCCTCTCACATATTTATACATGGCTATCATATCCCCTCTCAGCCTTCTCTTCTTCAGGCTAAACATGCCCAGCTCCTTAAGCCGCTCCTCATAGGGCTTGTTCTCCAGACCCTTGATCATTTGAGTCGCCCTCCTCTGGACACATTCCAGCTTGTCAATATCTCTCCTGAATTGTGGTACCCAGAATTGGACACAATATTCCAGGTGTGGTCTAACCAAAGCGGAATAGTGCCTGGGGAGCATGACTTCCCTAGATCTAGACACTATGCTCCTATTGATGCAGGCCAAAATCCCATTGGCTTTTTTTGCTGCCACATCACATATAGCAGAGTTGGCTTTATAAACAAGCACTTTGATTTCCCAACGAATGTCTCGGTCCTCAAATACTCTCTGCTTCATTCGGAAAAATGCTGCACTCGCAGAGCTCAGGCGGTGTTGTATTTCGGTGTCAATGTTGACTTTGGTGGTGAGGTGGCTGCCAAGGGAGCGGAAATGGTCAACATTTTCTAATGTTACACCATTAAGCTGTATTTCTGGCATTGGAGAGGGATTGGCTGGTGACTGCTGGAAGAGCACTTTGGTTTTCTGCTTTATTTATTTCTCGTGTCAGGGCAACCAGTCGATTATATTACATTTCTAAAAGAACAAAGCAAACAAACAGAGAAAATACAAAATATGTGAGTTTGGTAGCTGATTAAATGTCCTTTGACCAGTATCTGGCCACTTGGAGTGCTTCTGGTGTTGCCGCAAGAAGGTCCTCCATTGTGCATGTGGCAGGGCTCAGGTTGCATTGCAGCAGGTGGTCAGTGGTTTGCTCTTCTCCACACTCGCATATCGAGGATTCCATTTTGTGGCCCCATTTCTGAAGGTTGGCTCTGCATCTCGTGGTGCCAGAGCGGAGTCTGTTCAGTGCCTTCCAGGTCGCCCAGTCCTCTATGTGCCCAGGGGGGAGTCTCTCATTTGATATCAGCCATTGGTTGAGGTTCTGGGTTTGAGCCTGCCACTTTTGGACTCTCGCTTGCTGAGGCATTCCAGCGCGTGTCTCTGTAAATCTTAGAAAACTATGTCTGGATTTAAGTCGTTGACGTGCTGGATGAGGGGGATGAGCTGGAGATGTCTCTGCCTTGGTCCTTTCACTATTGGCTGCCACTTTCCGGCGGATGTCAGGTGGTGCAATGCCGGCTAGACAGTGCAATTTCTCCAGTGGTGTAGGGTGCAGACACCCCGTGATAATGTGGCATGTCTCATTAAGAGCCACATCCACTGTTTTAGCGTGGTGAGATGTGTTCCACACTGGGCATGCATCCTCAGCAGCAGAGTAGCACAGCGCAAGGGCAGATGTCTTCACTGTATCTGGTTGTGATCCCCAGGTTGTGCCAGTCAGCTTTCGTATGATATTGTTTCTAGCACCCACTTTTTGCTTGATGTTCAGGCAATGCTTCTTGTAGGTAAGAGCACGGTCCAGAGTGACTCCCAGGTATTTGGGTGCGCTGCAATGCTCCAGTTTTCTACTAGAAAAGCACTTTGGTTGATGACACTTTGTTGTCCTCAGTCCTCCAGAGCAAGAAATCCCAAAGTGCTGCCAAATGCTGACATCTTGTGGCCAAAAGGAGCATAGCAGCCTCTAATGTTCAGGGACAAGAGTGGCAGATCTAAAGGGATCTAGGTGTGTTTCAAACGGCAACATTGTTCAAGTCTCCCCGAGTTATTAGTTATGTATATAATTGCTTACTGTATTGTATATGTGCGCATTGGTATGCAGTTTCCTTAACTCTATGTTGTGGGAGGGGCTGCAGACTATGTGATCCAATCTGGGACTATTCAGGACTCAGACTCCATTGTAGACACAGAATTCAGAATTCAGAGTCTTAGAAAGCTTCCCTGTATTATCTGCACAGAGAAACTACTTCAAATCGTATCTGTAACTGGATTGATAAGCAATGTACCTGTATGCTGAATACATGAAGTTTGTGAGCAAACTAATAATGTTACTTTTAATGAAGACTACTTATTTTGTCTCTTAAGAGTGGATCTCAACCTGTGGGTCTCCAGATGTTTTGGCCTTCAACTCCCAGAAATCCTAACCACTGGTAAACTGGCTGGGAATTCTGGGAGTTGTAGGCCAAAACACCTGGGGACCCAGAGGTTGAGAACCATTGATTGAAACCAAGATGTTTTAGGGGAGAGTAGATGTTTTTGGGCAACTGAAGGAACACTTCTGAAACTCCTCTCTCTCTCTCTCTCTGTGTATGCTGTTTTATCTTTGTACTTTATATCACAGGCAATGAGACACTCTTGTGTATAACAAAGTAACACAGTTTATTTATAACTTCTGGCTCTGTGCATTGTGCATTGGCATATCTTTGTCCCTAACAGTTCAAAGAGAATATCGAGGTATAGCAGTCTAACAACCGAGAAACCTAAATAATAGTGGATATCATTTACTACTAATGTAATGTGAATGTAACAGGTATGGTACTTACTTACTTAGACGATCCCTCGTTGTCCGAGTAGGATAGTCTTCGAGGTTCAGTGTACTGGCGGTGGGTCCGTAGGTGACTGTGGAGCCCTATTCTTGACCTGCATCTTTTCCTGCAGTGAGAAGGTGGAAGGCAGTCCCAGTTGGGGTTAGCTCGATGCACCTTCCTCTTGGCACATTTCTCTCTTTCACCCTCCATTCGTGCCTCTTCAAATTCCACAGCACTGCTGGTAACAGCTGACCTCCAGCTGGAGCGCTCAAGGGCCAGGGCTTCCCAGTTCTCAGTGTCTATGCCAGAGATGTAAGGTTGGCTTTGAGCCCATCTTTCAATCTCTTTTCCTGCCCATCAACATTACATTTTCTGTTCTTGATTTGGGAATAGAGTAACTGCTTTGGGCATTCGGACAACGTGGCCGGTCCAGTGGAGTTGATAGCGGAGGACCATCGCTTCAATGCTGATGGTCTTTGCTTCTTCCAGCCCGCTGACATTTCCCCGCTTGTCTTCCCAAGAGATGGACAGGATTTTTCGGAGGCAACGCTGATGGAACCGTTCTAGGAGTTGCACGTGACGTCTATAGACAGTCCATGTTTCACAGGCGTATAGCAGTGTTGGGAGGACAATCGCTTTATAAACAAGCACCTTGGTCTCCCTACGGATGTTCCAGTCCTCAAACACTATCTGCTTCATTCGGAAAAATGCTGTACTCGCAGAGCTCAGGCGGTGTTGTATTTCGACGTCAATGTTGACTTTGGTGGAAAGGTGGCTGCCAAGGTAGCGGAAATGATCAACATTTCCTAATTTTACCCCTTTAAGCTTTATTTCTGGCATTGGAGAGGGATTTGCTGGTTTACCATACCAACCGGTATGGAACCAAAGGGGGGAAGACTGATAGGAGTGGTCAAAGCACTAAAGGCGATGGGAGGGGCGGTATATCAGTCTAACAGCTGAGAAACCTAATTGCCTTGCATGAATATTAGTGGATATTATTTACCAATAAGGAGGGTAATGTAATGTTAATGTAATAGGTATGGTACCGAAGGGAGGAAGACTGACAGGAGGGGTCAAAGTACTAAAGGGTATGAGAGGGGTGGCATATCAGTCTAACAGCTGAGAAACCTAATTGCCTTGCATGAATATTAGTGGATATTATTTGCCACTAAGGAGGGTAATTTAATGTTAATGTAATAGGTATGATAACTGTAGCGAAATTGCTACTCTATGTTAAATTTTTGGTGCATAGCTCTATGTTTACATATGGCAGATAGGGAAGAATAGGCACAGACAGGGTAGCAACAGCAGAGATAGGATTCATTTGCATATGTGAAGCCGATTGGTCATATGCAGATTAGCGTAGGCCCAGGATTTGAAAAGGCTGTGAGGCCAAAATGACAGTTGGGGAGAGCAGAGCTGAACATTCCAAAGGGGCGGAGCCAAGATTTTGAAAGAGGCAGTTAAAGTGAGAGTTTGAAAAATGACAGTTAGGAATCTGTGTGTGAAAAGGATAGTTGATTTTTGAGTGCCTGTTAGAAACAAGCAGTTATGAAGATGTGTTAAAGTCTTCTGATATAGAGAAGCAGTTAGTTAAATAGAGCTCGAGTTTTAAGGAACATAAAGAAAGCCAGTGTTGCTTTAGTCAGAATATAATTCTGCCAAGTGTGTGTAAAGCAAGTAACATGTTTGTGAATGTGAAACATTGAAAGTCTATTCAGAAAGGTAAACCAAGTAAATGATACTGACTGTAAGCCTCAAGATTGCAACAAAACACAAATGCAACCACAAGTGTTGGAGCCAGAAGTTATAAATAAACTGTGTTACTTTGTTATACACAAGAGTGTCTCATTGCCTGTGATATAAAGTACCAAGATAAAACAGCACACAGAAAGTCCCAGCCAATATAAAAGAAGAAACTGAATCAGTATAAGGCAGTAAAGAGGTTATTTTTATTAATAAGGAAATAGTCTCTCTCCCTCGCCTCAGTAACGAAGGGGGGAAGACTGATAGGAGGGGGTCAAAGCACTAAAGGGGATGGGAGGGGCGGTATATCAGTCTAACAGCTGAGAAACCTAACTGCCTTGCATGAATATTAGTGGATATTATTGACCAGTAAGGAGGCTAATGTAATGTTAATGTAATAGGTATGGTACCGAAGGGGGGAAGACTGATAGGAGGGGGTCAAAGCATTAAAGGGGATGGGAGGGGTGGTATATCAGTCTAACAGCCAAAAAACCTAAATTACCTTGCATTAATATTAAGGGGTGGTATATCAGTCTAACAGCTGAGAAACCTAATTGCCTTACATGAATACTAGTTTTGTTTTTGTTTTTTGTCGTGTCAGGAGCGACTTGGGAAACTGCAAGTCACTTCTGGTGTGAGAGAATTGGCCGTCTGCAAGGACGTTGCCCAGGGGACACCCGGATGATTTGATGTTTTTATCATCCTTGTGGGAGGCTTCTCTCATGTCCCCGCACGAGGAGCTGGAGCTGACAGAGGGAGCTCATCCGCCTCTCCCGGATTCAAACCTGCGACCTGTCGGTCTTCAGTTCTGCCGGCACAGGGGTTTAACCCACTGCGCCATCGGGGGCTCCATGAGTACTCCATGAATACTAGTGGATACGTACCATACTAAAAGATCATATTTTACAAAAGGTTGCAATCTCTAACAAAGTCGATGCCTTTCCAAAAAATTCCTAGTTTTCCCAAAAGGTTACGAATGCCATTTTCCAAAAGGTTATGGAAATTTCCATTTTCCAAAAAGGTGAGTACAGGTAAAACTGATTCGGATCCAGATTCCAAAAATTCAATTTTGGCTGTTTTGTAAGCCACGGATCCTATCCGTGAACTACAACACAACTTCAAACATCGGAAGTTGACCACAGAGCCACATCCAGATGGAAATAATATCTAGCCTTCAACGATCTGAACACAATATAAATAAATATATACATGGAGTCTCAGGATGATTGACATGAGTCGCCAGCAACGACGTTACTGTACCTTGAGAAAGCTTGGGAGATCATCAGCACCGAAGACATCCAAGACTTCCATGGCCCCAGAGCTGGCTTTGCTGACCACAGGAGTCAAGGGGCAGCTGTGAAGAGAAAGGCCAAGCAAAGCTTCAGATCAAAATGAAAGGTCAACATATATTTTTGTATATGTGTATATATGTGGTTTTGAGCATGTGTTATAATGTATTTTTTCATTTTTTGGCTTTTTAAGTCTCTTCTGCTGTGTTTCTCAGTGTTTTTATGAGTGATGGTCACTCGTTGGCCTGATAGGTGTATTGTGTCCAAATTTGGTGTCATTTCGTCCAGTGGTTTTTGAGTTACGTTAATCCCACAAACGAACATTACATTTTTATTTATATCGATTATATTATTGTCAGGTTTTACAATGTATTGCAATGTAATATAGCTGAGTCATGCACTGCTAATGGGCTTCTATTGGAAATGCTGTCATGCATTCACTGTATATAGGGCAGTGTTTCTCAACCTGGGGGTCGGGACCCCTAGAGGGGTCGCGAAGGGGTGTCAGAGGGGTCACCAAAGACCACAAGAAAACACAGTATTTTCTGTTGGTCATGGAGGTTCTGTGTGGGAAGTTTGGCCCAATTCAATTGTTGGCAGGGTTCAGAATGCTCTTTGATTGCAGGTGAACTATAAATCCCAGCCACTACAACTCCCAAATGTCAAGGTCAATTTTCCCCAAACCCCGCTAGTAATTACATTTGGGCATATTGAGAATTTGTGCCAAGTTTGGTCCAGATCCATCATTGTTTGAGTCCACAGTGCTCTCTGGATGTAGGTGAACTACAACTCCCAAAACTCAAGGTCAATGCCCACCAAACCCTTCCAGTATTTTCTCCTGATCGTGGGAGTTCTGTGTGCCAAGTTTGATTCAATTCTATCGTTGGTGGAGTTCAGAATGCTCTTTGATCGTAGGTTAACTATAAATCCCAGCAACTACAACTTCCACAGGACAAAATCAAAACCCTCCCCCCAATCCCACCAGTATCTAAATTTGGGTGTAGTGGGTCTTTGTGCCAAATTTGGTCCAGCGTATGAAAATGCATCCTGCATATCAGATATTTACATTACTATTCATAACAGCAGCAAAATGACAGTTATGAAGTAGCAATGAAAATAATATTATGGTTGGGGGACACCATAACGTGAGGAAGCGTATTAAGGGGTCATGGCATTAGGAAGGTTGAGAACCACTGATATAGGGATTCATTTGGGGAATGTGTTCTGGCCTAGTCCAGGCGATTGTGGATGATGTAATCCTGGGTCTGAGTTAAGTCAATGAGTTGGGAACCAATCAGAGATTGCTATGTGTAAATGAATTGTATATAAGGAAGTCGTGTACAGTGTGTATTTCTCCTTGTGCTGTGATGTTGTTCGTCGAAGGCTATATGTAATTAAAAGAAGCTGTCTGCTAAGACAAGATATAACTGTATGCTGTGGTAAGTTTGTAATATCATCTAGACTGGGGGAAAGGCAATGGTAAAGCTGACAATGGCCAGGCATGAGCTCAAGTGTCTGTAAAAGGTTCCAGAGTGACTGCAGGCTGTGGGAGCAGTTGACTGAAAATACTGGGAAGGAAGAAGCTACTGGAAAGTGCTGAAGTTGTGCAACTGATCTGCTGCTGAATTGTGAAGTTAATCCTAACAATTATTATTATTATTATTATTATTATTATTATTATTATTATTATTACATGTACATAACAGCACAACACACATGCACCTTAGGTCCAAGTGTCTGGGGTTCATCATTGAATCTGACATGAATATAATATAGTGTTCCCTCGCTACTTCATGGTTCGCTTTTCGCGGACTCGCCGTTTTGCGGGTTTTTTGTCTCCCAGTTTATGAATAGTTGCCGTTGCCCAGAGTGGCGTCGTAATCCCGCCTCCTGGCAACGCTGAAGTGTGGAAGGGGAGTTACTGTCCCCCTCGGGAGAGAGGCCGCCAATCGAGAGAGATTCCAAAGAAAAGCCGAGATAGCTAGCAAAAAAAAAGTGTGCTGTGCCTTTAAATCTCTTCTCACGTCTGCCTCACCCTCGGAATGAGATATATATATATATATATACCGTATATTCCGGCATATAAGACGACTGGGCGTAAAAGACGACCCCCAACTTTTCCAGTTAAAATATAGAGTTAAGACGACTCCCATGCATAAGACTACACCCGTGTATAAGACGACCCCTGACTTTTGAGAAGATTTTCTTGGGTTAAAAAGTAGTGTTATACGCCAGAATATACTGTGTGTGTGTGTGTGTATGTGTATGTGTATGTGTGTATATATATATATATATATATATATATACATACATACATACATAGTGTCACTACTTTGTGTATTTTCACTTTTCGCGGGTGATCCTGGAATACCCACGATAAGTGAGGGAACACAATAATAATAATAATAATAATAATAATAATAATAATAATCTATATAAATAAAAATATAATGTTAGTTTGTGGAATTAACATAACTCAAAAACCACTGGACGAATTGACACCAAATTTGGACACAATACACCTCTCAGGCCAATGAGTGTTCATCACTCTTAAAAACACAAAAAATACCAAAGATATACCATATATACATATACACTCATATACATATGCACATGTACATACACACACGTATATATATATATACACACACACATAAGGACACACAAATATACACACACATACATATACATACACACATATAAACATATACTCATTAACACACACAAATATACACATGCACACATACATATACACATATATACCTATACACATGCACACAAATATACATATATACACACAAATATGCATAGACAAGCATGAAAATATACGCAATATACATATACACATATAAACACAGAAATATATACAGATATATACACAAACATATGCATGCACATATATAAACCCATATATATATATATACACAAACACATATATATATACACATATAAGCAAATATATACACACATATAAACACATATATACACACACAAAACATATATATACAGACTGGGCCATAGGAACGCATGGCAGGGGATGGCTAGTAGTAGTAGTAGTAGTAGTAGTAGTAGTAATAATAATAATAATAATAATAATAATAATAATGGTGGGCCCACTGGTTTTTTTTTTGTTTGTTTTTTTGTTGTGTCAGTATTATTGTAATAAAAATAACAATAATAATAACAATAATACAGTAAAATAATAAATGTAACAGTAATAGAGTAAAATAATAACTGTAATAATAATAATAATCAATAGAGAAAAATAATAAATGTAATAATAAATGGAGTAAAATAGAGGGAGCTCATCCGCCTCTCCCCGGATTCGAACCTGCGACCTGTCGGTTTTCAGTCCTTCCAGCACAGGGGTTTAACCCACTGCGCCACCGGGGGCTCTGGCCCACTGGTGGCAGTGGGTTAAACTGCTGAGTTGCTGAACTTGCTGACTGAAAGGCTGGTGGTTCAGATCCGGGAAGCGAGGTGAGCTTCCGCTGTTAGCCCTAACTTCTGCCAACCTAGCAGTTCAAAAACATGTAAATGTGAGTAGATCAGTAGGGATGGTAACAGCGATCCATGCAGTCATGCTGGCCACATGACCTAGGAGGTGTCTAAGGACAACGCCGGCTCTTCGGCTTAGAAATGGAGATGAGCACCAACCCCCAGAGTCGGACCCGAACTACACTTAGTGTCAAGGGGAAACCTTTAAGGTAAAGGTAGTCCCCCTGACATTAAGTCCAGTCATGTCTGACTCTGGGGTGTGGTGCTCATCTCCATTTCTAAGCCGAAGAGCCAGCGTTGTCCGTAGACACCTCCAAGGTCATGTGGCCGGCATGACTGCATGGAGCGCCGTTACCTTCCCACCGGAGCGATTCCTATTGATCTACTCACATTTGCATGTTTTCGAACTGCTAGGTTGGCAGAAGCTAGGGCTGACAGCGGAAGCTCACACCGCTCCCCGGAATCGAACCTGTGACCTTTCGATCAACAAGCTCAGCAGCTCAGTGCTTTAACCCACTGCGCCACAGGGGGCTCCTGGGAAACCTTTACCTTCTTACTTTTCTCTCAAAGCAGCTTTAAAACAAATCAATATAACCGACCTGTTCTTTCGACTCATCACAATTCCATCGACACCAAGGAAGTGGGCCGAGCGCAGGACCGCTCCCAGGTTCATGGGGTCTAGGATTCCCTCCAAGGCCAGCCAGAGGAGCTGCGTGGCTTTTTCGGTGGTGGCTCCCTCCATCCGGCAGGTCCAGTCAATGGGGTGAAGGGGCGTGGCCTCCAAACAGACTCCTTGATGGACGCCACCGTGGCAGAGCTGATCCAGCACCTTCCTCTGCACCATTTCCACGGGGATCCCACGGTCCCCCGCTTGCCGAGAGAAGGCCTCCATCGAGGGCGCCGCACCACCCGGAGCGGCCTTGAGGAAGAGTCGGGAAAAGCTCCTCTTTGAGGTGGCCAAGGCCATAGAGCAGGGAGCGATCCCGAACAAGATCTCCGAGCCGTCAGTCCTTTCGACGGGAAGGACTCTCTTCTTCCGAGGGAAATCGTCGTCACGCAGTCTCTGCAGCTCCGTGACGCCGGGCGGCGCAGCTTGGGCACGAAATTGCCGCCAGAACTTCTTAAGAAGGGGGGTCCCCTCGGGTTTCGAGGGGTCACTACTTTCTTTAGGATTTGCCGCTTCAGGGGGACGCTTTGCCCGCGGACGGCGCGCTCCGGTCGGGGCCTCTTTGTGCTCTCCCCAGAGTGACTTCCTCGGCGTCACCAAACTCCTGGCGGTCTGGAAAGCGTGGCCGCGACTCTCCAGCTGCAACAACAACTGCGACACTTCCCCAAAGCCCCATTTAAAGGGCCGGAAGAGCGATTCCATCTCCTTTTACCTTGGTAGAAAGAACAAGGATGAGATCATTATTTTACTTATTTATTTACAGTATTGTAATCCGCCTTCTCATGGCGGATTACAATGTACATATATATGGTAAACATTCAATGCCATAGACACACTACATATAGAGACAGACTCTCAGAGGCTATTTAACATTCCAGCTTCTGGCCACCAGGGGAGCTGTCACATCACCGTCCATTTGTGGCACTGATGAAGTACTTCCTCATTCTTTGCATACTTCCTGGAGATTTTTATGGCCTCGTAAATCAGTTAAATTAGCCTCCCCACATAAGAGCCAGAGCCCCCGGTGGCGCAGTGGGTTAAACCCCTGTGCCGGCAGGACTGAAGACCGACAGGTCGCAGGTTCGAATCCGGGGAGAGGCGGATGAGCTCCCTCTATCAGCTCCAGCTCCTCATGCGGGGACATGAAAGAAGCCTCCCAAGATGATAAAAAAAATCAAATCATCCAGGTGTCCCCTGGGCAACGTCCTTGCAGACGGCCAATTCTCTCACACCAGAAGCGGCTTGCAGTTTCTCAAGTTGCAGGGTGAGCTCCTGTCTGTCAGCTCCCCACAAGATGGTAAAACATCCGGGCAATGTCCCCTGCAGACGGCCAAATCTCTCACACCAGAAGCAACTTGCAGTTTCTCAAGTCACTCCTGACACGACAAAAACAAAAAACAAACA
Organism: Anolis sagrei; assembly: GCF_037176765.1. NCBI lineage: Eukaryota > Metazoa > Chordata > Lepidosauria > Squamata > Anolidae > Anolis > Anolis sagrei. Next base: position 22,889,218 of record NC_090031.1, on the reverse strand, counting down.
AAAAAAACCCAGTGGGCCCACCATTGTTGTTGTTGTTGTTGTTATTATTATTATTATTATTATTATTACTACTACGACTACTACTAGCCAACCCCTGCCATGCGTTCCTGTGGCCCAGTCTGTATATATATGTTTTGTGTGTGTATATATACGTGTTTTTATGTGTATATATATATGTGTTTGTGTGTATATATATTTATGGGTTTATATATTTGTATGGATATGTTTGTGTATATATCTGTATATATATGTGTATATATTTCTGTGTTTATATGTGTATATGTATATTCCATATATTTGCATGCTTTATGCATATTTGTGTGTATATATGTGTGTATGTATATTTGTGTGCATGTGTATATGTATATATATATATATATGTATGTGTGTATATTTGTGTGTGTATATACATAAGTGGTACCGAAATTTCCTACTTGACAGATGCAACTGTCTTTCGGCCTGCAAAGGTTGACAACAAGCTACACAATTTTGGTCGGAAGCTTACTCCGACTTAGGCTGGCTTCGAACTCATGTAGTGATCTTAATGCAGCTGACTCCCAGCCAGCTGTGCCACAGTCCCGGTGCTAATAGGTTCGGCCATAAATGCTGTCCCTCAAGGATGCTATTTTCATGATTGCCGGACGTCCCCGACTTACAAACATCCAACTTACAAAGGACTCACAGTTAAGAACAGGGCTGATACAACAGGAAGTGAAATGCCTCTGAGGATGCCTGCCATAGATGCAGGCGAAACGTCAGGAGAGAATACCTCTAGAACATGGCCATACAGCCCGAAAAACCTGTGTGGGAAGTTTAGCCCAATTCCGTCCTTTGTGGGATTCAGAATGCTCTTTGATTGTAGGTGAACTATACAATCCAAGTTTGGTTTGCCCTGGTGAAAGGACTTGGACTGAATGGCCTTAAGTATTTTCTGTTGGTCATGGGGGTTCTGTGTGGGAAGTTTTCCCCAATTCTGTTGTTGGTGGGGTTCAGAATGCTCTTTAATTGTAGGTGAACTATAAATCCCAGTAACTACAACACCCAAATGCCAAGATCTATTTTCCCCAAACTCCATCTATGTTCATATTTGGGCATATGGAATATTCATGCCAAGTTTGGTCCAGATCCATCATTGTTTGAGTCCACAGTGCTCTCTGGATGTAGGTGAACTACAACTCCCAAACTCAAGGTTAATGCCCACCAAACCCTTCTAGTGTTTTCTATTGATTTTGTGTGCCACATTTGGTTCAATTCTATCATTGGTGGAGTTCAGAATGCTCTTTGATTGTAGGTGAACTATAAATCCCAGCAACTACAACTCCCAAATGACAAAATCAAATTTTGAGTGATGGTCACTGATAGGTGTCCAAATTTGGTGTCAATTTGTCCAGTAGTTTTTGAGTGATGTTAATCCCACAAACGAACATCACATGTTTATTTATATAGAAAGACGTTCCTAGTTTCCAACAGACCTCACAACCTCTGAGGATGCTTGCCGTAGTTGCAGGCAAAACGTCAGGATAGAATGCTTCTAGAACATGGCCATACAGCCCGAAAAATCCTACAACCCAGACAATACAATTGTATCCTCAATTTGCTACTGAAACAATAAATAAAATAGTATATACTAGCCATCCCCTGCCATGCATTGCTGTGGCCTAGTATGTGTATATGTGTTTTGTGTGTGTATATATGTGTGTGTATATTTGTGTATATGTGTGTTTGCGTATAGATATGTTTTGTTTTTTGGCTTTTTAAGTCTCTTCTGCTGTGTTTTTCAATGTTTAGATGAGTGATGGTCACTTGTTGGCCTGATCGGTGTCTTGTGTCCACATTTTGTGTCAATTTGTCCAGTGGTTTTTGAGTTCTGTTAATCCCAAAAAACAAACATTACATTTTTATTTATATAGACTAACCGTCCCCTGCCACGCGTTGCTGTGGCCCACATGGGGGTTCTGTATGGGAGGTTTGGCCCAATTTTATCGTTGGTGAGGTTCAGAATGCTCTTTGATTTCAGGTGAACTATAAATCCCAGCAACTACAACTCCCAAATGTCAAGATTCTATTTCCCCTAAACTCCACCAGTGTTCACATTTGGGCATATTGAGTATTCGTGTAGAGTTTGGTCCAGATCCATCATTGTTTGAGTCCACAGTGATCTCTGAATGTAGGTGAACTACAACTCCAAAACCAAAGGACACTGCCCACCAAACCCTTCCAGTATTTTCTGTTCGTCATGGGAGAACTCTGTGTCAAGTTTGGTCCAATTCTATTGTCGGTGGGTTTCAGAATGCTCTGTGATTGTAGGTGAACTATAAATCCCAGCAACTACAACTCCCAAATGTCAATATTCTATTTTCCCCAAACTCCACCAGTGTTCACATCTGGGCATATTGAGTATTCATGTAGAGTTTGGTCCAGATCCATCATTGTTTGAGTCCACAGTGATCTCTGGATGTAGGTGAACTACAATTGGTTTTTGAGTTCTGTTAATCCCACAAACGAACATTACATTTTTATTTATATAGATTTATTATTTATTGATACCTTGCTTTTTCTCTCCATAAGGAGACTTGTTATGACCTTGAGGACCCCCACCATTTGAAAGTATGGTTTCCAAAATCACCCTTAATGATCTTTTGGGATTCTGGATAAAAGGTCTGGAGAACAAGCCCTATGAGGAGCGGCTAAAGGAGCTGGGCATGTTTAGCCTGAAGAAGAGAAGGCTGAGAGGAGATATGATAGCCATGTATAAATATGTGAGAGGAAGTCATAGCAAGGAGGGAGCAAGCTTGTTTTCTGCTTCCCTGGAGACTAGGACGCGGAACAATGGCTTCAAACTACAAGAGAGGAGATTCCATCTGAACATGAGGAAGAACTTCCTGTGAGAGCCGTTCAGCAGTGGAACTCTCTGCCCCGGAGTGTGGTGGAGGCTCCTTCTTTGGAAGCTTTTAAACAGAGGCTGGATGGCCATCTGTCAGGGGTGGTTTGAATGCAATATTCCTGCTTCTTGGCAGAATGGGGTTGGACTGGATGGCCCATGAGGTCTCTTCCAACTCTTTGATTCTATGGAGGGCATTTCAGGGTCTGGATGGCCATCTGTCAGGGGTGCTTTGATTGTGCATGGCGGGGGGGGGGGGTTGGACTAGATGTTAAATATTAAATATTTATTTATTATTAGATATTATTAATCATAGAATATTATTAAATATGCTATTATTCCAAAAGATCTGGGCCCTCCCTGGCAATAAAAGGACTCCAAGTCCCATTTCCACCCTGATCTGGGGATGATGGGAGTTGTATCCCTGGATTCTGGGAAGTTGGCCTGCAAAGAATTGGGATGTAATGGCTTGCATTTATGGGAAGGAGGTGGGTTATATGTATATAGCAAAGCAATATTGTAAAAGCAATATTAGCAATAGTTGTGATCCTTTCTTCCCTGTTAGGAAACAGATCCAACCTACCTTCCCACCCACGTGGGGCCTCTGCACCAAAAGAGGACCCGGAAGTGCCTCATACCATAGAGAAGAGAGGGGAAGAGAGTCCGCGTCCTCCATCAACAGCGCCCTCTGCTGGGTGATTTCATAATTGCAAACTTCTGAGACTCCTGCCAACTCTATGTGTGATTGACCAACTTTTTTGGGTAGATGTTTGGAATAGCTGTATTTGCATGCATTTAAATAATGACTGATAGTTGAAAATGTGTGGATGTTTCATATACACCTTCTGTGCATCCTCTCAAGTGTCTCCGGGTTAAAAACATCCAACTTGCAAATGACTCACAGTTAAGAACGGGGCTGAAACTATGTTGTCCGAGTAGGTTAGTCTTCCAGGATCGGGTCAGTAGGTGACTGTGGAGCCCTATTCTTGACCTGCATCTTCTCCCCAGTAAGGGCAACGAAGGAAGAAGGCGGACCCGGTCGTGGTTGGCTTGACGCGCATTCCTCTTGGCACGTTTCTCTCTGGTGCCTCTTCATTGGTGCCCTGGCCCTTAAGCGCTCCACCTGGAGGTCAGCTGTGACCAGCAGTGCTGCAGAATTCGAGGAGGCACGAGTGGAGGGTGAAAGAGAGAAATGTGCCAGGAGGAAGGCGCGTCAAGCCAACCCCGACCGGGACCGCCTGGAAACCAATACCCTCACTGTGGGAGAAGATGCGGGTCAAGAATAGGGCTCCACAGCCACCTACAAACCCACAAAAATAGTCATCAAGGAAGACCATCTTACTCGTCCAACGAGGGATCGCCTAAATAAGTAAGTAAGTAAGCCTCTTCAAATTCTACAGCACTGCTGGTCACAGCTGACTTCCAGCTGGAGCGCTCAAGGGCCAGGGCTTCCCAGTTCTCAGTGTCTATGCCAGAGTTTTATGGTTGGATTTGAGCCCATCTTTCAATCTCTTTTCCTGTCCTCCAACATTCCTTTTTCCATTCTTGAGTTCGGAGTAGAGAAACTGCTTTGGGAGATGGTGGTCGGGCATCTGGACAACGTGGCCGGTCCAGCGGAGTTGATGGCAGAGGACAATCGCTTCAGTGCTGGTGGTCTTTGCTTCTTCCAGCACGCTGACATTTGTCCGCTTGATGGCAGAGGACCATCGATGGCAGAGGACCATCGCTTCAGTGCTGGTGGTCTTTGCTTCTTCCAGCACGCTGACATTTGTCCGCTTGATGGCAGAGGACCATCGATGGCAGAGGACCATCGCTTCAGTGCTGGTGGTCTTTGCTTCTTCCAGCACGCTGACATTTGTCCGCTTGATGGCAGAGGACCATCACTTCAGTGCTGGTGGTCTTTGCTTCTTCCAGCATGCTGACATTTGTCCGCTTGATGGCAGAGGACCATCGATGGCAGAGGACCATCGCTTCAGTGCTGGTGGTCTTTGCTTCTTCCAGCACGCTGACATTTGTCCGCTTGATGGCAGAGGACCATCGATGGCAGAGGACCATCGCTTCAGTGCTGGTGGTCTTTGCTTCTTCCAGCACGCTGACATTTGTCCGCTTGATGGCAGAGGACCATCGATGGCAGAGGACCATCGCTTCAGTGCTGGTGGTCTTTGCTTCTTCCAGCACGCTGACATTTGTCCGCTTGATGGCAGAGGACCATCGATCGCAGAGGACCATCGCTTCAGTGCTGGTGGTCTTTGCTTCTTCCAGCACGCTGACATTTGTCCGCTTGATGGCAGAGGACCATCGATGGCAGAGGACCATCGCTTCAGTGCTGGTGGTCTTTGCTTCTTCCAGCACGCTGACATTTGTCCGCTTGATGGCAGAGGACCATCGATCGCAGAGGACCATCGCTTCAGTGCTGGTGGTCTTTGCTTCTTCCAGCACGCTGACATTTGTCCGCTTGATGGCAGAGGACCATCGATGGCAGAGGACCATCGCTTCAGTGCTGGTGGTCTTTGCTTCTTCCAGCACGCTGACATTTGTCCGCTTGATGGCAGAGGACCATCGATGGCAGAGGACCATCGCTTCAGTGCTGGTGGTCTTTGCTTCTTCCAGCACGCTGACATTTGTCCGCTTGATGGCAGAGGACCATCGATCGCAGAGGACCATCGCTTCAGTGCTGGTGGTCTTTGCTTCTTCCAGCATGCTGACATTTGTCCGCTTGATGGCAGAGGACCATCGATGGCAGAGGACCATCGCTTCAGTGCTGGTGGTCTTTGCTTCTTCCAACACGCTGACATTTGTTCATTTGTCTTCCCAAGAGATTTGCAGTATTTTCCGGAGGCAACGTTGATGGAATCGTTCCAGGAGTTGCATGTAACGCCTGTAGACAGTCCACGTGTATAGCAGGGAGAACAATAGCTTTATAAACAAGCACCTTGGTCTCCCTACAGACGTCCCGGTCCTCAAACACTCTCTGCTTCATTCGGAAAAAAATGCTGCACTCACAGAGCTCAGGCAGTGTGTTTATTATGGTGTCAATGATGACTTTTGTGGTGTTGTCCAGGGGAGCTTTTCTACAATTAAAACTGCACCTATACCTTGGGAAATCTGACTTGGCCACTGTGGTCCACGCTCTGGTTACATCCCAAATAGACTACTGCAATGTGCTGTACATGGGGCTGCCTTTGAAAACTGCTTGGAAGCTTCAAATGGTCCAACAGGCGGAAGCCAGATATCTCACTGGGGCAGAGTACAGGGAGCACACAACCTCCGTTATGCCAGTTCCACTGGCTGCCATTCTACTACCGAGCACAATTCAAAGTATTGGCTTTAGTCTATAAAGCCCTAAACAGTTCCAGCCCAGGTAACCTGTCCTAACGTATTTCCCCCTATGAACCAGCTCAGAAATTAAGATAATCTGGGGAGGCCCTGCTCTCTGTCTCACCTCCTTCATAGGCGTGATTGGTGGGCCCTCCTCAGTGGTGGCCCCTCGGCTATGGAACTCCCTCCCCAGTGATATTTGATCTGCCCCCTCCCTCCTGACCTTTAGGAAAAAATTGAAAACATGGCTTCCGAACAGTAACGGGAGTAGTGGAATATTAGACTACAAATTAATACGACGACTTGGACCGGACCTGGAATACCATTTGGATCATGTGATTTTAATCGATGTTTTTATGGGGATTGGTTTAAACATTTTTGTTTATTTACCAATGTACGAGGGTTGAATGAAAAGTAATGCCTCCACCTTCGACACTTGGGTTTGAATGGGAATATTTTAATGAATCAAACGCAGAAATAATCTTTAGAATGTGCTCTTTAACTACTATTCACTCTTCCACATCGTGCACAGATCTTCCGATAGCCAAGCAAAGCAATAGCACTATTCACTCTCCCACATAATCACCAGACAATTGGATACATTTCTGCCAACGATGAACAAGTTTTCTGAAGCCGTCACAGAAGAAGTTGACACTCTGTTTCCGCAACCAGCATCTCACAGTTCTCTCAATGTCTTCATCAGAAGCATAATGATGTCCCCGCAGATCTTCTTTCATTATTGGGAGCAGATGGAAGTCAGACGGTGCTAAATCTGGACTGTATGGAGGATGCGGTACGGTGGTGAGATCCAGTCTCTGAAGTTTCAAGTCTGTGCGCTTTCATTTCAGCCATCAGCATCCTGCGTACCCATCGTGCACAGATCTTCCGATAGCCAAGCAAAGCAATACCACTATTCACTCTCCCACATAATCACCAGACAATTGGATACATTTCTGCCAACGATGAACAAGTTTTCTGAAGCCATCACAGAAGAAGTTGACACTCTGTTTCCGCAACCAGCATCTCACAGTTCTCTCAGTGTCTTCATCAGTAGCATAATGATGTCCCTGCAGATCTTCTTTCATTATCGGGAACAGATGGAAGTCAGATGGTGCTAAATCTGGACTGTATGGTGGATGTTGTACAGTGGTGAGATCCAGCCTCTATGTGCTTTAATTTCAGGCGTCAGCATCCTGGGTACCCATTGTGCACAGATCTTCCAATAGCCAAGCAAAGCAATAATGTGACCCACACGTTCTTGCGAAATGTCGATTACACTGTTCAATGGAGAAAAAATTGCGGGCCTGAAAATAGCTGTTCTTTTATTATTTTGGGGTGCTGAAAACGAAAATGACATTTAAAAATGTATATTGGCTCTAGTTTTTATGATATAAGCAATCACGTGATCACGTATGGTTGAAAAAATGCATGTTGTGACTTACACTATGGAAGATTCTAGAATACTCTAGAAAGTTTGATGACGCAGTATTAGTGCCGTGTGCAAAAGCCAGAAAGCCCTATATAAGGCCAGACTTTTGAACGGTGAGGGTCAGTCAGTTGAAGACTGAGACAGTATCATTAAACATCGTTTTACATTGTTCTTTTTACTGTAGTTATGCCTCGCACGTGTGTAAATAAAGCACTATGGAAAAAAGATCTCAAGGCCAATGGACTCCGTCCATGCTGTCAGACTCCTGCTGGAGCATTGGAAGAGACAATCCTTTCCTTGAATATAAAAAGAAAAGTCAAGAGAAGCAAACAGGATAAAAACTAAAGTCACGATTAAAGCGACATTTAAACTTTCATCTTTTCAACTGCATTAGGCCTACTAATATAGTTTCTTGCTCCACAAACATAAACAATAGAGTAATTAATGTATTGTTGAAGGCTTTCATGGCTGGAATCACTCAGTTCTTATGGTTTTTTTCGGGCTATATGGCCATGTTCTAGAGGCATTTTTCCTGACGTTTCGCCTGCATCTATGGCAAGCATCCTCACCTCTGAGGATGCTTGCCATAGATGCAGGCAAAACGTCAGGAGAAATGCCTCTAGAACATGGCCATATAGCCCGAAAAAACCCACAAGAACTAAATAGACTAATTAAATATTTCTCATGTATAAACTATTGGCAATATCATTTGACTAAAATTTAGTAAATATTCACGGTTTATATACATGCAGTAAGGTTAGGCGCATTATCATAATATTAACAAATTACCTATTATGGAGAAAATTGAAATAGCTGTTGCATAAAAACCAGGGCCAATTAACACATTTAATTATTATATTTGAATTCAGCATGTTAAATTTATTAAGAAACGGCACAACTGAGAAAAACTGAAAATTTGTAGAACAGTGTTATGCTTGAAATTTCTCGTCCTGAATCAATCTGTCAACCTTTTGCATGTGAAACTCGGTGGTTGCTGTCACAGGACATCCAACTCTTTGTTTGTCACGCAAATCAGATGTTCCCACCTCAACATCTGTAAACTTACTCGCCCAACAACGCACAGTACTCACATCAACACAATCACCATAAACAGCTTGCATTCTCTGCTTCCCTGGAGACTAGGACGCGAAATGATGGCTTCAAACTACAAGAGAGGAGATTCCATCTGAACATGAGGAAGAACTTCCTGACTGTGAGAGCCGTTCAGCAGTGGAACTCTCTGCCCCGGAGTGTGGTGGAGGCTCCTTCTTTGGAAGCTTTTAAACAGAGGCTGGATGGCCATCTGTCAGGGGTGATTTGAATGCAATATTCCTGCTTCTTGGCAGAATGGGGTTGGACTGGATGGCCCATGAGGTCTCTTCCAACTCTTTGATTCTATGTTTCTGATGAATCTCCTTTGCAGTGACACCTTCTGCTATCAAGAATTCAATGACTGCATGTTGCCTAAGTCGCATTGACCGACTGTCTGCGCAGGGGTCCATACTTCACACTTTCCCACATAATCACCAGACAATTGGATACATTTCTGCCAACAATGAACAAGTTTTCTGAAGCCGTCACAGAAGAAGTCGACACTCTGTTTCGCAACCTTGTCTCACAGTTCTCTCCTCCTGGGTACCCATTGTGCACAGATCTTCCGATAGCCAAGCAAAGCAATAATGTGACCCATACGTTCTCATGAAATGCCGATTATGCTTGAAATTTCTCTGAATGATACGACAATTGTCCTGAATCCATCTGTCAACCTTTTGCTTGTGAAACTCGGTGGTTGCTGTCACAGGGCGTCCAACTCTTTGTCATGCAAGTCAGATGTTCCCACCTCAATGTCTTTAAACTTACTCACCCAACAATGCACAATACTCACATCAACACAATCACCATAAACAGCTTGCATTCTCTGCTTCCCTGGAGACTAGGACGCGAAACGATGGCTTCAAACTACAAGAAGCAGGAATATTGCGTTCAAATCACCCCCTGACAGATGGCCATCCAGCCTCTGTTTAAAAGCTTCCAAAGAAGGAGCCTCCACCACACTCCGGGGCAGAGAGTTCCACTGCTGAACGGCTCTCACAGTCAGGAAGTTCTTCCTCATGTTCAGATGGAATCTCCTTTTTTGGCAGGGGGTTGGACTGGATGGCCCATGAGGTCTCTTCCAACTCTTTGATTCTATGATTCTGATGAATCTCCTTTGGAGTGACATCTTGGAGTCCTCGTGGACAACAAGTTAAACATGAGCCAACAATGTGATGTGGCGGCAAAAAAAGCCAATGGGATTTTGGCCTGCATCAAGAGGAGCCTAGTGTCTAGATCTAAGGAAGTCATGCTACCCCTCTATTCTGCTTTGGTTAGCCCACATCTGGAATATTGTGTCCAATTCTGGGCACCACAATTCAAGAGAGATATTGACAAGCTGGAATGTGTCCAGAGGAGGGCGACTAAAATGATCAAGGGTCTGGAGAACAAGCCCTATGAGGAGCCCTATGAGGAGCTGAGAGGAGATATGATAGCCATGTATAAATATGTGAGAGGAAGTCACAGGGAGGAGGGAGCAAGCTTGTTTTCTGCTTCCTTGGAGACTAGGACGCGGAACAATGGCTTCAAACTACAAGAGAGGAGATTCCATCTGAACATTAGGAAGAACTTCCTGACTATGAGAGCCGTTCAGCAGTGGAACTCTCTGCCCCGGAGTGTGGTGGAGGCTCCTTCTTTGGAAGCTTTTAAGCAGAGGCTGGATGGCCATCTGTCAGGGGTGATTTGAATGCAATATTCCTGCTTCTTGGCAGGGGGTTGGACTGGATGGCCCATGAGGTCTCTTCCAACTCTTTGATTCTATGATTCTATGATTCTGATACGACGATCATCCTGAATCAATCCGTCAACCTTTTTCTTGTGAAACTCGGTGGTTGCTGTCACAGGACGTCCAACTCTTTGTTTGTCACGCAAATCAGATGTTCCCACCTCAACATCTGTAAACTTACTCGCCCAACAATGCACAGTACTCACATCAACACAATCACCAGAAACAGCTTCCATTCTCTGATGAATCTCCTTTGGAGTGACAGCTTCTGCTGTCAAGAATTCAATGACTGCATGTTGCTTAAGTTGCATTGAGTGACTGTCTGCGCAGGGTTCCATACTTCGCACTTTAACAACACAACCGTTCAATGCTAAGGCTTCTCGCCAAAATGGAACTGTAGAGAAGAGTGTACTGAACAAGCCAGTACAAGTCGCATACCAGTACTGCCATCTGTTGAAGAATTAAGTCACATTGACTGACCGTCTGCACAGGGTTCCATACTTTGCACTTTAACAACACAACCGTTCAATGCCAAGGCTTCCCGCAAAAATGGAACTGTAGAGGAGAGTCTACTGAACAAGCCAGTACCTGCCGCATACCAGCACCGCCATCTGTTGAGGAGTTACGAAGGTGGAGGCATTACTTTTCATTGATATGGCTTTGAATGAGTCCCCTTTGGGGTTGAGAAGAGTGGGATATAAATGGAGTTAATAAATATATACATTCATTCATCCTTCTCCTCTTGCATCCCTTTCTTTTCGCCCAAGTCAGCCAAACCTATCCACCACCATCTCTTTCAGCTTTCCTTCATTAACATCTAGTCCTTCCTTCCTTCTCTCCTTCTTTCCTCCTTTTTCTTTCCCTCCCTCTTTCTGGAGACGATTCCCCGCTCGGTATGACGCCGGAGCAGAAACATGCACGCTTCTCTTTCGGTTTATTATGCATATTAATAAATATTCTTTATTTTTAAATTTTGCACATTGCGCTTCAACATATTACATCCAGAACAATTTCTCTTTGCAAATGGATGTCTACTTTGTAAAATCTTTATATTTGAACTCATTGTCATTTGTTTTTTTCTGTACAGAATTATAAGTACAACATTACTTTTTTTTTTTGCCACTAAGTTGCGTATTTTTGTCTTTCTCTGTTAAGTGTCACAGTTAAGAGAAACATTGAATGGAAAGGAGAGAAACAGAGAGATGGCTTAAATTAGGAAGGTCTAGATTTGCTTCGATCTAGTAAAAAAGAAGAAGGAAGAGGAAATTACTCAAGATCCGAGCCTGGGGGGCGGGTGGGGGGAGAAGCCAAAAAATTAATGGGTTTGCCTTCTACCAACCTTCTGTATTGGGGAAAAAGGGGAAACAAAGAAAGAGGGGGAAACCCAGACACATTGATTTTTCTGAAACAGAAGATCTTGTTTTAGTCACTAAAGAAAAGATTTCATCTTAAGAGAGAAAAGGCGCGATACTCGTTTCGAAATTTTTCATTGACAGACAGAGCTAGTTTTATTGGCTTTAGTTTGCGCCGGCGGTGGTCAGCCAGCCGCTACAAACCGGGCCCTTGTGGTCGTTCAAGCGGCAGTATTTGTTAAACTTTTCTTTCAGGTGCTGTCGGTATTGTTCTCTATTGCTGTAGAAAGACTTGTTGTTCGCCATGAAGGACTGGATCTCGTCTTGAGAGATGAAGAGTTCTTCGTCGGAAGTGCATTCAGATTCGTCCTGAGAAAAAGAGAGAGAAAGAAGAGGGTTTACGAGGGGAGAAAGAAGGCGGAAGTCCTCAAATACTTCCAAGCCTATTTCGCCATTTTTTTGGATCTTTACTTACTTAGTACAAGCTGTAGCGTTGCTGTGGCCAACCTTCCCTCTTTCTTTCCTTCACACCCTCTTTCCTTCCTTCGTTCCCATCTTTCCTCCTCTTCTTCCTTCCTTCTCTATCTCTTTCCTTCCTTCCCCCTTTTTCTTTCTCTTCTGCTGTCTCTCTTTTCTTCCTTCTCTCTTTCCTTCCCTCCCTCTTTCTCTAAATCTTCCCTTTTTCTTTCCTTCTCTCCTTCCTTCCTCCTTTTTCTTTCCCTCCCTCTTTCTCTCCTTTCTTCCTTCTCTATCTCTTTCCTTCCCTCCCTCTTTCTCTACATCTTCCCCCCTTTTTCTTTCCTTCTCTCCCTCCTTCCTTCCTCCTTTTTCTTTCCCTCCCTCTTTCTCTCCTTTCTTCCTTCTCTATCTCTTTCCTTCCTTCCCCTTTTTCTTTCTCTTCTGCTGTCTCTCTTTTCTTCCTTCTCTCTTTCCTTCCCTCCCTCTTTCTCTACATCTTCCCCCCTTTTTTCTTTCCTTCTCTCCTTCCTTCCTTCTCGCCTTCCTTCCTTCCCCCTTTTTCTTTCCCTCCCTCTTTCTCTCCTTTCTTCCTTCTCTATCTCTTTCCTTCCTTCCCCTTTTTCTTTCTCTTCTGCTGTCTCTCTTTTCTTCCTTCTCTCTTTCCTTCTTTCCTTCCCTCCTTCTTTCTCTACATTTTCCCCCTTCCCCCTTCCTTCACTTCCTCTTTCCTTCTCTCCCTCCTTCCTTTTCTAACTTTCCTTCCTTCTCCTTTTCTTTCTCTTCTGTTGTCTCTTTCTTCCTTCTCTTTCCTTCTTTCCTTCCTCCTTCTTTCTCTACATCTTCCCCCCTTCTCTTCCTTCACTTCTTCTTCCCCTTTTTTCTTTCCTTCTCTCCTTCCTTCATTTTCTAACTTTCCTTCCTTCCCCCTTTTTCTTTCTCTTCTGCTGTCTCTCTTTTCTTCCTTCTCTCTTTCCTTCCCTCCCTCTTTCTCTACATCTTCCCCCCTTTTTTCTTTCCTTCTCTCCTTCCTTCCTTCTCACCTTCCTTCCTTCCCTTTTCTTTCCCTCCCTCTTTCTCTCCTTTCTTCCTCCTCTATCTCTTTCCTTCCTTCCCCTTTTTCTTTACCTTCTGCTGTCTCTCTTTTCTTCCTTCTCTCTGTCCTTCTTTCCTTCCTTCCCTCCCTCTTTCACTACATCTCCCCCCCCTTCCCCCTTCCTTCACTTCCTCTTTCCCTTTTTTCTTTCCTTCTCTCCTTCCTTCCTTTTCTAACTTTCCTTCCTTCTCCCTTTTTCTTTCTCTTTCTCTCTTTCCTTCCCTCCCTCTTTCTCTACATCTTCCCCCCTTTTTTTCTTTCCTTCTCTCCTTCCTTCCATCTCTCCTTCCTTCTCCCTTTTTCTTTCCCTCCCTCTATCTCTCCTTTCTTCCTTCTCTATCTCTTTCCTTCTTTCCCCTTTTTCTTTACCTTCTGCTATCTCTCTTTTCTTCCTTCTCTCTTTCCTTCTTTCCTTCCCTCCTTCTTTCTCTACATTTTCCCCCCTTCCCCCTTCCTTCACTTCCTCTTTCCTTCTCTCCCTCCTTCCTTTTCTAACTTTCCTTCCTTCCCCTTTTCTTTCTCTTCTGTTGTCTCTCTTTTCTTCCTTCTCTTTCCTTCTTTCCTTCCTCCTTCTTTCTCTACATCTTCCCCCCTTCCCCTTCCTTCACTTCTTCTTTCCCTTTTTTCTTTCCTTCTCTCCTTCCTTTTCTAACTTTCCTTCCTTCCCCCTTTTTCTTTCTCTTCTGCTGACTCTTTTCTTCCTTCTCTCTTTCCTTCCCTCCCTTTCTCTACATCTTCCCCCCCTTTTTTTCTTTCCTTCCCTCCTTCCTTCCTTCTCTCCTTCCTTCCCCCTTTTTCTTTCCCTCTTTCTCTCCTTTCTTCCTTCTCGATCTCTTTCCTTCCCTCCCTCTTTCTCTACATCTTCCCCCTTCCTTCACTTCCTCTTTCCCTTTTTTCTTTCCTTCTCTCCTTCCTTCCTAGGACAGGTTGAGAAACACTGTCCTAGGAGCGTCTTTTCTTCCCACTACAAAGCCCTTTTGATACTGAGAAGGAGATGAGCTTCCCACTTTCCAGGCCTAAGTCTCAATGACAAAAACACCCATCAGACACAACCCACCCCAGAATCCCCGGCTCCTCCTCCAATCACTTACAAGGAGTTCTACCAAACTCTTAGCGCCCTTCCCAGCATCAGGAGCGGAGGCCGCCTCGGGAGGCTCTGCGCAGAGCAGCACCGTCTTCCTGTGCTCTGTCCAAGGCACTGGCTGCCCGGCCTTCTCTGAGCGACAGCACGTTTCGGCCCGCGGGTCTTTGGTCTTGTCCCGGTGGAAGTCTGTGTGCGCGGCCGTCCCTGAGTTCTCGTGAGGGCTGCTGGCCTCCACAGCGTAGTTCCCCAGCTTTTGGATCTGAAACGGGAGTCGGGAAAGAGAGGTTTTGAAACAAAAGTAATCTTTCTTTGCATCTATTTATTTATTTACTGCACTTGTAGACCGCCGTTCTCAGCCCTAGGGCGACTCACGGCGGTGTACAA